>NC_091849.1:4259924-4562954 GCF_037783145.1 Equus przewalskii
ACTATGGCCTGGTTACCCTCATATCAGTTCATACATAGTTGCGTATTCTTTTAAGCCACAATGTGGTATTTTCAATATGCACGCGTCACACCCCTCCCTGCGGATGAATATTTTGGATTGTTTGCATAGACCTCCATTACGAGCAATGCTTCGATGAACACACTTCCTTCTGCGCCTGCGTCAGCTTTCTCTCGTGGGAGGAACCCCGCAGGGAGTTCACTAGTTAGAAAGCGTACACCTTTTAATAACGTTTTTAGTAATGATCAGCGAAGTACTTACACTGACTTTGGCACGGACGAATGCACCCCGACCGACTGCGTCTGAGTGGGGTGTGCGGGTCGTAGGACACGGTCGGGGGAAGTCGCCTGTGGCTGCTGGAACCGTGCAGCGCAGAGCTACTGATGGGTTCAGGTCTATCCCGAAGGAGGACGCTGGTCCGCAAGCGCGGGGTGAGGAGGCGAGTGGGGTGGCTTCGCTCCGGGGGTGTCGGAGCAAGTAGTGGAAGTGGTACCTGAAGACTTGACCCGGGGAAGGGTCTGGTCCTCAATTTAACGAGGCCTTAAGATTGGGATTGGTGGGCCCCGGGGTGGGGGCAGTGGGCCAGAGGGGAATGTGGGTGCAGGCCTCGAGGCTCGCGGATAAGCCGACAGCCAGGGAGGAGCCAGGGCAGCGAGGCATTGGCTGCTCCTACAGCCCCTCACCCGGTCCGCACTGGGAGCCTGCTCGCTGGGAAGCCAGCACCGCCTCAAGAGCATCCTTCCGGCCGGCCGCTGAGGCACCGGCGAGGGGGAAGGGGTCCAGGGCTTCAGGCCAGGGGCCTCGCTGGAGGGCGTGGCTGGGGGCTCTCAGGGCCAGCTGTGCGCTCAGGGAGTCTCCTACATTTTAATGCATGGTGACAAATTGTCCCTGTACCAGCCGACCTCCCAGCAGGAGTGAAGGGCGGGCTCCCCACTCCTTCACAGATGCTGGGGTCTGCCAATCAGGGAAATGACAAGGGACTGCTCACCACTGTGATAACTTGTCTTTTCCTGCTTACTAGTGAAGTCTCTTTTCATAGGCCTGTTGGCCATTTCTATTTCTTCTGTGGATTTTCTGTTCTGATCACTTGTCCATTAAAACAATTATTTTGTCTTTTCTTTATAGATTTGTAAGAACTTTTTACATCTTGAAAATGCCGTTTTACCCTCATCTGTCACGTCCATTGCAAATGTTCTTTACAGTTTGTCAGATATTATTTAATTTTGTTTATAATATCTTTAATATTTAGCGATATAATTTTTATTAGTCAGTTAATTCCTTTTTTCTTCTATGGCTTGTAGGTTTTGTGTCATGCTTAGAAAGAATTTTCCACCCCACAATTACAGTCTTTTATACTTTAAAAAATTTTCTTTATTGTTTTGTAATATTTAATCTGTGACTATCTGGAGTTCATTTTCCTCGTGGTAGCCAGTGTGGGGCCGGGCGGGGGTGTAACACTTCTGCCCACCGGCCCCGGGTCCCAGCACCTGTCATGAAGCATCTGCCTTTCCTTCACCTAGGGGAAGGCCGGACTACAACATGACTGAATTCCTGTAGAAACTGCTGGGGATGAAATTCTCATTTCCGCTTATTCTGTCCCCTCCTCACCTCCCTTGGTGGCTCTTCCTTCAAAGAGGAAATGTCGTGTTTTATGATTGGACAGAGTCTGAAATCTGAAATGCTGACAGGGTGACGTGCCCCTCCAGGTGAGATGATGCACGGTCCTCCCTCCACTCTGCTGCTGGGATCAGCCAGCCCCGCAGACTCCCTTCCCTCCTGGGCTCCCTGCCTCCCCGGGGGCAGCAGCCGGGGCTGGACCAGCCCTTCCTCTCATCTCCTCACCTCCTGGTCTCCACCCTGACCAAGTGGGTCAGGATCCCTGGGGATGGGTCAACAGCTCGCAGGGGATCCTGAGGGGTCTAGGTCTGCAGGTCACTGAGGTGGACCCTGGCTGTGTAGACTCCATCCAGGAGACCCTGCACAGCACTCCTCCACGCTCGCTCAGCTGTTGAGGGCGGTTTGTAGGTGCTTCTTTAGCTGCTGGATGTAAACTTCTCTAAGTCAGAGGGTTGAATTGTGGGCCTGGGAACCCCCACTCCATGCAGCGAACACACGTACACATGTTCCTTTCTGTTTCTGGTGATCTTTCTGTGCATTTCTCTGTGAGCACCAACTTGATTCATGCTATGTGGAGTGAGAGCTTAGGTAAACGTTAAGCTCTGAAGTAGCCCATAGGGCTAAAATTGCACATAGACAAAATAGCCATTGAAAATCCCTGAAATTGGCCGTAAAGTGCAGTGTACAGAGCACTGGGCTTGGTTAGCTCAGCATAGGTGATGTTTCCTCCGTCGCTGGGTCGAATCTCTTCTTCCCACTTGGGTGCGTGGGAAGAGGTGGTCTCTTTAGAGGCAGTGATGTATGCAACACACCCGCTCTCGGCTCCGTGAGAGGCTCACGCCATGAGAGATCTGCAGCCAAAACTTGCAAGTGCGGTAGCACTGACTGCTGCCTGTGCCACCGCGGCGGCAGGCTCGCCGGCACAGTCTGTGTCAGCCTGCTGGGCCTGCCGCAGCAAGTGCCGTGGACCGGGCGACTCAAACAGCACAAATCTGTTCCTCACAGTTCCGGAGGCTGCAAGTCCGAGATCAGGGTGTGGGCAGGGGTTTCCTGCCGTGCCTCTCTCCTTGGCTTGTCGATGGCCACCTTGTTGCTGTGTCCTCACATCATCTTCCCTCTGGAGTCTCTTTGTGTGTCCAGGTCTCCTCTTCTGTAAGGAAACCAGTCAGATTGGAGTTGGGCCCATCCTAATGATCGCATTTAATTTTAGTTGTCTTTGAAAGACCCTGTGTCTAAAGACAGTCGCACTCTGAGGTACTGCGAGTTAAGCATCTAACATATGAATTTGGGGGGGAGGGACAAAATTCAGCTCATAACATTGTTGAAATCTTTCAATCAAGCAAGCAATTAATCTCCTAAACTCAACCTTTTCTCCTTCTGTCTCAATCTCTCTCTCTCCCTCCATATCTTTCTACCTGTCTGTCTGTCTGTCTGTCTGTGTCTCTGTCTTTCTATCTAATCTGTCTCCCCAGAGACCACTTACAGGAGGAGACCACATGAATTACTTCATTTAGTTTTCACAACACCTTAAGAGATAAATATTATTATTCTTCCCATTTTACATATGAGGAAACTGAGCACTTTGGGACTGGATAATTGTTCTGAGGTCACACAGATTAAGTAAGTGGAAGAGCTGGCATCTGAGCCTGTATAACCTGACTCTAGAATCCATGCTCTTTTGCAATAAGGAGACTACTTTTTCAAATATTTTTGTACAATTCTTTTTTTTTTTTTTTTTGGTGAGGAAGATTAGCCTTGAGCTAGCCTCTGCTGCCAATGTTCCTCTTTTTGCTTAAGGAAGATTGGCCCTGAGCTAACATGTGTGCCAGGCTGCCTCTATTTTGTATGTGAGATGCCCCCACAGCAAGTGGTGTGTAGGTCTGGGTTCTGGATCCGAACCTGCGAACCCCTTGCTGCTGAAGTGGAACGCACAACCTTAACTACTGCCCACTGGGCCGGCCCCATAATTCTTTTATTGATAAGAGTTTTGGCCATATACCATAGGTTTTGAAATGCAGAGATCTTCTCGAAGTCATTTTCTAATTAATTAATCTGTTACTGTAGTTATTTCATCTTTAATTCAAGAGTTATTTAGGAGTGCTTTTAAATTTCTAGGTAGTTAGATTAGGGGCTATATTTTGGTGGTTTTGTGGTGTGGTCCATTGCTGTCTATCTATCTATCTATCATCTATCAACTAATTATATAAATTTGTTACGATTGTCTTTATGGCACAGTCTGTAAACAATTTCTGTCAATAGTCCATGAACATTTAAAAAAGCTTTTCTGTTTTATACAAAAATTGTATGCCTAGTAAATAAAACTTATTGTATAATTCAAATATTCTAATCATATGAATGTTTTTCTACTGGATTTGTTAAATTTTGAAATAAAATTTTAAAGCTCGTTATATTGTCAAAATAACATTGAATTCCTAAAATTTTTTTTGCTTCAAGTATTTCCATACTATGTAGTTTAGTGTGTAAACGTTTCTGACTGTTACGGTTTCTTTTGTGATAGTATCCTTTATCAATAAAATTCCTCTTAGCCTTCTTTGACGTTTTGACCTTAAAGTGTGCTTTGTGTGATACTAGTGTTTTTGCCGTTCGTCGTCGTTAGTGCTCTCCTGATGTATCTTCCTCACCTCTTTATTTTCTACCCTTCCCTTTGTCATTGTGCACGTTGTAGGTGTATCTGAAGAACAGTGTTTAGCTGATTTTTGCTCTTTCACTTAGTCTGTTCTTTTCTTTTTGGATATAAGACACAGAAAGGAGAACACTTTTATCTGTGCGTTATTTTTTTTTTCGATTAATGATGCATTCAGTCTTTCTCTTGCCATCTTATTTTATGTTTTATGTGATTTCTTGCTGCTTCTGTTTTCATCTTTCCTGCCTCTTTTCTGTTTGATCATTTTTTTGTCCTTTTTTCCTCCTCTAGTGATATGAAATATTACATCTAAATGTTATTCTAATAGCAATTACCCTTAAATTATTGCAAACATTTTTTTCCTACATTCTTCTATCAAAGTTAAGAATTAAACATCAGGGGCCGGCCCGGTGGCGCAGCGGTTAAGTTCCCACATTCCGCTTCTCGGTGGCCCGGGGTTCACCGGTTCGGATCCCGGGTGTGTCCATGGCACCGCTTGGCAAAAGCCATGCTGTGGTAGGCGTCCTACGTATAAGTTAGAGGAAGATGGGCACAGATGTTAGCTCAGGGTCAGGCTTCCTCAGCAAAAAGAGGAGGATTGGCAGTAGTTAACTCAGGGCTAATCTTCCTCAAAAAAAAAAAAAAAAAAGAATTAAACATCATTCATAACCACTTGCCTTTACATAGCCAAGTATTTTAACACACATTTACTTCCTTTTTCTGCCTCTTATCATTTGGTTTTTAGTAAATAATCTGGAATTTTATTCATATTTCTCCCTCTCCCATTCTTTCCTTAAAAAATAGTTTAAAACATTAATTTTCAATATTATATGTAATGATGGGGGTTAGAGGTTGCATAATTTTAATATTTTAGGATGGAGAAGAGAATTGCTTTGGCGTGTATACCTCTGTTTATTCTGGGAGGAACATTTTGGTGACCCCTTTAGTTGTGTAAGAGAAGTAGCTACTCGTTGGGGGAAAGTCTTGAATTAGCCCAAGTGCCGCTGCTCCAGATTGAGATGGTAAGTGTTAGTGTTCGGCACAGTGAAGTAAATCTTTGGCAATCCGGAGGAAGACTGACCTATGGGGAAAATCACCGTTCGTTCTCGAGCAATGCATGCTTCTTGCAAGTCAGTTGCTCAAGAGTCAGGTTGGTCTAGAGCGTGGAGTTTATGCAAGGCTGATTTTCTCTCCATCTCATGTAGAGGGAATGACTGGGCTTGGCACAGAGCTAACTGTTTTGGACCAGTGGTGTCCCAGCACGGGCTCTGTAGGGTGGAAAGCCCAGGTGTTTTGGGGAAAGTATTGTGGGTAATTAGGATTGTCTTCACTGGCCCATGAGAGTGGGACTAAATGTTTTTGGATTGGGTTGGGACCACTCAGAAGGGAATGAAAGGTTTTACTGTCAATCATCTAGTATTTCTTAGTAATTGCTTTGCTCATTGCGTATATTTCAATTTATGCAACTGCTATTAAAGAAATATTGATATTGACTCTCTCAGACTTCCCCTCTGAGTGCTTTAGCTTCCCTCACTTTGCAATTTCTCTCCCCTTTGCCCTTTTATCATGTTTGGGAGAACTTTCTTCAGTTGATTTACCAATTCCAAAATTTTATTTCTGCTGCACAGTTTCTTGATTAAATGTTCTGTTTCTTTATTATTTTTATTATATTTCTATATTAAATATTATTGTTTTCTTTCTACAACTATTTTCTGTGTCTCCAGTGGGTTCTTTTTCTTAGGCGACTTTGGTGGTTGTTTTATCCTCTTGGATGTCACTGTGAATAGGAATCAGAATTTATACAAGATTATCTCTGTTTTCTGCATTAAATCCTTTTAATTGGGAGCCATTTCTGCCAGCTGCCTACTGTAGTCTCCATCTTTCTGGTAGCTCATTCTCCTCAACAATGTAGTAATTATCTTTGCTTGAACACATTTATAAATTATGTAGGACTTCTTCAGTGCCTGGTAGAGGTTAATGTGTAATTGTCTCCCTAGAGCGTCCTGATCTACAGCACCCCTCTTGCCCCAGTGAAGGTACTAACTGAGGAATGTTCTAGAATCAAGGAGGGCAACCAGCTAATTTGCTTAAGAGCCTTGAGTTGTCCCAGTGGCTTCCTGCCAACCCCACCTCCCCTGCAGACCATTCACTCAAAATACGGCGATGTTGTGTTTCAGTGAGTAAGGAAGTCATTCGATTCAACCGAAGCTCTGTTCCCTCTGGCTGACAGTCTTTCAAGTTGGTAAAAATGACATAGAAGATTTCCTTTCTCTGCTGAGGAAGATTAGCCCTGAGCTAACATCTGTGCCGATCTTCCTCTACTTTGTATGTGGGTCACCGCTACAGCACAGCTGACGAGTGGTGTATATCCACGCCTGGGAGCCGAACCCGTGAACCTGGGCTGCTGAAGGGGAGTGCACCGAACTTAACCACTGCGCCACAGGACCAGCCCTGAGAGGGTTTGTGTCGTTATAATTCTTATGATTCCTTTTTGTAGGTCTCTGGGAGCTTTTTTCTTTTCTCTTTTTTTTTAAATTATAGACATATCATTACCATTGTTAGAAGTCATCCAAAATTTTAACAGAGTAAATGTGTCTCTCTGTATATTTAAATAATTTTTAGTGATTGAAATTATTTGTTTAAACCCTGAAATGCATCTAAGCACAGGGAGGGAGTGCAGCGCATGGTGAACACTCCCTGGGCGGGGACTGAGAACCCTGCCCCGCAGGCCTGGCCCACGTGAGCCATGCGACTCCTCGCGTTATCTCCTCACCTCCCTGGGCCTCAATGGCCATTTTCTCATCTGTTAAATGAAGATAGATTATTCAGACATCTTGCACCATACCAAAATTATTCATTTCTTTATTCAGCAAGTTCCATAGCCAGATATGGAACTATGCACAAAAATATAAAAATAAAATACTAAAAGAAGGAGGAGGAGGAGGAGAACGCCTTTATTATGTTCTAGGTCAATTGGGAGAGACTAGATTAACTAACTCCAAACGTTTTCAGTAATTGTTACACTACAGCAATGTACGGTGTTTAATAGAAGAGAGACGTGAGGTCTTCACACCTCCTGGAAGTTAGAGAATCACTGGGGATTCTTTTTTAGAGGTCACTCAAAGCTGGGGCTCAAAAGGGACCAGGCATTTATCACGGGGACGAATGAACAGTCAGGTGGAAGGACCAGCGTGAACTTACGGTGGGAGGCTGTGTAAGGAGAGGCTGGCAGGAAGAGTGGGTTTGGGGTACAGTGGCAGAGTTCCTGGGGACCTGTTGAGGAGAACGGGCCTGTGGGACTTCACAGGAGACAATCTGGAACCCAGGAAAGTGGGTAGAACTTATTTGGGAGACAGTATAGCGGAGCTGGTGACTTTGCAGAAGAGTAATGGATAATGCTGACTCACCTGAGGCTGGAGAGAGATTTGGGCAAAGGGCAGGTGCTGCTTGGAGGGGCTGGAGAGGCCACGTCCTCAGGGTACAGCCAGATTTTCCTAGTGGAAGGGCCATCTGGTGAAAGCTTAAAAATTTTTTGTTTCCAGGAGATAAGAACTCAGAGGGTACCAAAGAGAGGATAGGGAAGATGGGAAACAGTGTGACATCAAGTGGAAAGAAGTTGGAGTGGCTGCTTACAGATGGCAGCCCTGGAGAGGATGGGTGGCCGGTAGGGGTGGCATTCCCAGCAGAGGTAGAGGATGATGGGATGACAAGAACAGTAGCCAGCCTCAGCTCTCACTCTCAGAACAAGCTAAGCTGTTGGAAACCTCAGAAGACAGAGGAAAACCAGTAATTGGCAAGAATTCCTGCTTTATAATTCATCACAAGTAGGATATTTAAATTTAAAGCCATAATAGCCATTTTAATTAAGTTGATAGCCAGTCCAAGGAGAGCCACTCTAAGCTAACAGCAGGCTGCTCATTGCTGTCCCTCATTAGCCTGTGTGACCACACTGTCCGCTCCCCAACATGTCACGGACACTGCTGCCAGCTGCTTACTGAGCTTCACTTTGTTGCTGGCAATTCATCTGCAGAGCTCTTCTGGTCAGTGGCCCTCGTGTAAGAAATTGCCCGTGAAAATAAAGGCGCAGACTCCTATAGATAATATACGACCTTCAGAGGCTAATTTTCATGTAAGTGTATTTCTAGTTATGCAAGGAGGAACAATATTTCTGAGCAGCGCCAACTCATCAACTCTATGTGTCTCCAGTGGGGGTTTGGACATTCAAGGTGGAGTCACGCCCAGACAAGGAGAGTGTGAAAGTGAGGGCACGGGCTGATTTAGGGGACACCCACGGCAAGACAGGAGGGAGGACAGTGTGACTATTACAGAGTAAGATGGTTTCCCTTTTTCAACACACACCAACGTGCACGTGCAGCCAGTCACTTATTAGGGTACGTTGTGGCTACTGTTAAAAATAAACTACGTTATTAGGTATACAGTCCTGCATGAATTGTCAGACACCATCTAGAAGGTAAACACATCTTACATTTTCCTCTTACAGTTTTTCTACTTTACATTTTCTTGCCAGGCTTACTTCATATTCACTCCCCCAAGTCCTCTAGAGGCACTTGGAACAAACTACTACCGCCTAGCAACAGCTGCCCAATCGGTGCAAATCCCTTCCCCTCTCGGCACCTCCTAGGACACCTGTTCACCTCCCCGCCCTGGGTCCTGGGAGGGCAGGGGGCGGGAAGAGGCCTGGATTTGCTGCCGAGGCTGCGCCAGGATTCGGTGTACCTGGCATCCCAAGTTGGAATAATAGTAGCTTTTCGAAACAATGTTTAAAAGGGTTCTTTGGTTCTCTGGAAAAATGAGTAATATAGTCTGGCTGGTTAATGGGCTAACAGGTTTTCTTCCTTAAATGGGCCATGCTGTTTACGTAGTGAGTGCTTATTCCAGTGGTACGACTTTTAAGTAGCCGACTTCCGAGGGAGCTGTCAAGCCAGACCCTGGTGGACACACCCAGGCCATGGGGAAGTGGGGTGCAGTGGGGGCAGTCAAGTTCCCAGGATTTTTAAAACTTTATGTTTAAATTTACACGTAGCAAAATTGACTGTGAATTTTGACAAATGCTTACAGTTGTGTAATCGCCACCGTAAAGAAGGTGCAGAACGCTTCCATTATACCAAAAACGTTTCCTTGTTTTGTCATTTTGTAATCACAGCCACCTCTGCCCCATCTTCCGCAAGCACTGGTCCGTTCCCGGCCTCTAGTTTTGCCTTTTCCGGAATGTCTCATAAATGGGCTCACTTAATATGTAACTTTATTAGTTGGGCTTTCTATACTTAACATGATGCATTTGAGAGTCATTCTATTTTATTATTTCATTTACTATTTTATCATTTCTTTTTGGTTTGTCTCCCCTCTGCCGTTTTTTGTTCTTCTGGTTGCCTTTTCTTGATTCCTGAAATTACAGGTTTTCCTCCAGCCTATAGAACTTTATTTAGCATCCTTTTAGTTGATGTCTGTTGATGACAAATCCTTTCGATTTTTAATCATTGAGGATATATTTATTTAATATTAGTTGCTGAAGATGTTTTCACTCGATATGGAATTCTGGGTTGATGGTTATTTTCTTTTAGTAGCTAAAGACGTGTGCCACTGTCTTCTAGCCTCCATCGTTTCTGGTGAGAAATCCAGCGTGATTCCAATTGTTCCTTTATGTGTAATGTGTTGCTTCCTCTGGCTGGTTTCAAGACATTTGCTTGATCTTTGCTTTTGAGCAATTGGATTAGATGAGTGTGAGTATGGTTTTCTTCGTACTGCATTTTGGTGAGCTTCTTGAATCTTTAAATTTAGGTCCTCCACAAATTTGGGAAATTTACTGCTATTATTTCTTCAAAATCTTTTTTCTTCACCAAACTTTTCCTCCCCTCCTCTGAGACTCCGATGACCCAATGTAAGAGCGTTCGACATTGTTTGGTGCTGGTTCGTCTTTCTCTGTGTTCTCCTCTGTCCTTCAGCTGGTGCCATTTCTATTCATCTGTGTTCAGCTTCACTGATTCTTTCCTTTGTCATCTTCATTCTGCCATTGAGCCTACCCAAGATATTTTCATTGAAGATATTATTTATTTTAGTTTAAAAAATTGCATTTGGTTCTTTTTTATAGCTTCTATTTCTCAGCTAAAATTTTCTATCTTTCCATTTGTTCACATTGTTCATTTTTACCTCATAAAGTATAGTTACAATAGCTGTTTTGAGGATTTTGTCTGATGATGCCAACATCTGGGTCGTCTCAGGGCTGCGGCCCTTGATGTCTTTTCCCTAGAGAGTTGGACACCTTTTCCTGGATCTTCATATGTCACTTAAGTTTGAATTGAATCCTGGACATTTTGAATATTATGTTGTGAGACTCTAGTTTCTGTTAAAATCTCCTGGATAGACTTAAGAAGAAATATAAAATCTGAACAGATGTATAACAAATAAAGATTGGATTGGTAATTGAAAATGTCCCAAGAAAGAAAAGTCCAGGACCAGATGGCTTCACAGGTGACTTCTATTAAACATTCAAAGAAGAATTAACACCAATTTTTCTCAAACTCTTTCAAAAAATAGAAGAGAACACTTCCTAACTCATTCTGTGAGGCCAGCATTAGGCTGATGTCAAAGCCAAACAGAAACACCACAAGAAAAGTAAACTGTGGACCAATATCCTTTGTAAATGTAGATGAGTTTTGACTCCTCAACAAAATACTAGCAAACCGAATTCAACAGCATGTTAAGAGGATTACACATCATGACCAAATGAGATTTATCCTAAGAAATCAAGGCTGACTCAGCGTGTGAAAAGTCAGTCAATATAATATATCGCGTTAATAAAAGGAAGGGAAAAAACCCACATGATCATCCTAGTTGATGGAGAAAAAGCATTTGACAAAATCCAATACCCTTTCATGTTTCAAAGTTTCAAAAACATTCAACAAACTAAGAATAGAAGGAAACGTCATTGACAGAATAAAAGACTTTATGAAAAACTCACAGCTAGTATCATACTCAATGATAAAGAATAAAAGTTTTTCCCCTAAGATCAAGACAAGGATGCCTACTTTTACTAGTGCTATTCGATAGTGTATCGGAAGTTCTAGCCAGAGAAATTAGGCAAAAAGAAAAAGAAAAAGAAAATGAAAGAAAGAATAAAAGACATCCAAATGGGAAACAAATAAATAAAATAATCTCTATTTGCTGATGACATGATCTTATACATAGACACTCCTAGAGGGTACGCATACACACACGTAACTACTCAAGCTAATAAATACACTCAGCAGAGTTGTAGGGTACAAGGTCAACACACAAAAATCACCAGCAGTGAATGATGCAAAAAAATTAAGAAAACTATTACATTATAATAGCATTTAAAAGAATAAAATACTTAGAAATAAATTTAACCAAAGAAGTGTAGGAATTGTGCATTGAAAGCTATACAACACGGCTGAAACAATTTAAAGAAGATCTAAAAATGGTAAAACATTCCATGTTCGTAAATTGGAAGACTTAGTGCCGTTAAGATGGCAAGACTGCCCTGAGCAATCCACGGATTCAACACGATCCCTGTCAAAACTCCAACAGCCTTTTGAAGAAATAGAAAAGCCAATCCTCAATTCATATGGAATCGCAAGGGGCCCTGAACAGCCAAAACAATATAAAAAAAAACAAGATCAAGATTGGAGGACTTATACTTCCAAATTTGAAA
Organism: Equus przewalskii; assembly: GCF_037783145.1. Classification (NCBI taxonomy): domain Eukaryota; kingdom Metazoa; phylum Chordata; class Mammalia; order Perissodactyla; family Equidae; genus Equus; species Equus przewalskii. Next base: position 4,271,897 of record NC_091849.1, read on the forward strand.
ACTTACTACAAGGCTACAGTAATCAAAACAGTGTGGTGTTCGTGTAATGACAGACGTATAGATCAATGGAAGAGAAATAAGTGTCCAGAAATACACTCACGCATCACTGGCCAACTGATTTTGACCAGTGTACCAAGACCATTCAGTGGGGGAAGGAATAGTCCCCTCAACCAGTGGCGCTGGGACAACTGGACGTCCACATGCAAAAGAGTGAAATTGGACCCCTGCCTCATACCACTTACACAGTTTAATTCCAAATGGAGTGAGTATTTAAATGTAAGAACTAAAACTATAAAACTCTTCGAAGAAAACAGGGGCCAATCTTTATGACCTTGGATTTGGCAATGGTTTCCTAGATAGGACAACAAAGGCATAAGGTAAAAAAGAAAAAAATAGATAAATTGGACTTGACCAAAATTAAAAACTTTTGAGCATTAAAGGACATTATCAAGAAAGTGAAAAGAGAAAATATTTGCAAACTTTATATCTAATAAGAGTCTAGTATTCAGAACATATCAAGAACTCTTCCAACTCGACAACAAAAAGTCAAAAGGCCCCTTTAACAGTTGGGCCAAGGACTTGGATAGGCATTTCTCCAAACAAGATATGCAGATGGCCAAGAAGCACATCCAATGATAGCCACCATCATTAGTCATTAGGGAAATGCAGACCAAAACCACAATGAGATATTACTTCACACTCGCTAGGGTGGCTGGGATAAAAACAACAGACGATAACAAATGTTGTCAAGTTTGTAGTGAAACTGAAACCTTCGCACATTGCTGGTAGGAATGAGAAATGGTTCAGCCACTTTGAAAAACAGTTTGATGATTCCTCAAAAAGTAAATATAAAATTACCATATGACCCAGCATTTCCATTCCTGGGTATATACCCAAAAGAATTGAAAGCAGATATTCAAACAAAAACTTGTATACAAATGTTCATAGCAGCGCTATTCACAATAGTCAAAACGTGGAAACCATCCAAATTTCCATCAACAGATGAATGGATAAACAATATATGGTATATCCATACAATGGAATATATTCAGTGGAATGTTATTACAAAAAAAGAAAATACTGATAACATGCTACAACATGGATTAATCTCAAAAACTTGCTAAGTGAAAGAAGCTAGACACCAAAGGTCACATTCCATTTATGTGAAATATCCAGATGGGTAAATCTATGGAGACAGAAAGCAAACTCGTGGTTGCCAGGGGCTGGGGAGAGGGGAGGAATGGAAGAAACTGCTTCATGTGTGTGGGGTTTCCTTTTGTGGTGATGAAAATGTTTTGTAACTAGATAGACATGATGGTTGCACAACGCTGTAAATGTACCAAATGCCACTGAATTGTATACTTTAAAATGGTTAATTTTATTTTATATGAATTTTATCTCAAAAACATAAACTTCATAACCTGAATCTAATCATGAAACAAACATCAGACACATTGCCCTTGAGGGGCATTCTACAAACTACCTGATCAATAAGCCTCGGATCTGCCCAGGCCATCACAAGCAGGAAACGGACCTGAGAAACAGTCCCAGGCGAGAGGAGCTGAGGAGAGATGGTGACGGAATGTGAGGTGGCGGCCTGGGAAAAAGTTGAGTGGAAACCAGGGAAATCTGAGTAAACTATGAACTTTAGTTAATAATAATGTATCAATATTGGAAATGTACCACACTAATGCAGCATGTTAATAATAGAGGAAACTGGGTGCTGGCTTTAGAACCTAAAATTGTTCTAAAGAATAAAGTCCGCTAGAAATTCCTCTGGATAATGTTAGTCTTTTCGTTTTGGTGGGGAAGGAACTGGTCAGGGTCAGCCTGAAGTCCGGCCGCACCTTTGTGGCGGCGTTTCCGGTGTCAGCTCAGACTGCAAAGCCCTTCCGCGCTCTGCGACAGCCGGGCAAGCACCACTCAGGGCTTAGTCTGGAAGCTCTAGGGCTGTTTTCGATTGCAGTTCAGTTTTCAAAACCTTTGTTAAATGCTCTTTGGGTCTCTTGCTCGTGTGGGCAACTCAGGGGTGCGCCTAGGACCTTATGGGTTCATTCACATGACAAGGGGCTGCCTGCCTCCAGCTGGCTCCTCACCAGGATTCTCCCACCATCTCTGTCTACCAGGCTCCCCTCTTCCTGGTTCCTCCGGCCAGGCAGGCAGGGTTTTTCTCAGGTTTAGGTGCCCGTGCTGCAGTGACAGAAGCAGTGTGGCTTTGCAACTGAGGCTGGCTTTGGGGCCAACACAGAAAAATAAGAAAAAAGGAAAGGCACAAAGGCTGGCTCCTCCCACGCTCTCAGGCTCCTGGTCCTTTGGCTAGGAAGAGTACGTCACGTGGAGTTTTTGCTGTTTGCTCTCTGTGTTCTGCCTTTGGCCCACCGTTTAGGTAAAAGCCAGGAGACGAAGGAAGGAAATGAGCAAACTCACTACTGTGTTGCTCCTTCTTCAAGTTTTGACTTCCTTCCGCAAATCCCCTGCTCTTGTTTACTTTTCAGAGTCCTCGGGTATTTTGTATTCTGTCCAGAGTCTTTAGCCGTAATTAATGGGACGAATAAGCTAAAGTGGGCTCACTCCATCTTTGCTGGCACCTGAAGCTCGGGATTTGTTTTGAATCAGCCTTCAACCCAGCCACACTGCCCAGTACCTGCTGGTTCCCCGGCTCCTTCCTCTCCTCTTTACCTTCCACTGTGATGAAGCGGCCCGTTGACTTCTAGGCACTTGACTTATCTGCTTAGTGTCTTGGCCTTCGCTGGCATTCTCCCTCCTGTGGGACAGCTCTTCAAACTCCCTCTCCAGGTAACACATCTCTCTTGGTTTGTCCCTAGGACCCCCGATGCCTGTGAACAAGTGCTGCCCTGCTCTGCTCTGCGGACACCACTTTCTTCTGGTCCTGGCCAGGACTAGCTGAACTTCACTTTTCTGGACCTTTTGTTATGTTCCAGGAGAGCCCATCGTGAGTCAGACTTAGTGGCCATAAAAGACGAGACAGGACAGGGTGAGGGCGAAGGGAACGAACCCGGACATCGAGGTGGCTCAAAGTGCACTGGAGGTAGGAGACCAACAGCAAAATCTCAACTTCTGAGTGGCACAGAGGACAGAGCCTTCACGGGTACAGGCGTGGTTGTTCAAGGGCTCTCTCTTGGTGGCTTTCCCATCGTGTGTAGTCTCGCTGGGAAAGGGCAGATAGATGATCTAGGATCAGCCTACAAGTGATTCCATGTTAATGCCCTCAGTGGTGGCAAAATTCATCCTTTGAAGGAATTTTTTGAAATAGTCCAAAGTCATCTGGAAAGAGCCATTTCTGGTCAATGAGATGAGTTATCAAGTTGGTGGTGCCATTAATGACCCCAAATGGGGTGGGAATATAAAAGACAATGGACTTGGGCAGCCTGTAAGTTATCTCAGATGACAGTTTAAAGAAGACTCAAATATACTGGGGGAAATGGCAGCATTGCCTCACGCTGTAACCACTTTGAATGGATAGGACTCATTCAGATGGTTAGGTCCCCTCCTGTGTAACTTCTGATCTAAAACCAGTCCATTAACTTCTAGACACTTGATTTACCTGCTTAGTTTCCTGGACTTTGCTAGAATTCTCCCTTCTGTTGTGGCTTCTCTTCAAACTGATTACCCAGGGTATCAAGAGCTTCAGTTAGGAAATGGGTTTGGCTCCAAGTAACAAAGCTCTGAAAAACAAAGGCTTAAGCCACTAAGGCTTTATTATTCTTTATTTCACTGAACACCCTTAGCTGCAAGGGATATTGGGGAATGTGTTTTTCAGCTGTATCCCCATTGTCACCCGTCCCCAAACAGAGATTATTTTTGGTAAGATAGAAAGGGATCTTGGGTTGGCAAACTGTTGGAATCTCTGTCACATCTGACAGACAGAAGTTGAATCTAAGTCCTTGCATCCGCTGGAATCACAGGGGGAAATACTGATTCATGCTTTGCGAGATAATGGAATGTGAGGACATTCCTACTGGTTTACTAATGGCTCTTCCTTGGTCCTTGGTTACCATTGGACATGGTGCCAATCCAAGTTGGACCCAAGATTTTGTTGGCCTTGACCACTGGTAAAAATGAGAAATTCAGCTCCATCGGCCCAGGTCATTAAAATTCATTTGAGTTCACGTTTTGAGAACTTAGACCACTACCTAATTTTCAAAGGTCCTCCTGAGGATGATTGTGTTACCGTACAAAGTCTCTGCCCAATGAGCGTAAACAGCCGATTAATTATGGCATCAGCCTTTGGGAAAAGAGATCAGCTTTATTCTGCAGGATCGATCTGCAGGGGGCGAGGGGGCCTGTGCCCTCAGATCTGTCTCCCTGATCCAGGATTTGGGGAGAAATTTAAGAGGTTAGGGAGAGCAAGCTGCACGTGGAGATGCTGTGGGACAGGTTTTGATTGGTGGGCTTGAGGCATTTGTGGTAACCTGATGGGGTTCTAAACATTTTTGATGAGGTGGGGAAGCAATTTTCACACCGGATCTTCCTGAATGAGGAGCCCCTCACTTCTGATGAGACTCTCCCTTTCAAGTTCTGATCCTGTCCCCATCCTTGGGTTCCATAGGAAGGAGGATCTTTGGTTCTGAGGTTGTTTCAGGTCACGGTTTCTTCTGTTGCACATGCCCTGGCTCCATGACTTTGCAGATTTTCTGAAAGTCAATTCATAATCACTGTTGATGAGAGATGGGGTCAGTTGAACTGGTCCTGGAGGGCCCGTGGTTACAGTCGAAAGGAAGGTCCGTTTCGTGAACTGCTGAGTGTTCAGAATGGATTGTCTATACCTCCTTCTCCTTTACCTCCCAGATACTTCTCAGGGCTAACTCAGCCAGCCAGCCAGCCAGCCAGCCAGCCACCCACTTGCCATTTACTGAGTACCTATTGTGAATAAGGCCTGGTGCTGGGCACTAAGACCTCACAGATAAGTAAGAGAGGCATGGTCTTTATTTCTGAGGACCTCAAAGTCCATGAGCAGAAAATAACTTTGTCTGACCACAGGGGGTCAACGGGCAAGTGTGTTTGTGTGCAGATGTCTTTACCTCGTTCTTGTGTAACTCGGGGCTGTGATGTGACTTGATTCATATCCATTCCTCTACTCCCTTCTGTTTTTTTATTTCGGTAAAAATAAGAGACAAAACTAAGCCTTTCTCTGCCATATAAAAACTTTAAATCTTAAAATCCAAGCTGAGGCCAGTGCTTTCTCACTGTGCTGAGAATGACCAGATGGAAAGAAAATGGCCGGTCTTAAAATCCTTTCCTGTTTTGGACCAGGTTTGGATTTTATTTTTGCTTCACATTTTCCTTTTGTTCTTTTCCCAGTTTCCCTGTTGTTTTCTCAGGAAGGAGAATCCTCCCTCCCTTTTCGGCCCAGCACAGTGGAATTTATTCCCACACATCCCAAGCAGATTGACAGAGCATCCTGCAGGGACCTCATGGGGCTCACTTAATGCCCCAGAGGTGAGACAGTGCTGTGAGCTGGACAGGGGGCAGCCTGCAGTGGTTTCTGTTGATGTACAGCTGCTTTGTTTAAAGAGAGGAACATACCTCTCTGGTTTCTTTTTTTTTTTCTTCTTGTTTTTCTTATCTTTTATGAGTTTAAAAGCTCATTCTAGACCCAAATGGGAAGAATTTGTTGTTTTGGGGTTTTTTTGGTGACGAAGATTGTCCCTGAGCTAACATCTGTATCAATCTTCCTCTACTTTATGTGGGATGCCACCACAGCGTGGCTTGATGAGCGGTGTATAGATTTGTTCCTGGGATCCAAACCTGCAAATCCCGGGCCACTGAAGCAGAGCACGCAAACCCAACCACTATGCCACTGGGCCAGCCCCGCGAATGAGAAGAAATTTTAGAAGCAGAATTCTATAGTAATTTGAGAACAGAATGATGACAAGTGGCTTTAAAAGTGTGCCTACTTTACGTCTGGAAAGAAAACTCTTGTTTATTGTTACTGCCTTTCTATATTCTGCATAACTCTCATAGTAGCGCTGGTTGGGCTGAAGAAATGAGTCTTCTGGCCTTTAAAGGACGTGGAGCAGTCAGTCTAAATGGTGGAAGGCTGGAAGCCAACTTTGCTTACTAGATATCAGCAGGGGGTGCTGAGAGAGGGGACTGGGGGGATAATAATCAAAGCTGATGTTTTAAGCATCAAGCCAGTCCAGTGGGGTGGCGTGGGGCCATGCAGGCCTGCCACACAGAGTGGCTCTGTAGGAGGACACAGAGGTGTGAGGGAGCCTGCTGTGCTGGGGCATTCCAGGTATGGCCTCAATCGTGGTTGTCCCTGGGGGTGATGTTGGTGGACCTGAGGCTGGAGGAGGCACTGGGCCACACCATGAAGAACCCCACCAGCGGCCGGCCACAGGTTTTGAAGCAGGAGATTGACAAGACCAGATGGCATTTAGGGTCAGACACCCTCTCACCTCTGCTGGTTCCCTCCTTCCCAGTGTCCTCCCAATCTTCTTCAGGAATAGCAAGAAGCACTGTCAGGAACAGAGGGTCATATGGGGAAACGATGCTCCAGAGAAGGCCAGTGATGGCTCACCTGAGTCCCACAGCCTTGCTGAAGCCATAGGGCCCAAACCCACACTCACATCTTTTGATTGTGTCTTTTGGTTTTGATCCAAACCAAGGAAGGCAGAAAAAAAGAAAATGAAGGAGAAGAGTGGGGGAATATTTCTGACTAGGTAAGACTTGAGTGTGCAGACAAGTGGGGCCTGTTCTGGTGACGGGCAAGATATTTGACCCTCCTCCTTCCTTCTCTCCACACCCCACAGATTTTAACCCTGAAGATCTCTCCAGACTGTTTAGAATGAGAGGTGCTGGAGGATAACCCCCTGCCCAAAATGGCCTGAACCATGGCTGTGGAGAAGACAGCGTCCTGTTTCTTGCTGACTGGAGGGTGTCTCTGGTGAGGGCTGATCTTGCCTACGCCAGTCTGGGGTAGGGTTGGGGCAGGGGAGCTGGGTCTTCAGGATACCTCAAGGCCCACATCCGGGGAGGGAGAGAGAAGCTTTGTCCTGAAATCTCCTCCCCCCAATCAAAGACTTTTCTTCCTGATCACATTGATTTTTTTCTGCCTATCTTGAGAGATCACCAAATCCTAAACTGGCTGATCCCTTTTTTAAGAAAAATTGAGGCAAAATTTACCCACAGTGAATAGCACAGATATTAAATGTACATTTGATGAGTTTTGACCAATGTATAACAAAGTAACCAACCAAGATATAGACCACGTCCATGTGCGTTTGAAAGCTTTTGTATGGTGTGGGGTTGGGCCGCAGTGTTCTATAACTTTCAATCATGTCAGGTGGGTCAATCGTTTTGTTCAAATCTGCTATTTCCTTGCTGTTTTTCTTTGTAGTTGTTTTATCAGTTACTGAGGTGTGTTGATATCTTGAGCTATGGTGATAGATTTATCTATTTTTCTCTTCGATTCCATTTTTGCTTCATGTATTTTGAAGCTCTGTTTTTTACATACACATTTATGATATGTCTTCCCGGTGAATTGACCTTTTATTGTAAATTGTCCCTCTTTATTTCCGTTAATGCTCTTCATCTTTAGGTGTATGTCTATGGAATTAACATAACCACATGCTCACTGTTTGCACATATTTCTCCATCCTTTTACTTTCATATAATGGGTGTTGTTCAGTTATGCAGTCTGAACACCTCAGAATGTTAATTAGAACGCACTGTTTATTTACATTTAATGTAATTACTAATATGGTTGGTTGAAGTCCCATATTTTGCCTTTAAATCTCTGTTTATCCCATCTCTTTTGTTATCCTGATTTTCCTTGTCTGCTTTCTTTTTGGTTAATCAAATTTTTTTGTATTCTATTTTTCCACTCTATTGATCTTTTACCTGTAACTGTCTATATTATTTTTAATTGTTAACCTAAGGATCACAATATCCATTATTTATCATAGTTACTTAATATTGTGCCGCTTTGAGTAAACTGTAGAAACTTTCACACAGTTGGGTTCCCTTTACCTTCCCCTCAGCCTTCGTGTGCGTATCACCCCAAAATTTACTGACTTAAAATAGCAGTAAACATTTATCACAAAAAAACCCATTTAACAAAATTTGACATCTGTTCAGGATAAAAACTTCTAACAAGATGGATATAGAAGGAATGTACTTCAACATAATAAAGGCTGTTTATGAAAGCGCACAGCTAACATTGTACTGAATGGTGAAAGGTTGAAATCTTTTCCTTTAAGATCAGGAATAAGACAAGGGTGCCCACTCTCACCACTCCTATTCAACATGGCACTAGAAGCCCTAGCCAGAGCAATCAGGCAAGAAAAAGAAATGAAAGGCATCAGAATTGGAAAGGAAGAAGTAAAATTGTTTCTATTTGCAGATGACATGATTTTATGTATAGAAAATCCTAAAGACTCCACCAAAAAACCGTTTGATCTAATCAATGAATTTAGTAAAGTAGCAGGATACAAAATTAACATACAAAATTTAGTAGTGTTTCTATACACTAAGACCAAGTTATTTGAAAAAGAAATAAAGAAAAACAACCCCATTTTCAATAGCATCAAAAACAAAAAATACTTAGGAATAAACTTAACCAAGGAGGTGAAAGATCTGTACACTGAAAACTACAAGACCTTGATGAAAGAAATTAAAGAAGACACAAATAAATAGAAACATATCCCACATTCATGGATTGGAATAATTAATATTGTGAGAATGGCCATATTACTCAAAGCCATCTATAGATTCAATGAAATCCCTATCAAGATTCCAATGGCAATTTTTACAGAAGTAGAAAAAACAGTTCTAAAATTTATATGGATTCACAAAAGACTCTGAATAGTCAAAACAATCTTGAACAAGAAGAACAAAATAAGAGGCATCACACTTTCTGATCTCAAGCTATATTGCAAAGCTGTAGTAATCAAAATGTCATAGTACTGGCATAAAAACATACACATAGACCAATGAAGTGGTATCAAGAGCCCAGAAATAAACCCATGCATATATGGTCAACTAATATTTGATAAGGGAGCCAAAAATATTTAATAGAGGAAAGATGGGCTGGGAAAATATGATCTTCACATGTAAAAGAATGAAACTGGACCCCTATCTTACACCACTCACAAAAATTTACTAAAATGGATTAAAGACTTAAATGTAAGACTGGAAACCATTAAGGCTCCTAGAAGAAAACATAAGAAAAAAGCTCCTTGACATGGATCTTGGCAATGATTTTTTTGACATCTAAAGCATTACCAAAAAAAATAAAAAATAAACAAGCAGGACTGGCTCAAGCTTCTGCAAAAGACAAAATCAACCAAATAGAGAAACACCCCATGGAATGGGAGACAATGTTTGCAAACCATATATCTGATAAGGGCTTAACAATGTCCGAAATATATAAAGCAGCATACAACTCAATAGCAAAAACAAATAATCCAATTTAAAAATGGGCAAAGGACCGGAACAGACATTTTTCCAAAGAAGGTATACGAATGGCCAACAGGTCCATGAAAATGTGCCCAACACCTCTAATAATTAGGGAAATGCAAATTAAAACCACAATGAGATATCACTCCACACCTGGCAGAATGACTATCATCAAAAAGACAAGAAATAACAAATGCTGGAGAGGATGTGGAGAAAGGGGAACCCTTGTGCACTGTTGGGAATGGAAACTGGTGTAGCCACTATGGAAAACAGCATGGAGATTCCTCAAAAAATTAAAAATAGAACTACCGTATGACCCGGCAATTCCATTTCTGGGAACATATCTGAAAGAAATGAAAACACTATGTTGAAGAGATAGCTGTACCCCCACGTTCATAGCAGCATTATTTACAATAGCCAAGACATGCAAACACCTTAAGTGTCCACTGACGAATGGATAAAGAAATTGTAGTGTATATACATATATACAAAGGGATACTATTAAATCATAAAAAAGAAGGAAATCCTGCCACTTGCGACAACATGGATGGACCTATGGATTTATGTAGATAAGTCAGACAAAGACAAATTCTATATGATCTCGCTTATATGTGTAATCTAAAAAACACCCCAACCAAACAAACCCCAAACTCATAGAAAAAGAGACCAGATTTTGGTTATCACAGGTGGGGGGTGGGGAGAGGCAGGACTGGAGGAAGGTGGTCAAAAGGTACGAACTTCCAGTTACGAGAGAAATAGGTACTAGGCACGTATTGTACAACGTGATGACTATATTTAGCCTTGCTGTGTGGTAGAGTTGAAAGTGGTTAAGAGAGTAAATCCTAAGAGATTTCATTACAGGGAAAAAACATTTCTTTTCTTTTTCTTTCTTTTTTTTGTATCTGTATAAGACAATGGATGTTAACTAAACTTAGTGTGGTTATCATTGCACAGTACATGTAAATCAAATCATTATGCTGTACACTTTAAACTTATACAGTTTTGTATCTCTATAAAAATGGAAAAGCGGTGCCGGCCCCCTGGCTGAGTGGTTACGTTTGCACCCTCTGCTTCACAGCCCAGGGTTTTGCCAGTTCGAATCCTGGGCGTGGACATGGCACTGCTCGTCAAGCCATGCTGAGGCGGCGTCCCACATACCACAACTAGAAGGACCCAAAACTAAAATACACGACTGTGTACCAGGGGGCTTTGGGAGAAAAAGGAAAAATAAAATAAAAATAAAAAGAAAGGAAAAATATGATTAAAGTATCCTAAGTATTTGCGGTTACCTTTTCAAGTAAACAAACAAAAAACAAAAAAATTATTATCCTCATCATTCCTGCAGATCAGGATTTTGAGAGTGGTCTCAGTGGGTAGTTCTGCCTTGGGGGTTGCAATGACGATATTGACTGGGGCTGAGGGATCAGAATGTATGATGGCTTAGTCACATGGCAGGCAAGTTGGTGCTGGTTCTTTGTGTGAGGGCTCAGTCTTTCCTCCCTGGACCTCTCTACAGGCTGCTGCCTGAGTGTCTTTACCAGATGGCTTCACAGAGCAAGTGATGAGAGAGAGAGAGAGTAAGGCAGGTAGGAGCTAACTTTTTTGTTACCTCCTTTGGAACTCACATAGCATCACCTCTGCTGTGTTTCATTCCTTAGAAACAAATGACTAAGGAGAGGGGCGCTAGTCTGGAAAAGGAAGTGTCAAATACTTTCGCAACATATTTTAAAACAGCACTGTTCTATTGTCAAATTATTTTACTTCTACATGTGTCCTAAACCCCGTAATAAAATGTTTTTTATTTGAAAGTCAGTTTGCCTTTATAGAAAATGACTGTCCTCTGTGTTTTCCCACACATTTAGCGTTTCCAGTGCTCTCCATTTCTTCCTGGAGACACGTCTCCTTCCGACACTATCTCCTGCAGTCTGCAGAGCTCCCTCAGCATATTTTGTTGTACAGTCTGCTTGTGACAAATTTTCTGAGCTTTCCCTCCTCTTACAACCTCACTTTTGAAGGATATTTTCTTTGGGTATAGGAACATTTATACATTGCTTCCCCGTTGTTCACAGGGGATATGGTCCAAGACCCCTAGTGGATGCCTGAAACCAGGGATAGTACCAAACCCTATATGTACTATATTTTTCCCTATATATAAATTCTTATGATAAAGTTTAATTTATAAATCAGGCAAAGTAAGAGATTAACAACAGTAACTAAGTATAGAACAATTATAACAATATACTGTAATGAAAGTTACCCTAGATCTTCGCAACCTCAGCATACAATATTTTTCTTTCCTTACTAAGTCAAGAACTTTCCTTTTCACTTAAAGGAAGTGCTTTACAGCTTCTCTTTGGCATATCCGAATTGCCAGCATCACTACTTTTGTGCTTTGGGGCCACTATTAAGTAATAAGTAATAAGGATTACTTCAACACAAGCACTGTGATACCACGATAGTCGTCTGACAACCCAGATGGCTACTAAGTGACTAACGGGTACGTAGATATGCAGTGTGAACATGCCGGACAAAGATGGTTCATGTCCCAGGCAGGATGGAGAAGGATGGCTCAAGATTTCATCATGCTACTCAGAATGCCATGCAATTTAAAACTTGTAAATTGTTTATTTCTGAAACTTTCCATTTAATGTTTTCAGACCGCAGTTGACCATGGATAACTGAAACTGTGGAGGGCGAGACCTCGGAGAAGGGGGGACTACTCTGTATACACATGGGTTTTACTTTCAGCACTTTCACGCTGTTTTTCCATTGTCTTCTGGCATCCATTGTGTCACGTGAGAAATTAGCCATCATTTGTACGATTTGTAATTGTTATTCTGGATGTGGTGCCTTTTTTTTTCCCCTAGCTGCTTTGAATATTTTATCTTTATCTTAGGTTTCAGCAGTTTGACTATGATGTGCCTAGTTGTAGTTTTGTTTGTGTTTTTTCTATTTCGTGGTCAATGTGCTTCTTCTTGATTATGTAGATTGATGTTTGTAACCAAATTTGAGAAAAATTAATTTTTAAAAATTTGTTCTATTAATGTGGTGTAATATATTGATTGGTGTTTTTATGTTCACCCATACTTCCATTCCTGGGGCAAATTGCCTTTAGTCATGGTGTATGATCCTCTTAATATGCTGTTGGATTCAGTTTGCTGGTATTGTTAAGAATTTTTGCATGTGCATTCATAAGGAATATTGGTCTGTAGTTTACTTTCTTGTAAGCTCTTTATATGGCTTTGATATTGAGATGATGCTGGCTGCATAGAATGAGTTGAGAGTGCTCCCTACTGTTCTATTCTGTTTGGAAGAGTTTCAGGATCAGCACTTCTTTAAATGTTTAGTAAAATCCACTGGTGAAGCCATCTGGTCCTGGATTTTCCTTTGTGGAGGATTTTTAGTTTTTCAGTTTTTTGGGTTTTTTTGTGGGGAAGATTGGCCCTGAGTTAACATCTGTTGCCAATCTTCCTCTTTTTTAAAATTTCTCCCCAAAGCCCCAGTACATGGTTGTATATCATCGTTCTAAGTCCTTCTAGTTCTTCTATGTGGGATGCTGCCACAGCATGGCTAGATGAGTGGCATGTAGGTCCATGCCCAGGATCTGAACTGGTGAACCCCAGGCTGCCAAAGCAGAGCATGTGAACTTAGCCACTGGGCCAGGGGGCCAGCCCCTTTATGGAGGTTTTGATTACTGATTCAATCTCTTTACTTGTTATGGGTCTGGTTAGATTTTCTATATCTTCTGGGACCCTTTTGGTAATTTGTGTTTTCTAGGAAGTTGTCCATTTCACCTGGGTTGTCTAATTTGTTGGTGTACAATTGTTCATGGTATTCTCTTATAGTGCTTTTTATTTCTGTAAAGTCAATAGTAATGTCAATTAATTTTAAAAATTCAGGTATTGTAATTTTCAGTTGTAGAATTCTCATTTTCTTCTTTTTACAGTTTCCACTTCCATGGTTTTTATAGTTTTTGTTTTCTTTTGAGATTGGCACCTGAGCTAACATCTGTTGCCAGTCTTCTTTTTTTTTCTCTTCTTCTCCCCAAAGCCCCCGAGTATATAATTGTATTTTCTAGTTATGAGTGCCTCTGGTTGTGCTATGTGAGATGAAACCTCAGCATGGCCTGATGAACGGTGCCATGTCCGTATCCAGGATCCAAACCGGCGAAACCCTGGGCCACCAAAGCGGAGTGTGTGAACTTAACCACTCGGCCATGAGGCCAGCCCTGGTTTTTATAGTTTTAAAGTTCCATTTCCAAACTTTTTATAGTTTCCATCTGTTCACTCATTATATTCATGTTTTCTTTTAACTCTTTCAACATATTTATAATAGCTCTTTAAAATTCCTTATAGGTGAATTTCAGCATTTTGGCAATCTCAGGATCTGTTTATATTGCAGTTTTTTTTCTTCATTATGGCTCACATTTTCCTGCTGCTTTGCATATCTAGTAGTTCTTTTTTTGTCATATGATGGACATCATGGATGATGTATTTTCAGAAATTTGGGCCATTCTGTCTTCCTTTAATTGGTGTGACAGATGTTGGGTTTGTTTTTGCAGGCTGAATTACTGATAGGTCTTCTTGATCTCGTCAAGCTTGGCTCTGTTCTTTGCTATGGCTTCTTTATTTCAGGTTTGTCCCTTAGTTCTAAGGCATGGTTTTTACTCTAGTGAATTGTCTAATACTGAACATTGTATTCTTGGGTCTCAACTGAGTGCTCAAGTCCTTGGTGAAACCTCTCCACTCTGGCTTGGTCAGAATTTCACCATCTCCCAGTTCTTTGCATTCTTTGACTCTGTTCTTCCATTGATAAGCCTCACATCAATCTCTCTTTTCTACATCTATGTAGAAACAAACTACGTGTTTATCACTGGATGAATGAATACACAAGTGTGGTATATCTATAAAATGAAATATTATCCAACCATAAAAAGGAGTGGAGCACTGATATATGATTCAATGTAGATTAATCTCTAAGATATTATATTAAGTGAAAGAAGCCAGACACCAAAGGTCACATATTGTATGATTCCATTTATATAAGATATCTAGAATAGGTAAATCCATAGAGACAGAAAGCAGGCGGGTGGTTGCCAGTGGCTTGGGGGAAGGGATAATGGGCAGTAACTGCTTAGTGAGTATGAAGTTTTATTTTGGGGTGATGGTTCAATCAAATAAGATAGCTCTGGAATCCCTGACTCCGTATTTCACTGAGAATAATTTAGTATTGGCCCTGATGGGATCGTCACTTAATGTAAATCACTGGAAAAGATATATCATTTTCAATTTAATTTTTAGTCTATTTCATTATTGATTTATTATATGTGACATTTAAGCAAATGACTTGTCTCCATTAGTCTAGCAACAATGCAAAAGATGTGGAATGTGATGTCCAATATTTAACTCAGGGACTCTAGGATACCAGAGAAACCACCTGGAGCCTCAGTTACACGAGGGCTGCTGGGCCTGCTGGGAGTCATGGTGAGGAGACCTGGAGCTGTGAGTTGAGGTCTAGGACACTGGACTCTTAAAGATGGAGGTGAGAGCTGCTCCTGACCCACGTGGGGAGTGTGTGTACAGTCACAACCGTCCTCTTGAGGAGTGAAAGTCTCTCACTATCTATGTTCTCCGTTATGATGGGCATATTACAGCAGCAGAACCCTCCGGGAAGTGGGGCTATGACTTTGAGCAACAGGCAGGGGAAGTGCTGTGGGTGGACTGTCTTGGCAGAGACAGGCTCCAGCCAACTGAGGGGTCAGGAAACAGTCCCTGAGATGAGTATGGGGGAGGAGACAGGCAAGGTGTGAGGTAGAGAGAGTAAGGATGCATAAAGGTCCAGTCCTGGAGAATTTGACCTATTCCCTTAGAAAAGGGGATGATAATGTGAGGAAGCGTATGGCCCCTTTGGACGAAAAGAGAGCTGGAACCCTGGTAGGGAGAGAGAGCTCTCCACAACCTGGTCAAAGGGTCAGTTACAATGGGGCATGGGAAACAGCTCAGGGTGTGAGTAGGAGCTATGCGATGGCACTGTGGATTGTGACACTGACCGCAGTTGCAGACAAAAGCACCAGCTACTTTCCTGTGTTACTGGAGAATTTAAGTCATTTGGGTATCAGTTTTGGTTACCACCCCAAAACTCAGTGGCTAAATTTTATAATTTGGTGGATTGACCATGAGGTTTCTCTGCTGTACATAGCCAGGGCACTGGAATAACTTGGAGAAGGCCCAAAATGGCCTCAGTCACACGTTGGCAGTTGGTGCTGGCCACCAGCTGAGAGCTCAGCTGGGACCGTCAGCTGGGGACCTCGGTTTTCCTCCACCTGGGCTTTTCCATATGACTGCTTCAAAAGGCAAAGGGGGAAGCCACACATGTCTTAAGTGCCAATCTTGGAAGTTACGCACTGTTACGTCCATGACAGTTTATTGGTTAAAATGGGCACCTGGACCAGTCCAGACTCAAAGAAGGGTCATAAACTTCCCCTCTTGATGGGAGAGTGGTGAGATCGCAGTGCAAAAGGGCATTCGGGAGGGGGACATTGTCTGGCTGTCCTTGGAAACACAATCTACTGTAGGGTCTTTCCAGGTGAGGGGAAAGACCTGGGAGAATGGGGAGGTCTCAGTGATTCTCCCGTAGGAGACGAAACTTCATGCTGTGCTTGCCAAGAAATTAAATTATTTACTTCTCATAACAATATAACAGTACAACACTACAATTATGCCCATTTTATGGGTGAAGAAAGTAAGTCATGGAGAAATTATGTAATTTTTTAAGGTCACACAGCTAGTAAGTAGTGGAGTCAGGATTCCTACCCTGTCAGTATGGCTGTAGAGTGTGCATCCCCATTGCGATTGGTACCATCTAGACCCTGGATCTTCTTTGCAAACTGCCCCATAGATATTAGTCGGGGCAGAGAAGGTAACAAATTAAAATTCCAAAGCTCATTTCTTCTTGTTATGCTTTGAGAAAGCCCATCTTCTCTTGTCATGCCTTTTATGCTTTAACCTCTCTCTTTTTATGGTATCTAATTTCCATGGTGCTGAAATGTGCAGGTTTCTCCTGTTCCCTGTAATGTGGTCGGCTTTATCCTTATCACTTAAAAACATGATGCTGAATTCCACAATCCTTTCGTCTGTGACCCCTCCATGCTCGGCACAGCACAGGTCTTGTACTCAGAGGTATGTTCCGGCCTTGAAGGAGCAGCTGCTGGCAATGCGCAGGGCGTTTCAAGCCTGCAGGTGCTCAGCGTCTCGTGTCCTGGAAACCTGAAAGCCTCCCTTATGGGAACAGTACAAGCGATCTGGCGATTTTTGCTTTAGTGGTGAAAGCAACTGCTTCAGCCCTGCCCTGTGCCCTGCAGCCTCCAGTGACCCCGGCACTTTTTCCTGAACAGAACAGGCCAATAGGCCCAGCTACTGTTCAGAGAGGGGTGTGTGTGTACATCCATGTGTGCCTAGTAAAACAGAATCTGACATCTAAAAAGGGGCAAGTGCATGTCCCTTGTTCTGTAAAGAGTGACGGCAGGGCTTGTGCTGCCCCCGTGCCCCCACAGGGGTGTTTGGAGGAGGCTGGGCACCCAGGACACGATAGACACAACGTCTGTGTTAGAGACCCCAGAACAAGGGCAGGGTGGGGGTGGCTGTAGAAGGCAGATGTCTCGTCAACTTTTTCTCGTTGTTGTTTATTTTCGTAGTTCTACTAACAAAGTTCACACAATTCTTGTCATTTTCTGTGTGGGCTCCAGGTTCATTTTGTCTCTACTGTCCAAGGATCTGCACTTAGTAGGTGTTCACCAGATATTTGCCAAATGGACTAATGTAAATTTTTCTTTTTTTGGAATAACTTAATAAAATGCAATGCCAAAGGAGGCTTAGATCTTATTAGATCTTATCCCTAATGCCAGGATGTCACAGACTTCTGTGGCTGAGGTCCTGGCCTCCTCTTTCATGCCGTAAACATCATGGACGCGAAAGTGGAGTGCCAGTGCGCGTGTGCAGAGAGGCCTGTTCGAGGTCCCAGGAACCAGTCACTCTATGTATACAGTGATGTCGTCTGTCAAGGTCACTCACTAGGACACCCCACACATTGCAGTACAAGTGAGAATCCAGGCCAGATTGTCCAGAGGCAAAACAGAGGCCATCACATACAGCAGTCCCCCCTTACCTGCAGGGCATATGTTCCAAGCCCCACAGTAGATGCCTGAAACCACAGATGGTATTGAACCCTGTATATACTACGTTTTTTCCTATGCATCTCTACCTATGATGAAGTTTGATATGCAAATTAGGCACAGTAAGAGGTGAACAACAATAACTAATAGGAAAATAGAACAGTTACAACAATACACTGTAGTAAAGTCACTACAGATCTCAGCACCCTCAGCATATGATTTCTTTCTTTCCTCACTAAGACAAGAACTTTTACTTTTTCACTTAAAGGAAGCACTTTGCTGACTTCTCTTTGGCATATCTCAGTTGCCAGCATCACTTTTCTTGCGCTTTGGGGCCATTATTAAGTAAAACAAGGGTGACTCGACCACGAGCACCGGGATACCTCGATGGTGCGTCTGATGACTGAGAGGGCTGCTCAGTGACTGACGGCGGGCGGCGAGCCAAAGGGATGATTCAAGTCCCAGGCAGGATGGGGCCGGGTGGCACAAGATTTCATCACACCACTCAGAAGGGTGCACAATTTAAATCATATGAATTGTTTATTTCCAGCATTTTCCATTTTCGGACTGTGGTTGACTGCAAGTAACTGCAAGTGCGGAAAGTGAAACCGTGGATCCGGGGGGACCGCTGCACACGTGCAAAGGCACGAACGAATTTCGCTCACGGTCAGGCCTTGCCCGGAGGCTGCTCACCCTTATTTGGTTGTAAACGTGGTCATTCCAGTTCCCATGCAGGTGGGAAGCTGTAGGTGAAGTGGGCTGGGGCTGATGCTGCTGGAGGAGGCACAGCGAGTGTCATTGCGGCCCTTCCTGTGTCATGGTGGAGGTTGCTGTTTTGTCACAGTGTGAGCCACTGAACCACCAAGGCTCAGCACCCTTCTCAGCCCGTGCTACGGGTGGCACGTGAGAGCCTATGCTTCTGGCTGCTCAAAGGGGCTCTCCCACCGCAGGCAGGATGGAGGCCTCAGACCGGACTGCTTGAGAAGCCAGTTCAACTCCTTCCTTCAGCAGGTTTCTTTTTTTTTAATTAAAAAGTTGAAAGAAAATTCTGTTCAGAACTAGTAGTTTTAATGATTTGGGATGAAATTTTTAATTTGTTCTCCGGGGTTAAAAAGCATAGTTTCCTCACCTGTACTACTGTGACAGTGTATCTGACGGGTGTGTCGTGACAGATGTTTCATTTGTTTTTAAGCATGCATTTTTGAAATAGTTTTTGTTTCTTGGGTTTATAACCGTGGCCTAACTCTATATGCCTTGAAGACAGGGCCAGAAAAAGATGCCTTACGATGTATTTGCAGAAAGAAACCCATGGAATCCACTCTGTGAGAAGGAGGATTATCCATACGGAAAGTTCTCTCTTGAAACAGGAGGAAGTTGGGTTTTTTTTCTGATTAAAAAAACTAACACAAATCACTTTACTAGTTCAGAAAATATAAAAAATTGTGTGAGAAGAAAATAAAGCCACTGATAATACCACCACCCAGGTAACTATAGTTAACAAATGTCTATGCATCTACATATTTCCCTGTCTATGAATACACATACATACTTATTTTATTATTACTTTTTACAAAATGGACTGAAATGACTTCTGACACCAACCACTCAGAATTAGCACAGACAGGGTGAGGCCTCCGTCCGCCACAAGACCGCTCTCACTCCAGCCCCCTCCTCTCCTAAGAGCTCAGGCTGGTATCACAGGACTCGAAGCCCCGCCCCTCGGATCACAGGGCTGTCTTCCAGGCGGTCCGCTGCCAACCTGTGTCACCTCATTAGCATAAACTGTCTGTCAGGGCTCACTGTGAATAACAAAGACATTCGTATCACTTGGGAAAATCCAAAGATTTAGAGGCTACATCCCAGGAAGTGAGGAGGGATGTAGACCATCCCAACTCTTTATTACATAGGAGACATGGTACTATATTCACTGCTATGTTTCAATGATTCTGAAATGCATATTATTTTTCACATTTTAACATCGCCGAAAATGGGATATAGCTTACAATTGCTGTTGCCCTTATAATAGTTGTGGCACAGTTGTCATTCTTGCAATTATACATCAAAACTTGCACAGTGGATATCAGATGCTTGGAGGAAAATGCTGCCGCAGGACTAGAGCACCTTCCTGAGAACGGCGGTGCCGTCAAGGCGCTGGCTGCCACCGGGGGTGGGACAGGTGGGAACGTGCTCGGCCGCATTGCTGAGCCTCCACCTGGTCCGGGAATGCGGGACTCTGAGGGTGAAGAAGCTTTAGGGACACCTGGACTGATCTGTTTTCCTTACAACTTCCTTTTGACGTCTGTACAAATTTTTTTCCCTTAGTGATACGCAATATAATTGGCGCATCTTGTAATCGAAGCTATGATATGCTCAATGAACACAGAATTTCATAACTGTTTTTTTCTCCTAGTGTATCGTGAGCATCTTTCCACATCAAAATACTTCACATTCGTCATGATATATAGTTTTCATTGCATCGCTATACAATGATTTATTTAACCAATCCCCTACTTTTGGACATTTGTGCTCTTTTCGTTTCCACTGTTATAACAAAGGCTGAGATATATGTGGTCTAGGTGTTTCTCCAAGATAAATTTCTTGAGGTGTAATTTATGGGCCGCTGTATTTCCACATTTTACCGACGTGCTGCCAGTTTCCTTCTGGGGAAGTTGCGCCTGTCCAGCCTCTCCAGCAGTGGCTGAGGCTGAGCGTGGTGCCACACCCAGGCCCTCTCTAGTTTCTATTATCTGTCAATCTCCTGCCAATACTTCCCCCACCCCCACTGCCTCCAAGGATTCCATTCCGATTTGAATTTTTTTGATTATCAGTGAGGTTGACTATTTTTAAAGTATGTTATTGGCTATTTGTATTTCTTCTTTTATAAATTGCTTATTTGTGTCTACTGCACTTTTTTTTGGGGGGGGGGTCATTTGTCTTTTCTCTCACATATATTATAAATATTTTTCCCGGTTTTTGGATTGTCCTTAGTTTTGGCTTAAGTCATAACAAAGGCTGAGGCCTTATTAACACGTTGTCCCGTCACATTCAGACCAAACACTAACAGGCCCAGGTGATGTGTCGGAGGGAACTGCCAGGTGGCTGCCAGGGCTGCCCTTGGGGTTGCCAGCTGCATGACCATGGTGACCCCAGGGGCAGGGCAGCGAGCCTACCTGGGGTTAGAACTGCTAGGTGGGCTAGCATCCCAACCTGGTAATCAGCAGTCTCGTCTTGCTGAATTAAAGAGGCTGGGCTGCCACCTTGGGCAAGGACTCCGGGACACAGTGATGCCATATGTGATCCAAACTCACAGCAGCAGGTGCAGCTGGTACACGTCCTTAGCAAGAAGCAGGTAGAGAGAACGTGGTGCCGCCGCCCCAACGCGCTGGCGCCTCTGCACCTGCTGTGTTCCTTGGCAGCTCTTCCCCGGAAGGGGCAATCCTTCTCTGAGCCTCCGGCGTCCCAGCCTCCCCAGGAGGTTGTATTAGGAGGCAGTGAGAAAGTGATAAGCCTTTGACAGCAGCTCTTTGTTGCTCAGAAACTGCTCTTGGCTCCCTATTGAAGTCACGGAGGCGAACAACTGTGAAGCTTTCAGAGGGGCTGAGAGAGGCCCAGGCCGCTGGACCCCAGGACCCCCTTGTCGACAACCTGAGACACTGTTCATTACACTCACAATATGGTCCACTTCAGATGAATCTCTGTTCCATTTCTGAAAATTGATGATATTTTTGCATTCTGAGGCCTCTACTTTTGATAAAACAAAGTCATAGTATTTTTTGGGGAGAAAATAAGGGAAAAGAAGCTGACATTTATGAAGGGCCCACTAGGTGCCAGACACTGTGCATAGCACTTTAAAATGCATTACCTCGACCACGGGGAGGGGAGCGTCATCTGAGACCTGTGCGTAACTCA
The DNA here is from genome assembly GCF_037783145.1 of Equus przewalskii. Classification (NCBI taxonomy): domain Eukaryota; kingdom Metazoa; phylum Chordata; class Mammalia; order Perissodactyla; family Equidae; genus Equus; species Equus przewalskii. The sequence continues at coordinate 4,293,399 of NC_091849.1, forward strand.
TGGGAGATTATTATAAACATCACAGAGGACGTCATGAACCATTAGAAAGGCTTTTTTTTTAAGGCTTCATACTTTAAAAGGAGAGGTAAAGAGTAGAAACTGAGCAACTTTTCCCAGTCATTTAAATCAAATCACACTCTTGTTCCATAGATCTTTATATGTAAACGTATGTGTGTGTATATATAAATATACAAAATAAAATATACATAGTCAAATATATACATAGCTAAATATATATATATGATTTGCCTCCACAAGACCCTAATGCTCCCCTTTATACAGCTAAACTTAACATCTGTCTCTTTGGGGTGGCATGGAGGACCGCAAAGCTTTGGAAGAGATGGGCACTTGTAATGAGATCCCCTTTTTCATTTCTTACAGCAGCAGAACAGAAAGAACGTCAGCGGAACAGAAAGGAGTCCCTGCTTTCAGAGGTGGCACAAAGCTCCAGAATCACCACGGGCTTTGTGCTGGGTCAGCTGGCACCCACCTGGCAGGTAATGAGGCATGGGCACTGACCAGTGAGACTGATGTTGGTCTTGGGGGCGGGAGCGGGGTCAGGGTCCTGAACAGCCTGAGGGGCCACTCCTTAGCCCATTAGTTGCATTGGGGGTAGGTCTAGGTGGGAATCAATTGAGAGCCTTGGGACGCCAGCTGTTTACTAACTCAACCTTTTATAACCTGCACGGCCACACCAGAGGATATCAGGCAAACACTGGCCTTGTTGGCAAGCCCCTAACCAGAATGACTTCCAGGTTTTAGGAAGAACAAGAGCATTCGTTTGAATAGATGGTCTGAGAAGCAAGCTCCTAGATGGAGCATCAAGTGGAACGCCCATCCCACAGGTGGATTTCTCTCTCTCTCTCTCTCTCTGTTTCTCTCTCTCTTTCCTGAACATGAATTCCCCTCTGGTTTCTGCTGCTTCTTTGACTCTTATCTTGTGTTACATGTGTTTTTTTCTCTAAGTATGTGGATAGCCTTCTCAACTAGGTTGGACCTTTGTGTTAGTTCCGTTGCTGCCAAACGACTCCAAAATGTAGCAACTTAAAATAATAAGTATTTGTTATCTCGCTTGGTCACTGAGGGTCAGAAATCTGCGAGCAGCTTAACGCAGGGGTCTGGCCCAGGCCTCTCCCGAGGTCGCAGTCAAGCTGTCAGCCAAGACTGACTGCAGTCATCTGAAGGCTGGACTGGGGCTGGAGAATCAGCTTCCATGCTCACTCCCCTGGCTGCGGCAGGAACCTTTAGTTCCTAAGTTCCTCTCTGTGCCTCACCATGTGGGACTCTCCACAGGGCAGCATGGCAGCAGGCTTCCATGAGTGAGCAATCCAAGAGACAGCAAGACAGAAGCCAACGTCTTTAATAACCTAGATTCTGAGTGGCACACCATCGCTTTGGTCCTATACTGTTGGCCACACAGACCGACCCTGATACAATGTGGGAGGGATCCACACAAGGAAGCAGGCACCAGGAAACAGCATTATTGAGAGCCATCTCAAAGGCTGCCTGGCTACCATGAGCCTCCTCTGAGAGACGGCTGCTTCGGACACATCTTTTCACTGCCAATATTTGACACAGGTCTGGTCAGGTAGGAGGTGCCCAATGAGGTTTGTTGATGATGAAGAGATGTTGGGCACTCACCATAAGCTGGAATTAAATGAAAAGTCCTCCTGAGGATGAGGCATAATCAGAAATATTTCTTAATAGACATAATTAATACTGCAGAATATTTTTCTGATTTTCAATTGTTTTCATTTATATTAATAAAGTAAGGCTTGGGCCTAAGTAGGATAAAATTAAATGTCCAGGGGATGGCTTGAAATGGGCCCTAACTGACTATTTCCTCCCTAACTATTATGGTGGGCACTAATTCTATTCAAAACCACAAGAAGGATAAGGCATCATCAGAGAAAGATAAACCTCACACAATTGGTTTTTAAAGAAAATTTTTACATCCCACATTATTCTAAATGGGTTTATAGTAAGCCCTTGCCTTTTTTTATTCTCAGAAACTGAAGTTGGACTCCTTGAGAAGAATGATTAATCTAAACTCACCAGCCATTAACTAAGGATTGGTTTATTATACAGACTTGAAGGAAGACCTCGTCTCCTCTCCTAACTTCTTTGCTCTCCATGAGTTCTTAATCTCCAAGACCAGACAAAAACAAAGGATTTTTAGAGTAAGGTCGGTATAAAAACTTCCCCACCATTTTTTTTTACTGTTTTCCAATTTACAGAAAAATAAAGCTGGAGTAGAAATAAAGACAGCTACCATTTATTGTGTGCTTATAATATGTCCTGCCCGTGCTAGGAGGTGCACTCTTCCTTCTTTTTTCTTCTATATTTCATGGTGAAGGGGACCCCACACTCAGGGAGGTCAAGTAATTTGCCAGAGGCCCTAAATGTAGCGTGGTCTCAGGTCTCAGGGCTCATAACTGCCGCCTTATCCATCACAGTCTACGAAAATGTCAATCTTCCTTCAAGAGCAAATGGCGCTGAATTCCAGAGTTTAATGAAGCTTTACATGAGAAGTGGCTGGGAGTAGAACTATAAAACAGAGACAGTACAATACTAAGAGCCTGCTCTCCTTTCGATGAGCTTGATGTTGGGTTGAAATAGTATAATGAAACTATGAAGCCAATAAGACCACTTGTCACCAGAATTTGGCTTACAAGTGAGATTTGGGGTCAATTTAGATGTGTTGAAAGTAAACTTTGTGAAGAAACACGAACAACAATGAAAAGATCCACGTCCTCACCGGCCTGTCTAAGCGCAGGCAGGCAGTGGGGCAGCGTCTGACCTCATCATTTCCACCACGTTAAAAACGGCCCCTCCTCAACTCTTGACCCAGTGACTATTTGTTCTTTCATTCTTCAAGAAGTATTTGTTGGCCGTGGTGTACTCAGGTTCCTTTGTCCCCGCAGAGCCTCTCCCCCGGCGCCCACGGCCACGCTCGGCAGACAGTCTGTGTGTGGTGGGGGTCGAGGTCTGGGAAATGGTGCTCTTGCTGGGAAATGGCAGATCTGGCCTCTAAGCTTCAGGAACCAGTGGCCCTATCTAGAAAATGCTTCCCTGCACTGCATTCCTGGTTGACCGGCCTTTCCTTCTGTGGTCTCTCCTGAGGAGTGGACCAATTCCCCGAGGCTGACGAGAACCCAGAGAAGTCCTTGCTGTCTCCTGGCCAGGCCGGGATGTGAGAAGCAAGAGGCCATAGCCGCCAGCGAGGCCTGGCTGCCTCCCGGAGCTCACCTCTGCCGTGGCAGAACAGCTCTTGGAACTGTCTGAAGCCGTTTCCAGGTCATTCTGATTCCTGGCGGCTGGCTCCCTGAGGTGAGAAGCCAGAGGTGAGACTCCTCTGGGTATTACTGCTGCTCGCTCTCTTATGGCTGTTCTAAGTCCCCTGACACTCTGGACTCAGCAGCAGCTTCCTTGGAGCAAGCACTCACTGTGAAAGGCAGCAGAGCGGCGAGGGAGCCTGTGGCTCAGGCAGCCGCCAACCAGAGCCACCACTTACTTAGTTGTTATGCCCACTCATGCTGCTATGACTCTGTGCCTCAGTTTCTTCATCTGTAAAGTGGGAAAAAAAGGCGACCTGCCTCATTAGGTTGTTGCAAGAATTAAACGAGTTGTTACATTTAGAAAACTTGGGGCAGTTCCTGGCAAATAGCAGGTGCCCGATAAATGTTAGTGTTCTTTCTCCGCATGGCAGAGTGCATTTCACTCAACCCCACCGCCGGGTGTGAGGTGTTGTTATGAGTCCGTTTTGCAGATGACAAACTGAACTTGGAAGGAATTCAGTTACTAGCCAAGGTCACGTGGTGGCAGGTGGACCAGGAGAGATGTGAATCTAGGCTGTCTGACTCCAGAGCAAAGTCGGTAATGGAGGCAACCCCCTGCCCCTGACGCTGCGGGGCGGCAGCAGGCAGAGGTGTGCGAGGACGGACGGAGAGCTTGCCGATGCACCGACGGGACCTCATTTGTTCCTTCCCTCCTGTGTTCATTCGCTCATTCATTCCACGCGCATTAAGCACCTGCTACCTGGTACTGTGCTGGACACTGGGGAGTAATGACGGGCAATACAGACACATTCCTGCCCTCAGGGAGTGCACAGTTGGTCAACAGGGACAGACCGCGATCACACACATTTGTAAGCGCATAGATCCACTCGCTGAGTGAGGTGGAAGGGCAGGGGGCTCTGCCAGTACGGGATCTGCCCTAGTCAAGGAGCTTCTTTCTTGAGCAGTGGCTTTTGAGCTGAAAGCTTAAGGAGGAGGAGTACAGGGGAGGCAGAGGACCCCAGAAAGAAGAGAGGCTTCGGGGCCAGGAGCTTCGGGGGCAGGGGGCCTGCGGAGTATCTGCGGCCCTGACCGCAGGCCAGGAGGCTGTAGCTCAGAGAGGGAGGCAGCTGGAGAGGAGGCTGGAGAGAGAGGCCTGGACTGGATCAGACAGGATGCTTAGGCCTTGTTGAGGATTTTACTCTTGAAGTGTTTTAAGCAGAGGAGGGATGTGGGGAGACCATTTGGGTTCATGGTGTCGCTCTGGCTGAAGTGTGGGCAACGGTTTGGGGGCGTCACCATAGGAGTTAGGAGAGCAGCTCAGGTCTTCCGTTTTCTGCTCATCGAAACCTTTGTCCTCCGCACCTTCTTGCCTAGAGAAAAACTCCTGGGCGTCGGTACTTATCTTTGGGGTTACAAGGAATGCTCAAAGGGGCTCAGTCACATGCCTGTTCCCCTTAGTTCCCACGGGCTCCCCTCCCTTTCTCTGTCTCTCCCTGCGGCTGTTTCTATGGCCGCATCTGCCCGTTCCCTCCTCCGCTGACGTCCGTCTCCTCTCGGCCTCCCTGCCGCTACGGGTGGCTGCTGCTCTTCTTGTAATCTGAGTCACAGCACGTGTCTTCCCGTGATTCCTGTCCACTACGTCAGAATTAATCATCGAAATTCGATTTGCTAGGGGGCCAATGTTTCATTTCAACATTTCCTGAATTAAAAGCATCTTAATAAACGGTATTTAATATACCAGTGAGGTACAAAACATAAAAATAGTTTAATTTCTTAGTACAAAGCTTTTATTTTTTTATAAAATGAAAAAGAAAGTATTCCCACTGGGAAGCTCCTTGCCCTGACCATGTTTTCGCTGTAACCTGTAATTTCACTGCAGTCATCTCACAGGTTACTTTGTAACATACTTTGTAGGGGGAAAATGACAAAGAATTGGTGGTCACAAACAAAAGCATTCAAAATTGCTTTCAGCACTGTCCTCATTCCCTGCTCCCAGGAGGGATTAGCCAGCCCTTCAGAGTCAGTCCTCATTCTCTCAGTGCCACAGTGTCACCACTCCCTCTCTTGGCCTGAGGTGTGAGGCAGCTGACCTCCGTGATTCCAGATGAACGTAGAAGGGGGTTGTCCTCTGGCTTATGATAAGCATCTGCTGAAAATACAGTTTCTTTTATTGCTTTATGTTAAGAAATAAAAATGCTTGTAGGTGTGTTTTATTATTTGATCTGAACATCAAACATTTGATTCTTAGCAAATATTATGGGTTTCATTATCCTAGCAACCAAGTCTACTAAAAGTGACATTTCTGATTATCATCCCGGTGTGAGGCGTGCTGACCACAGGGCTCTGGAAGGGTTTTGCAAAGCCTTCCTCACCTCCGCCAGCACTACGCAAACTGCGCATCCCGCCTGTATACCGACCCTGGTGCAGGGAGGGGCTGGATTCTTCCTGCAACAGGCAAGAAATCAAGGAGAGATGTGGCGACACACTTCTGCCTTGAGACAGCTTGGTGGGTGTCCTACCGGCCCCGGCTGGGGCCCACCGTGGCACTGGACACAACGTGTACCCTGTGTCCGCCTCCTGAGCAGCAGATGGCCCAGATCTGTCTGCAGCCGTGCTCGTGACTCCTCTAGATGTCACGCTCTTTGCTGTCTTGGCCCACGGCACTCACCTTGACCCGTCTCTGCTCTTCTGCATTTGGTGTTTGTCCACGAGCTCCCTGTGTTTGAACCTCCCCTGGGGACTTTGGCTTACCTTGACTGGTCCCTCTGGCTGGGCGCTGGCTGTCTCCCGCCAATTCTGGTAGAGGAAACATCTTGTTCTTGCCGGGAATAGAACTTTCTCCTCTTAACCCTTCACCCCTTGCCACACACACGCATTGTGGGCCAACTGGTCAGTGCTCTCTGCCAAAGGGAGAGTCAACAATGTTTTAGAATGTACGGATACTTCTGAGCTCAGTTCTCCTTGTTCTAACAGCCTAGCACATCAGGTTACCCAGGGCATGGTATTATGCATCCTCTGTTCTCAAACCTGAGTCCACCGCAGAATCCCCTGGAGGGTGGTGAAGACAGATTGCTGGGCCCCACCCCAGAGTTTCCATTCAGTAGGTCTGGGATGGGGCCAAGAATTTGCTTTTCTAACCAGCTTCCCAGTGGTGGAGAGAGAAGCTGCCAACTGGTCACCGGAGGGGAAAAGGCTGCCTGAACCATCTGTGACCTACAGCTGGAGCTGGCCACCCAGCACAGAGACACAGTGTGGGCCACAGACCATCTCTGAGTAGGCAGCAGAAGCCCAGCTCTGTGGTGGAGGGCGTAGCCTCTCAGGGGAGGGGGCTCTCTCACCTGGAGGCAGAGCCGCCTGTACTGTGGGGCTGGAAGGCCGTGGAAAGAACGTGCACTTTGGAGTCAAACATGCTCGGTCAGAATCCTGCCTCTGTAACTTAAGGTCTCTGTAGCCTATCTGGACCCACAGAAGAGGACAGAGGCGGCTAGCTCATGGGTTGTTGTGGGCCTTCATGAGTCATGTCCAGCTCCTCCTCGCACAGCCTGGGGCGGAGAAGGGGTTCATGAAAGGACAGCCGCTTTGTGAATCGCTCTGCGGTATTATGATTTGTGAGAAATAGATATCTGGTCATTCAGATGACCAAAAATATATGTCACATTTATATTTGGTCTTTGTCCAGGGTTCCTGACTCACTGCTCCTAAAACCCTTGGAATTTTCTATGATAGAGGCAATAAAGGTATCTTTTGTTATGTTAATAAGATGACTTTTAGAAAGCCCTTAGGTAACCTAAGGATGGGGGACTGTTTGCCAGTGAAGCCATCTCTGTGATAAGAGGGTTGGAACTTTCCGTCCCACCCTCTGAGATCCTGGGAGGGGAGAGAGCTTGAGGCTGAATCAACCACCAGTGATCAATGATCCATCAATCAAGCCTGTGTAATGAAGCCTCCATAAAAACCCAAAAGGCCAGGGTTCAGAGAGCTCCCGGGTTGGTGAGGACGTGGAGATCTGGGGAGAGTGACGTGCCAGAGAGGGCATGGAAACTCTGAGCCCTTTTCCCATATCTTGCCCTGTGCATCTCTTCCATCTGGCTCTTCCTAGTCGTCGACTGTGTAATGAACCAGTAATCTAGTAAGCAAATCGTCCCTCTGAGTTCTGTGAGCTGCTCTAGCAAATGAACCAAACCCAAGGAGGGGGTCACGGGAACCTCTGGTTTATAGTCAGTGGGTCAGAAGCACGGGTAGCGGCCTGGGCTTTCGACTAGGGTCTGAAGTGAGGGGGGCGGTCTTGTGGCACTCAGCCCTCAACCTGTGGGATCCGATTCTATCTCCGGGTACGTAGTATCAGAATTGAGTTGAATTCCCTGACACTCTGCTGGTGTCTGAGAATTGCTCGGTTGTAAGTGTGGGGACCCCCTCTCCCCACACCTTAGAATTGGCCTCAGGACACTCAAAGAAGATCCATTGGGACATTTCTCTCACATGTCACCCTCTGGTAATAAGTGGGAAGGGGAGGGGTCCTGGTGGAGGCCTTGCAAGTGTGGTTTTCCTCGTTATTTTTCCACCCCCGACAGAGTTTCCACTGGGAGAGGCCCCACAGGCACTGGGGAGAAACAGAAACCAAATGACAGTAACACCCTCATCGTGCTGGGAAAAGCAGGGAAAGGAAGTGGGGGAAAGGGAACCACAGCCAACTGTGAGCCTACTACGTGCTAGCATTGTGTTGTCTGAGGGGGCCGCTGCTTCCGTTTTACAGGTGAGGAGACCGAGGTTAAGGAACTTGCTGTGGGGAGAGGCCGAGTTCTTGGACTAGCTTCAAGCAACCCCATTTTAGAGATGAGGAAACCAGAGAGGTAACTTGCTCAAGGACACACAGCTGGTTTAGTGCTATAGCTAGGACAAGCCTCAGCTTCTGAAGACTGGACTGTCACACTGCATCGTAGCTTCCTCCTCTCTCTTTACATGGAGCAGTTACACCAGGAGAAGAGTGTGCAGGCATTTGAGCCCTAAATACCTTTTTGGTTTTGTTGTTGTTGTTTTAAACAAGCTGAAGCTGGTGCTGCTGAGGGGCCAGCCTCTCTTCATCAAGGAAGACCAGGAGAAGCCCTTTGATGACAGGCTTGGCAGCACGTCACCATCACTTCAGTGGTCATGCCCCCTCTGAGGAAGTGTGACTAACCAGGCAGCTGTCACCTTCAATAAATCTGGATCTCAAAAGTTTTGTGAAATGCCCTGCCCCTGGAGAGTTCATTTTTATAGACCACATAATGTATGATACGTGGCAACTCCAGCTCTGGGGGAATTCGAGAGGCTGATGGAGGATTTTCAAGTCATCAAGAGCTCAGGAAGACATCTAGGCTCTGAAAAATTAGAATTGGCCCCGACAGAGCAGACTTAGGCTCTCAGCTAATACAAAGGGATCTGCGTTTTTGGTTTCTCCTCTAGCTGAATCACCACCTCCCTACACACACACACACACACACACACACACACACACACACACACGTCATTTCCTCTCTTTCCTTGCAACCAAAATAGAGTCGGCATGATATGGTTTCTGAATAAATAAATTACTCATTAAAATAAGATAACTGAAGTATGATCCTGTGCAAATGTTTGGTTATTTTATTTTTAAAAATCTCGTAGTAGAATGTTTTAACTAATTAAAAACTCCATCACAATCTACTTGCACTCTTTTCTCTGTCTGAAATTCATTGCACAAATATTCGTTGAGCGTCTTCTCTGTGGCAGGAACAGTTGTGGGTCCCTGGGATCCATGAGGGAACAAACACAGCCTCTCACCTGCCTCATCTTGGCAGTAGCAAGACAGTGATGGACAATGGACTTCACAGATAAGTACATTTTTAAAGTGACAAATGCTAAAGACAAAGGAAGAAGTGGAGCCGGGAAGGGGGCCGAGAAGGCGGTGTTGAGAGCATGTGTGCAGGGCACACTGCTAAACAGGGTGCCCAGACGGGCCCCACCAGGAGGAGACATCTGAGCTCGGACTTGAAGGAAGTGACACGGTGAGTGGGGAGTCTGAAATGAGGAAGGAAAGGATTTTCTCTCCAGGGTTTTCTGGTTCTGACTCGCAAGGAATAACTCTAGAAGCAGTGTTGGAATGAGGCTTCTTGCTCGTGGAAACATCTAGAGGTTCTCCTTCTTTCTTGGTAGGCTTTACTGAAACACATCAGCTGCTCATATTGAGCGGGATTGAGAAACACGTCCTTTTAGAGGCGGCCTGCGCCCTCCCCAGGGATGGACTTGCACGTGCTGTCTCGGGTGACTTTGGATGACACTGGTCTCCAAGAGGGCAGAGTGGGGTGCGGGGAAGGCTGCTGCTGGGCTTGCTTTACTCTGGCTGGAGGGTGGGTTTACTGCCAGAGCAGATGCCCCAACACCTCCCTGTAGGCAGCAGGGCCAGGGACAAGGACTGAGGGCAGCCAGCAGAGCTGCCCCTGTGGATGTACTGGGCAGGAGATGGATATGGAGAGGGAGCTATGTGAAAGGACTATGAACAACACCCCAGCGCCTGATGGAAGGCGGCCCTCCCCCACCCGCTCATTTGGAACCTTAGATTCAGCAGAGGCTGGGCTTCCTGTGATCTTACCCTGTTGTGAAGAGGGAAGGCACAACTGCCAGTGTTACTGTTTTGCAGGAGGAATCACTTTGTGTTTTTGATGCTGAAATACACACAGATGCCCAGGCCCTGCCTTCTGCTGGGCAGCCTAGCCACGAGGCCATGCTCGACCCAGGGGAAACCAGCCCTGGGAAGAGCCGCTCCTGGCAGCACTGTGGGGACATGGGTGTCCTGCCCAGAGTGTGGAAATTTAGGTTTTATCTTGAGCCCTCTTTGCTGTCTGGCTGGAGAGCACAGCCCATTCCACGCCTTGCATTATTCACAACTCTCTGCGGCGCCCACAGACTCCAGCGAGGTTGACACAAAGAAGGGTAACTTGATACTCCGTGTTGCCAAGGTCTGTGCCTGCCCTCTGGCCATGGAAACCAGGAGCTGTTCTGTCAAGTTCCAATTACCACGGACTTGAATGTCACCACAGGTGGAAAAACGGATCCTCGGATCCTCGTAGCCTGGCTCCCTGCTGAGCCTAACTTGAAAGACATGCTTTAAAAAATTCCTGGAGTGACTGGAAAAAGCCAGTTGGTGCCTTCCATTCCCTGAGAATAATCATCTTCAGCTGAATTGCATGGGGAGTTCTCTGGAAACATCACAGTGATGCATGAAACGGGAAATGCGGGTTGTTCACATCAAAGACATTCAAAATGCAGGTTTGACAGTAATGGAAGTCCTTTCTCTTTTGATTTTCAATTCCAAGTTTAATTACTGCCCAGAGAGATATTCCTGAAAAGTTGTGAGTATATAGAATTTTTATACATGCATTTCTTTTACTGTCTTGACTTACAAAGTCAGTAGCACCCTTTCATCCAGGCAAGCTGGATCCTGCCCGTGGTAGCTGGGAAGCGCAGTGTTGTTTGGCTGGCACCCTGAGCCTGGTCTGAGACCATGTGGGTCCCATTCCTCATTTCTCCCTTTTGGGACAGGCTCCAACCCACTACCCTCCATCCTCTGCGTGGCGTTGACCAGATGGCCCTGCGCTCTGGGCTTTGCACAGTAGGGCCATCCTGGAAGGCTGCTGGGCAAGTAGCTCACTCTCACTGGCTGGTATCAAACTTCTTTCATGGGATCACATGAAACTGGGCAGCCAAACGATGCTGATGGGCTGAGATTGAGCAACTCAGATTGTTTATATAGATTGGGGCCCCACAAAAACAAGTGTTGATCCCCTTCCCACAGTAGCTGTGCACAGAGTAACATTTCCACTAATTCCGAATTTCTTATAATTTGGCCAGGAGATGATTTGACACAACTTTTTACCATAAAATGTAAAAGTGGCTTGTTAAGCAAACTGGGTATAGAAACACAATGGTAGGGGAAAATGGTGGAAGTACTTAAGAGAAAAAAATTACTTGGAGCATCTTTGAAATTCCTGTTTACAAATGATTGATCTGGATTTTAAAGTGTTCTCATCAGTTAATTAAAACGTGTGTCATAAGGACCTCTGTACTTAATTGTATATACTCACAAGTATTAAATGCGTCTCTAAAACAATCCTGCTGGACTTTTCAGATCTTTGCATTGCCATCCCCAAACTGATGTGTTAGGGGGATTGTGTTGTAATTTTAGTGATCCTTTCTCTTCAGTTGTGATGGATCTTGAGATAGTTACTGATGTTTTACAAATCACACACTTGGTTCATTTCCTTTCCTTCCCGCTCTCCCTGCCTTCACGGAAAAGCAGCAGGGAATACCAGTCAACCCCGGGCTGGGGTTAGCCTATGTAAATTCACCTTCTCACTCCTGAACAAGTCGCTCTATTTCTCTGTTTTGTGAGGTCCTCATCTGTGTAATAAATGATGTTAGACTGGGTCTATGGTTTTTGAAAGATTTTAGTTATAGAATGTTTTCTACAAACCAAATCTCACATGTGGAAGCCCAGTACAGAAAACTGAGAGAGGGACACTGCTGTGTTTTGTTTTAAGCTGCTGTTTTTGAAATAGGGGTTGGGGATTCAGTACGGTGGCCCCCGGAGCAGCTGCACAGAGAACCCCCATGGCTCCATGGAACCCAGTTTAAAAACCACTAGACTAAATAAGGTCCTTCTCTCTTAATCCTTCTTTTATTTATTATTTTTATTGCGGTAACATTGGTTTATACCATTACATAAATTTGAGGTTTACATCATTGTATTTTGAATTCTGTGTAGATTACATCATGTTCACCACCCATGGACTAATTACAATCCATTGCCACACAAGTGTGCCTAATCATCCCTTTTGCCCTCCTCCATCCACTCTGGTAACCACCTATCCAATCTCTGTCTCCATGAGTTTGTTTGCTGGTTTTTTAAATTTTTTTTTGAGGAAGATTAGCCCTGAGCTAACAACTGCTGCCAATCCCCCTCTTTTTGCTGAGGAAGACTGGCCCTGAGTTCACATCTGTGCCCATCTCCCTCTACTTTATGTGTGGGACGCCTATCACAGCATGGCGTGCCAAGTGGTGCCATGTCCGCACCCAGGATCTGAACCAGCAAACCCTGGGCCGCCGAAGCAGAACGTCTGAACTTAACCGCTGCGCCACGGGGCCGGCCTCTCATTTGTTGTTTTTATCTCCTGTTTCTGAGTGAGATCATATGGTCTTTGACTTTCTCCCTCTGACCTATTATGCTTAGCATAATACCCTCAAGGTCCATCCATGTTGTCACAAATGGCTGGATTTCATCGTTTCTTATGGCTGAGTAGTATTCCATTGTGTATATGTACCACATCTTCTTTATCTGTTTGTCCCTTGATGGGCACCTAGGTTGCTTCCAAGTCTTGGCTGTTGTGAATAATGCTGCAATGAACATAGGGGTGCATGTATCTTTACACATTTTCATGTTATCATGGTCTTTGGATAAATACCCAGTAGTAGAATAGCTGGATCGGATGGTAGTTCTATTCTTAAATTTTTGAGGAATCTCCATACTGTTTCCCATAGTGGCTGCACCAGTCTGCACTCCCACCAGCAGCGTATGAGGGTTTCCTTCTCGCCACAACCTCTCCAACACTTGTTTCCTGTCTTCTTAGTTATAGCCGTTCTGATTGTAGTTTTGATTTGCATTTCCCTGATAATTAGTGATGTTGAACATCCTTTTGTGTGTCTGATGGCCATCTGTATATCTTCTTTGGAGAAATGTCTGTTCAGATCTTTTGCCCATTTTTAAATTGGGTTGTTTAGTTTTTTTGTTGTTGAGAGGTATGAGTTCTTTATATATTTTGGATATTAACCCCTTATCAGATATATGGTTTGCAAATATCTTCTCCCAATTGTTAGTTGTCTTTTCATTTTGTTGATGGTTCCCTTTGCTGTGCAGAAGCTTTTTAGTTTGACGTAGTCCCATTTGTTTATTTTTTGTTGTTTCCCTTGCCAGGGCAGACATGGTACTTGAAAATATGCTGCTCAGACCAATGTTGAAGAGCATACTGCCTATGTTTTCTGCTAGAAATTTCAAGGTTTCGGTCTTACATTCAAGTCTTTAATCCATTTTTAGTTAATTTTTGTGTACGGTGTAAGATAACAGTCTACTTTCATTCTTTTGAACGTGGCTGTCAAGTTTTCCCAACACCATTTATTGAAAAGACGTTCCTTTCTCCATTGTATGCTCTTGGCTCCCTTGTCAAAAATTAGCTGTCCATAGATGTGTGGGTTTATTTCTGGGCTCTCAATTTTGTTCCCTTGATCTGTGTGTCTGTTTTTGTGCCAGTATCATGCTGTTTTGGTTACTAGGGCTTTGTAGTACATTTTGAAATCAGGGAGTGTGATACCTCCAGCTTGGTTCTTTTTTCTCAGGGTTCCTTTGGCTATTTAGGGTCTTTTGTTGTTCCACATAAATTTTAGGATTCTTTGTTCTATTTCTGTGAAAAATGTTGTTGGAACTTCAGTAAGGATTGTGCTGAATCTGTAGATCCTTAATCCTTCTGATGGACTTAAAGCCCCCGAAGGAGGGAATTCAATGGTGAAAAATCCTTGGTGATACAAGAAATTGTTTCATAGGACATTGCTATAAATTCAGCTTTTTATATTTTGAGTTTCCTTAAAATGAAGCACACTTATGTAATGTTTATTATAACATCTTGGTCTGCAATCATAAATAAATCATGTTTACAGTGAATAAAATGACTCGTTAATGCTTGTAATGAAATGGTCAGCCTCATTGGAAGAAATTGGCATAATGAAAATCCCTGAATCCAGCCCTGGAGTGAGCACTCTGGGAGTTCAGAGGCTGACGGGCAGGACCCCAAAGCCAGCCCCTTCTCCTGCAAAGGCCAGGGGCTTGGTGGGGATGGAGCAAGGAAGAGCCATTTTGTCCTATTTGCTGTAAAAGGATCAGGTTGGGGAGGGTCTCAGACGGATTTAAACTGCTCCTGAGGGTGGGGAAACCGGAGGCATCAGCAGAAGCAGTGAACAGGTGCAGATCTGAGAAGTGCACAGAAGCCTCTTGGTAGATTTCTCTCTTGTTTGGCCTTGGAGATAATGATGAGCTGGAAGTGGTACCAGAACTGGTTGTATATAAATGATGGCCTGGGGTCGGGGAGGGGACTCAAGGGCTCTTTGTATTAAAGACTATGGTACAATGCAGGAAAAAGAGATGTAAAGTGGGCGATAAAAAGAAATTCGGCTCTTGAGATATAGACAGAGATATATATACACATAATTTCACAACAACCTTTCAAAGTATGTATTATTATTTTTATACTACAAGAATGGAAATAGGCCCAGAAATGTGCTTGGTGCACAGTTGGATGTCTATATACATGTTTTTATTTCATTAGAAGTAACCCACATTATTAGACTAGAGAAAGAAGTGGCCACGTACCTTCCACCCTCACAGGTCACTCACGGCTCCAAGCTCCATCCTCTTCTTGGTCCCCATTCATCCCAACTTGGCAATAGGCAAATGTGATGATCAACCTATGGCTCCACCAGACTTAGGACTCCCCAGACTTCACTTCAGAGGTCATTCGGACCTCAGCACACGGTGGACCAAACCACCAGGACAGGCGAGCTTTTGGGGCTGAGTTGCTGGCTGACAGGAGGTTTCTCAGCTGAGATGTCAGGGCTATGGCCATGAGAGCTCCTCTCTGCAGCACACCAGCACCCTGGGAGCAGGGTTACTGGTGTTTCCCCTGTCCTGAGGCAGGACACCTGAGGAACGTGGGGCCTTCTGAGCGGTTGACCAGGAGTCCCACGAGAGTGGGCATCTGAGCTGATGGGGAGGCAACCAGCTGCCCAGCTTGGCTCCTCCAGGCTTGTTTTAAAGGGACCCATGTTGCAAAACTGCATCTTCAGCAGCTCACGGGGTCTTCAGGGCAGAAACTTTGTTTTCCCATGGATTTTTACGGAGTCAAAATTCAAAGATTGGGGAGGCTCTTAGAGATCCTAAATATGTGCCTGGGTATTGAGAATTGGATGGGGCCCACTGGAGGTCACTTTCTTGGAAGAATCCAGAGAGAAAATAGAAAGATCTTCTGCCACCAGATGTAAACAAACTGTAACATGAGGTTCGGGGGAAAGCGATTTGAGGCACAGGTGTAATAGCAGCCACGTGAAAACAGAGGGGTGTTTTCCTCACTGGGAGAAATTGCGATTGCGGTGTGCCAGGCCTTCCAAGTTTAGACAAGCAGGAAGCATCTGGGTAAGATGCTCCAAAGGAGTAAAAACCACGCAGAGCTGATGTTTTCTGCAGGGTGGACATGGCCCCAGTTTTCCCAGGCCCCTCAGTGGCAGGAGCCTGTGGCCAGCGTGTGCGTCACGGGGTGGGGATGGCTGCATGCCTGCCTTCCCGAGAGTGAGCAGAGACCCCGCCTGCTCCCCACCTCCGGGGCTGAGGCATTTAGAGTGTGGTGATCTCATGGCAGCTGGTGGAGGTAAACCTTGATTTGTTCGAGCTGCAGGCCTGTCTGTCCTTACTGCTCACAAGGCTGGGCTATATGTCCCCAGCCCCCTCCGAACAGCCTGCTCGTTCCCCTTTGCTGTAGGATGTGGATTCTCACCTGGGACCTGTTAGGGACTCAATTGTATCCCCCAAACTCATGTGTTGAAGCTCTAACCTCCAATGTGGCAGTATTTGGGAACAGGGCCTTCAAGGAGGTCATTAGGGTTAGACGGGGCTGTTAGGGTGGGGCCCTAATCCTATAAAACTGATGTCCTCTTAAGAAGAGGAAGAGATACGAGATGGCTCTCTGCCTGCTTGAACAGAGGGAAGACCATGTGAGGACACAGGGGAAGACAGCCACCTGCCAGCCGAGGAGAGAGGCCTCAGGAGAAACCAACCCTGCCGACATCTTGGCCTTGGATGTCCAGCCTCCAGAACCATGGGGCCATGAGTCTCTGTGTTTGAGCCCCCAGGCTGAGGTCTTTCCTATGGCAGCCCGAGCCCACTGGCACAGGGCCTTTGCCCAGCTGCTCCCTCCTTGCCCGCCCTTTTCCCTCCCTCGGAACCTTTTGGTCTTTGTAAGAGGGCGTTATCACAGTCGGCCTCATGTTCCTTGTCTCGTCCCCCTGCTCCCCACACAAAATGGTGCATCTTGCACCCAGGTCATCACAGACGGGTTGTAGGTTCAAGACGCAGCAGACGCAGTTTGATGAACTGGACTCCTTAACTTCTCCCACCTCATCACAAGAGCCACAGTCAGCGGTCTAGGCAGCAGCAGGTACCTTCCAAAGCGCTTTCACAGCCGTGTGCTCCTGTGATGGTCATAACCTACAGCCGAGGCAGCGACCCCTGACCTCCTTCCCCACGGGCCCTCACAACTTGGCCTTCAATAAATGTGCCTTCTTGTGCTATGGACTGCTTTCTTTTAGGTTTTGTCTTCTCAACTGGACTGTAAGATCCCTGGGGCAGAAAACTTGCAGATTCTGGTTAATTACATTCATTATGAATCCTAAAGCATTAATGATTCTCCCTACTAGCCCCCCAAAAAGAGTCAGTCTAATGAGGAGAAGGAAATTAACTTTTCTAGATGAGCGGCTGGCTCTAAATCTTCTCCTTCCTAGAATTCTATTTCTAAATGGTATATTCATATTTAATATTGTGTGCAAAACATACTTAATCATGAGAGCACAAAAAGAAATTGGAAGGATTTGATGCAGAATAATGAGAGTTTGCAAATCTTTTTAAAACTATAATAAATTTCTCATTTTTTAAAAAAGTCTCCCTTTCCACAATAGCAGTATTTTTTATGCCAAATTTGCTCAAGCTTAAGTTTGTTGCAATTTTCTTGTATTGGTTGCTGAGTTCTCCTGTGAGGATTTTCTTATATTTAAGTCCTAAGAGGTTTTTAAATTGCAAAAATAATATATGCTAGAAATCAGCGCTGCGTCGCCTGTCGGGAGAAGGCTGGTTGGAAGGCAGCAGGCGGGCGGCCGAGGTGGAGTTGACCCACGAACAGGCCGGATGGCACGTTGGCATCCTGGCGGGTAGTTTCCAAGCTGATCGTTCTTAGATTACTGCAAGGTACATTATTTTCTCATCTGTTTAATGGCTGTTTGTTTCCTCCCCCAATAAATTGCCTTTTAAGAGCCTTAGACTTTTTATTATAATTTCCCATGTAATTTATTAATCCATCTGGGATTTGATTTGATGTTTGAGGAAAGAAACGAACTTTGTTTTTTCACAGTGGGTTAACTAGTTGCTTCCACTCTATTGAGATGTTATTATTTCCATATCCCAAATTAATCTACACTTAGGTCTGACGCTGGACATCACTCCCTTTCAAGACCACGCTATTTTCATGACTGTGGCTTCATAATGCAAGGCCCCCCTCTCACTGCCTTTCAAAAAGCAACCACTAAGCCGTTTGTGTGCATTTAATTTTCAAGATAAACTTCAGAATTTATTTTAATTGAGTTTCTCCAGCTCCCTCTTCTTCCCATCACCAAAACCAAAAACAAAAAACACTTCCAAAACACTGAGATTTTAACTGGAATTATATTAAATTTATAGATTAACTGGGAAGAATTGATATATTTGCAGTCATTGTTTCTAGGACTATTTTATCCCTCTATTTATTCAAGCCTTTTTTTTTAATCTCTAAGTCCTGCAGTTTTTGTCACAAAGATCCTTATTTTTCTGATTAAATTTGCTCTCATTTTATATTTTGCTTAATATTTTGAATGCACTTTCCTCATCTATTTTATTTATAACTGGTTATTGCAGGTCTATAGGAAAACTATTGAAGTCATTTATAGGTTCAAATACCTTTGAAATTAATGCCCTTAGGTTATCCAGGAGATAATCATGTTTCTGGAAATAACGATGCGTTGACTTTCCTCTTCCCCCACGACCTCCTCATTTGCTTTTCTTAGCTGCACGTATTGGCTGGGACATCCAGGAGGCTGCTTCATCATCGCATTGGTAGTTGGCCTCTCCTTTAAGGTTGCAGGATCTCACCAAGATGAAATTTATTAGGGATGATATATGTAGAGTCAGGGAGAGATAAGGAAATAACAAAGCCAAATGTAATTGGGGCTTATAATTGGACTAAATACGTTTTTTTTCCTCAGTAATATATATCAGCAAATTATCATACGGTTTGTCAAGGGAAGTTTGTCTCTCTTTTCTCAGAGAGTCTATTTTTTGTCTTGAAAACCTTGAAGGCATTTAAAATTTATGGGAAAACTATGCATTACATTTTTTCAAAAAAATTAAATGTGATCTAATTTAGCTCTTGAATTTAAATATTTATATCATATTAATCTTATTTCTTGATTTCATAAGACAGCGAAATCTGCTTTTACCTTGATGTGTCATTTAAACCTGTTCCTCGGTCCTCTGTATTTCCTCTCCTTTGCTAGTGGTATCTAGAGGCTGATCAGATTCGCCTTCCTTTTTTAGCAGAAAGTGGGGGGAGGGCAATACTTCATAAATGGTGATGAAATCTTCTACCTTAAAGTACATAGTATTTCTGGGGCCGGCCCAGTGGTGCAGCGGTTAAGTGCGCACGTTCCACTTCGGCGGCCCGGGTTCGCCAGTTCGGATCCCTGGTGCGGACATGACACTGCTTGGCAAGCCATGCTGTGGTAGGCGTCCCACATATAAAGTAGAGGGAGATGGGCACGGATGTGAGCTCAGGGCCAGTCTTCCTCAGCAAAAAGAGGGGGATTGGCAGCAGATGTTAGCTCAGGGCTAATCTTCCTCAAAAAAAAAAAAAAAATAGTATCTCTTCCTCTCTCTCTCTCTCCTTCTCTCTCTCATGGCGGCAGTTGTTGAAGCTCAAGGCACATAGCCATTAGTTGGTCGGAAGTTGCAAAATGGTGCTTCTCTAGCATACCTTCTGTTAGCTGGCATACTTCTGTAAACAAAACCCCCCCCTCACCTGTCTGTTTACCAAGAGTACGGTTCGTATAGGAAAGGTGGGTAAGTGTTTGATTCTTTTCCTTATTTATTCATTTTCAGGAAAACAAGCTGGTTCACCAGCATCCGCCAATGGTGCCAGTTAGTTTTTGTTTGTTTGTTTTTAACGATTACAAACTCCTGGATGGAATGAGACTGTGTGCGTGTTGATGAATCCAAGCTATTGTGTGTGCTGACGCTCAAGCTCTTCCATCTTCTCCGACCAGTGGGAGCCTCTTCGGGCTGGTCCGTGAGTTCTAGTAGTCTTTGACTGTGTCCCAGCTGTCTGAGGAGACAAGGCAGTCCGGACGCATCTTCTACCTTCTCCACTCAGACCTAGAGTTATCCATTTCTCCAAGGAGCCCTGTGGATGTTTGGTCTTTTGCTTTGCGGAGAACAGCACTTCAAGACCATAATCTGGGAGCCAAGAGGTACTCACTGCCACTGGGTTGGGCATTGTTTCCAGGACATTTCAGGGCACAGAACTAGAAAATATATATACTTTAAAAAATTATTTTTAAATGTATTGTTTTCAAACTATTAATCATCAGCCAAGTCAAGGCAAAGAAGCCAGCCTCAGTTACGTGGTTGTGTGCTGAATCTCGTGGGGGCTTGTTTGCCAAAACAAAACAAGCAAGTCAGTGACAACTCTGATGGTCTGGAGCAGCACTGTCTTTTAAAATCTTTCACAGATATTACAGGCAGCCTTGATTCCGTCTCTACAGAAATGTCTCCAATCCTCAGTTTTAGAAGTCCCTGTTCTATTTGTCTCCCAGAATAAAAAGAGAATATAGAGTCATACTTTCTCTACCCATGTGTTGAAATTAAGTTACTGTGTTTGTTCAGTGGGAGAGCACAGATAGGTCCATAAAAGAAAATGAGCTCTTGCTACTAAAAGGTTTTCCATGCTAATGAACAGACGAAGAAATAAAGAAGAAATGTTCTTGACTTTATTGAAAATCACATTCCAGGCACTTAGATGTTATACAGCCTTGTGTATGCAAATATATTTGCACTAACTTGTTTTGCTGCATTACGTAGTCATTTTTGCATTCCTATTAATGAAACACAAGACTGATGATGACTACTGTAATCCGTTTTGATTATGTTTGTATAGTAGGATGGCGTGACCAAACGAGGGGAAAATTCAGGGGACCAGCTTGTCATTACTTACGCCAAATGCCAATTATTGTACTTAACAACTTTTCAGAAACACAGGCTCTAATTTGAATGACCACCTAGAAACAACCCTTGAAAAATTTTGGGAATCTCCCTCTAGCCTGGAAGGACTATGCATAAGTTTGAAATTCCAGAAAAACCAGTCAACTTATCGTGGTTCTGAACTTTGGTTTTTCTCTGATATCAGAGGACTTTCTCCTCTACCAAATGAGGATAACTGGGATTCTAGAAAGATTATGTATTGTTTTCACTTAGGTTAGAGGATTGAAGATTTTTTACATATATGTAAAAAATACATATGTGTCAGCACATGTATTATGGTCAAAATATTATATCTTGCTTTCAAAAATATAACCAGGATAATAAGCAAAGTTATTGTGTAATTTACTTTAAATTTTTATCAACACTTAGGTTGGTAAAGATTATAATTATGCTTTAGACTAAATCATACCTCTTAGAGAAAATTTTCAATTTATAAATGTGTTTATTATTTTGTTTCCTTAGTTTTGTTTCTATTAATAAAAAGTGTAACCCTCAAACTTGATATGGCAATAAATATGAGATTTTTTTCTCTAATTCAGTTATTCACTGAGATGTGGAAAAGTAGAAAACCCATATTTGGCCCTTAAAAAGCTTCAGTTATCTGAGAGCCCCTTTTCTTACATTATTAATTCTTTTTTCTCTCTAAAGTCTGTGCCTCTATGAAAATCACTGGCTTAAGGTGAATTAATGGTCACCTGAACACATGCAAATATTGTTTGCCTTTTCCCTCAGCTCAGACGAGAGCCTGGGTCTCAGTTTCAGCCGCGGGACCCTGGTGCTGGCTGCACCACCTCCTGTCTATCAGGTCCCAGGTCCACGTCTGGGAAATCATGGGCTGGACCAAGGGGAGAGAGATCTGTGACCTGTACCTCCTCGGTGCTTTCCAAACGATGATCCTTTACAACAACGGGGTGCATGCCGAATAAGTGCGGGAGATGCCTCACATTAGGTCCTCCCTTTTGGAAATTCCCAGGCGTATTTGCATAAGACTCTGAGAAGCACTGCCTCAAGGAAACACATTTAATTTTATTTAATCCATTGTTTCCCAAACCTGTTAGACCCTGGAACCTTTTCCCCAAATAACGTCACTGAATACCCCCCAAAACTAGTGTTCTGCAGAATGCACTTTGGGAGACCACCCCGTGGCACCGGACACATAGTAGGTACCTGATAAAAATGTCTTCCTTGGTTTTGGTCTCATGCCCAAGTACAGCACTAGAACTCCAGGGCTTCTGTCTGCTGAATCCCCCAACTGACGGCATTTCCAGTCAGGCCCCAAAGTCCAAGTAGGAACAGAAGATATTATTCCCAAACCAAGACAGTGGATGGGGCAAGGGGGAAGCCACAGTGCGTGTGGGTCTGCTATCCCCGGCCCACCTTCTGGCTGGAGCATGCTCGGGGCAAAGCACGACCACAGGCTGTAGCAGGTGTATGTGTGGGGGCGCATGCTCAGGCACGGCACGAGGGAGGCCAGCACTCAGTGCCTACGCCTGCCCCCCCACACACACATGCACGCACAGCCCCTCGGTGGAAACCTGTAGGGTTTACACACAGAGGGGTTTCAGTCACATGCTGTTGAAATTTAGCAGACGTCAAGGAGAGAGTCAGAACCACCGACAAGGAAAGGGAAGGAAGCGATATCCACCGGGGGCTTGTTTTCCTAGAGATGAGTCTGAAGGTCTGGGACCCGCCCCACGGAATGGCGTCATAAACAGAGAACAAGAAAGGATCTAAGAGATCCTGTGCTTCCACTCTCTCATTTTCCAGAGGGAGACCTTGAGGCTGAGACTTTGAAGTTAAATGGCTGCCCTGGCCAGTGAGTGCCAGATCTGAAAAGAGGGCTCAGGGCTCCTGATGCCCAGGTCGGGGGCCTTCCCACTGCCTGGCTCCAACACAGGGCTGACCACAGCTGCACACACGAGGGGCGTGACTGAGGACAAGGCGGGCAGAGACGTCCACAGGCTGTTCAATTTTGTTTCCCCGGCTTCTTTTTCTTCTTTATATTTCTTTAGCCTTAGATGATTATACATGTTTTCCCCACTCATACCTTATTTGAATATATTCTTCAGTGAACTGATATTTTTTAACACCTAGAAGTGAAACAAAATTCATAATTTTTCACTGTTTTCCACTAGACTTAAATCTAAAACTGTTAATTTAAATCTCTGGCTCCTACAGGTAGTATTGAAAGAAATCCCTTCACGGATATTTACAGGGAAACATTTCCTCAGTCAGCAAAGGTGTGCCAGGCACTGTTGTAGCCTTGGTGTTCGTGATGAATAAAACAGACTCGGATCCCTAAGCTTGTGGAAGTAACATCCTAGCACAGAGACTTGGGGCCGTAGACAAGAAATATAAAAGAGAAGTAAGATATGCTGTATGTTAGCACTGTGCTCCTCAAACTTTAATGTGCCTGCAGATCACCTGGGGCCTGGTTAAAGTGCGGCCTCTGTTTCAGTGGGTCTGGGCTGGGGCCCGAGGGTCTGCGTCTCTAACAGGCTCCCAGGTGATGCTGAACTGCTGGTCCTGGAAGCACACTGTGACAACAGTGTCTGAAGATGTGTGCAGCAGGTGAGCCCACTGCAAGGGGGAAGACGGGTGGCCTTGCTTTAAATGGGGTTGATCAGTGGAGGCCTCACTGAGATGGGACATTTGAGCAAAGATTCGGAGAAGACGAGATATGAAGGTTTCTTGGTTGGGGGTTTTCAGGCTGAAGAAACAGCCGGGACAAAGGAAGCTCACGTGTCAGCAGTGGAGGGAGGGAGAGAGCAGGAGATGAAATGAGAGCAGAACCAGAAGCACCAGGAGGCCAGGTTGCAGAGGCATTTACAGTCCACGCCAGAAGTTTCGATTTTACACTAAAGGAAGTGGGGAGTCATTGAAGTTGTGCGCAGGGCAACGCGCTGGCCTGACTTCCGTTTTACCAGCATCCCTCTGACTATTTGTTAAAAATAGACAGTTCTGGGCAAGAGTGGAAGGAAGGCCAGTTAGAGGCAGGGCAGAATTGTCTTCTGCCCTCATCCTTGGATGGAATGTTTTACCTGCTGTTGCCTTTCCCTGTGCTCACTCATATTACAAGGCTGAGCAGTCTGGGGTGCCTCCTTTTGTCCCATTCCCCCAGCCCCTAGTGCGGGTGATATCGGAGATGGAGAGGCAAATATGGTCGCTGAACTGGCCGGCAGCTCAGACTCAGTTCTGACGTTAAGCTGCCTCTCTGCTGCCCTGCAGGCGGCTTTGTATAACCACACACCCGGTGGCAGTAGGCTGTCAGCCTTCTCCACGGGAAGACCCAGATCAGCCTTCTATTTTCCACAGCATGCCCGGCTCCGTTCCCACTCCGTGGCGAGGCATTTCAGTCTGACTTATCCTGCCTGCACGGACTCCCACTGCCTTTCCTGCTGCAGGATCCGGGGCCCGGCAGGCCTTGACTGGGCCCACTGCTGGCTCTGTTTTTGATCTGGTTCTGGTCCAGGGACACGTCTTCTTGATTTCCAGAACTGCTGTGTCCTTGTAGCTTTCTTGGCTTCACTTTGTCTGCCACTGCTGCGTGCTTGGAGTCTGGTGGGGCAGGGGGCCATCTCAGAGAGGCAGCTGCCCTGCCTTCTGGATCAGACGCCTCCCTGCTCCAGTCTACTTTTAAACAAACTGAATTTTCCAAACACTGTGATTTGTATTCATCTGAAACCCACGATTCTGCAGTTTCCACGCGCTGGTCTTAGTTGTGAATTCTTGAGCCAAGAAAACGTCTTGAAACTCAAAGGAAAGGTACTAAAGTGAAATAATTTTTACCAGTCACGCCATAGACTCGCAGAATGTTAGAACTGGAAGGGTCTTACATGTCACCTGTTTATGGCTTCGTTTCATCAATGAGGCATCAGAGAAGGGAAGAAGTTTTTCTAAGATCACACAGTGGTTAGTGGCTGACCCAGGACTAGAACCGAAATCCATTGCTTTGCCCATCACTCCGCAGCCGCAGGGGCATGGCCTCAGTGCGCTGAGTCACGAGCACCGCAAGTTAAAACCACGTGACCCACATAACTTGCCACATCAGTGTCCTTGCTGCTCTGCCTTCTTAAGACACTTTATCACAAGGTTCCCTTGTTATGCACACTGATTTTTCCTCCATTGATGTTACAAGTGAAAGAAATATTCTGACTTAAAAAGAATCAGAGCTTTGCTTAGAAATAAACTCACAAAATAATAGTTGGGAAATTTCAAGTTAGTGAGCATATGTTAAGATATTTAATTATTCCTTTAATTAGATGAAATAGTTTGGGATGTATTTGCCAGAATAAAACTACTAATGTCTAGTAATTTTGTGTTTTCGATTGATATGAAGATATTAATTCAACTTAGCAAATTGCTCTACGTAAAGAAGTGTTTGTTACTGAGCACACTGATTATTAACACATATATCTTGCATTCGTGCCATGCTTTAAACTTTTCAGACTATTTTAACTATATTTTTTATCCTTTAACCTTATAAAATCCTCTGAGATAGACAGTGTTTGTTTTAGTATTCCCTTTTGAAAGATGAGGAAATTAAGGCCTGGAAAGAATCTATGACTCATTTAAGATTATACATCTAGTTAGCGGCAGAGCCAGGATGAATCGTCAGTTTCACGTCTCCTATCCATGCGATCTTTCCAGAAGACACAAGTTATACAAGACTGGGTCTTGTCCTACCTGTTTCAGTGTTCCGTCTCTGATGCTAACACCAAAAAAAGAATATTGTATAAGAATATGAGCACCCTGTTGACACCATGCTTGGTGATTACGATTTATAACAAAGTAGTTTTACCTCCCTTGTCATCATCTCGGATTCCTCATTTACTCCCTTAAATGTTGACTGAATACCTACTCTGTGTGAGCAACGCGTTTTTGTCTTGTAGATCATTTTAGTAGCCCATTAAAGTCTTCCATCTAGTGGGAGAGTTGAATTTGCCGGTGGACTCAGGAAGTTGTCCCTCTATCGGCTTGAATAGCAAAAGACACTAGGATGGAATTGTGCCTGTTTTCCTCCCAACTTTATTTTAAAAATTTTCAAATCTAAAGGAAAGTTAAAAGAGGTGTACAGTGAGTTTCCTCACACCCTTTAACATTTTTTGACATTTTCTGTATCTTTCTATTTATGGGGGTTTGGCTGTTGCTGTTTTTTGAACCGTTTATCAATAGATTGCAGACTTCATGACACTCCATCCCTAAACACCTTGGCACGCGTCTCCAAGAAGAAGGGCATTCTCCTCTGTGGCCACATTGTCTCTGCTTCAGTCCTGGGGAGAGAATCTTTGCTTGCAGAGAGGGAGTCGAACCAAGCAGACCAGCTCTTCCCTCTAAATCTCCCCGTCTGTCTCACACAAGCCCTGCTTCAACTGTCTGGATTCCTCTCTTCTTTTAAGAAGCGTTTTCTTTTCTTCTCCCCAGAGCCCCAGGGCATGGTTGTATGTCCTAGTTGTCAGTCCTTCTAGTTCTTCTGTGTGAGCTGCCACCACAGCATGGCATGGACAGACAGGTGGTGTGGTTCCTCAGCCGGGAAGCGAACCTGCGCTGCGGAAGTGGTGAGAGTGCCGAACTTTAACCACTAGGTCATCAGGGCTGGCTCAGATTTCTCTCTTTTTGAATCTTATTATGTAATCTTATCTCAGTGCTTACTTGAAAACAATCACGGAAAGAGGAAGCAGAAGACAGAGCTTGTATTTATAGACACAAGGGGTCTTAGAGTCACAGCAAATGATGGAGGAATTGGTTCATAATTTTTGAACCTGAGTTTGTCAAATCATTAGTGCAACACTTGTCTGGGCCAGGGGAACTTGCAACTTGTTCTCCCTCTGGTGGAGTCAAGAGAACAGTCCCACTGGGTATGTCCCCCTGTTTGCTAGGATCCCAGCCACTGCAGGAATCAGCCTGGATTTCCTGGGCTGCATGCATCAGCTTACTGAATTTGGCTGGTCTGTGTGAACTTACACAGACCCTCCTAGATTCCAGGGACAGGTGGTCCTGGAACCAGCTGCTCCTCTTGCATTTTTCCTGAGTGCCTGAGGGTCCGTGGAGCCCTGCTGGTGGTGCCGGGCGAGGTTCCTGTGAGTTACTGTTTCATGTCCCAAGCTTGTCTGAATAGTTTGTTCTACAGAGAATTTACACTTTATAAGCCCAAGTTTTTTTCTGTGCTGCCATCTAGTCCTGAATTTGGAAGTACGTCCTGGTACCTTCAAGGAAGTGGGTTGGCCCTGCTCTCGGGGCACTTAAATATGTTTGGATTTTCGCTCTCCGGGCCCTATCAAATGATTGACATTTTAAGGTGATGAGTCAGGTAAGACGCCTCAAGCATTAGCCAACGGCATACCTCAGAGGAGACAGCATGAAGATGGTCCCAGGAATCTCTGGAAATCTTACAAGTATTGCATGAGACCAGAGATCCATAAATCATTCTGACAAAATTACAGGGCAGAGTTAAGTCTAGTCTGGGGTCTGTATTCTTCCCCCACGGTTTTACTGAGCTGCAGTTCATGTACAGAAACTGCACGTATTTGACGTGCGCAATTTGATATTTGACCTATGAATGTACCTGCGAAACCATCACCACAATCAAGATAATGAACGTGTCCATCACCCCCAAGTTTCCTCATTTTTAGAATTTTATGTAAATGGGATCATGCCATATGTATTCTGTTTCTGGTCTGGCTTCTTTCGCTCAGCGTAATCACTTTGGATCTGGCCACATGGCTGCAGGTGTCAGCACACGCTGCATCGCTGAGGAATGGGCCCTGGCGCCACAGCTTGTTTGCCCGTTCACCTGTCGGTGGGCGTTAGGGTTGTTTTCAGTTTGGGCTGGTACATAAAGCTGGTACGAGCACTTGTGTACAAGCCTTTGTGTGGACACAAGCTTTCATTCCTCCGGGGAGAATGCCCGTGAGTAGAAGGCTGGTCATAAGGAGTCACTTTAGAGTAGCTGACAAACTGGCTCCCAGCGGTCCTACAATTTTACATTCCCACCAGCAGTGTGAGAGAGCTCCAGTTTGACCAGTCTTTTTAATTTTGGCCATTCCAATAGGTGTGTGGCAGTATCTACACAATGGCTTTATTTTGCGTATGGGGCTGTATTTAAAAATGTAATTTAGAAGGGCTGGCCCCGTGGCCGAGTGGTTAAGTTCCCGCGCTCCGCTGCAGGTGGCCCAGTGTTTCGTTGGTTCGAATCCTGGGCGCGGACATGGCACTGCTCATCAGACCACGCTGAGGCAGCGTCCCACATGCCACAACTAAAAGGACCCACAACAAAGAATATACAACTATGTACCAGGGGGCTTTGGGGAGAAAAAGGGGAAAAAATAAAAAAATCTTAAAAAAAAAAAAGTAACTTAGAACACAAATTCTAGGATTATCAGCTATACTACAAATGTACACATACCTCCAAGTAAGGCACTCACGACCCTGCAGTCCTGCTTTGTCGTCTAAGACAAAGCTGTGAATACCCCGCTTCTCCCAGGACAGAGCTGCTCGGAGTGGAGTGTGAATAGTTGCAGTCACGTGATCAGGTGGACCGGCTGTTCCTCCGCGCTCCCTTCCCAGGTCCTTGTCGCGTCTGTGGCGCATCTAGACCTACACGCGCCTGCAATGCTTGCTGGCGGCTGCCGCTGCTCCCTGAGCCGCTCTGTCAGGCGCGAGACTGTCCCCGCGCCGTGCTGCCATCGGCAGGCTTCCCCTTCCAGGGCCACAGCTGCACCAGGCGCGGGGCTTTTCCGGCTGGTCCCCTCGGCCTGCTGCTTCTCTTATTGCTGTATGAGCCGTTGCGTTTCCTCCCTGGTGGCTGCCCCTGCTCGCTCCAGCCCCGCCATCCGTGCGCTGCGCCCTGGAAACTGCAGGGAGCCTTGCCGGGCAGAGGGACTGACTTTCTCTCCTTTACACATAGCCTGTGGAGGGGCCCTGAAGCTGCCTCAGAGGGTCTCTATTTTTACCTAGGGCCCTCTCTCCCTTGAAAATACACACTCACTTTACGCATGATGAAAACTGAGTTTCAGATTGTGTAAGTGATTTGGCCAAAATTACCTCTTGAGAAGATAGTAGAGACAGGAAATAAATCCAGCATGAAACTCATTCCGCTAAAAACACGTCCGTGTTTGTGTATGTATGCAAATACATTCATCTATCCACTTAAACTTGCAGCACATTATAACATAGGGACGCCACCGTGATTTTAATGCCATTTGGTTAAAAAAAAAAATAGGTAGTTCAAGACAACTAATAATCAGTTTCATCATGCTGATTAGTTATAATTGATAAAAACTGCAGAAGAGTGGCTTGCACTCTGCTTTGGCAGCCCGGGTCCGCAGCTTCAGATCCCAGGCACAGACCTACGCTATTTGTCAAGCCACACTG
Organism: Equus przewalskii; assembly: GCF_037783145.1. Taxonomy (NCBI): domain Eukaryota; kingdom Metazoa; phylum Chordata; class Mammalia; order Perissodactyla; family Equidae; genus Equus; species Equus przewalskii. The sequence continues at coordinate 4,322,220 of NC_091849.1, forward strand.
TGGTAGTGACTCACTTATAAAGTTGAGGAAGATTGGCACAGATGTTAGCTCCTAATCTTCCTCAGGAAAAAAAAAAAAACTGCCAAAGATAAGTCATGGAAAATAAAATGAACTTTTAATGAGCAATAGTGTCAAAGGTTAAAAAAAGCAATTAATATTAAACACAAATGTTGAGGAACGTTGTTCTTCGGTTTTTATTTTTCAAAAGCCACACTCAGCAGACCTTCACTAACTTTTTTTCTTTCTGAGAAAACAAAGTGCCTTTTTTGTACTTAATATTAGCATGGTTACTATAAATGATGAAAATGAAAAGCCTTATTTTTATTGTTGGGAAATCTAGTAGTAGAGTGACACCACTGAGAACTCATACAGAAATTGTTGATTTTCAAATCATTTTGGCAACAAAAATTACCTGAAACCTTAAATAAATAGTTGCATATCTCCCAGAGCTCAGAAACTTCTGAGCTGAACAAAGGGGGCCCTTGAAGCTAACAGGTGATTTTCCAGAGCTGTGACGGGCAGCTTTATTGGGATGTGGGCTCTCCAAGCTCAGAGGCATCCTCACGGCGTATTATTAGTGGAATCTAAAGAGAGGGTGTAGCCCAGTGGTGACAGAACAGGGTTAGGAACACGATTCCTCCTTTCTCAGTGTGGGTCTCCGCAGGGCCCACTGCACAGGCTTTCTCGGTGTGTGGTCCATGAGTCGCCTAAATCAGAAGCTCCTCGGTGACTTGGGGATTCAGATTCTGGGCCCATGGTGCCCCTGAATCACTGTCTGATGGGGCCAGGGAATATGCATTTAGGAAAATCTCTTAAGGGGTGGCCGGCCCAGTGGGGTAGTGGTTAAGTTCACACTTAACCTTGAGCAGCCCAGGGTTTGCAGGTTTGGATCCTAGGCACGGACCTAGCACTGCTGGTCAAGCCACACTGTGGCAGCATCCCACATAAAGTAGAGGAAGATTGGCACAGGTGTTAGCTTAGTGACAATCTTCCTCAAGCAAAAAAAAGAGGAGGATTGGCGGTGGATGTTAGCTCAGGGACAGTCTTCCTCACACACACACACACACAAATCTCTTAAGGGCTTCTTGTCCATTCTGGAGTGTAAGAGCCCCCATCACAGGAGGCATTCTTGCTCGAAATGTCACAGAAGCTGGCAGTGAGACGTAGCAACAGCTGGAGAAGAAAGGGTTACGGCTTTAGGCAGACATTGCAGTACACACACCGTATGTTCTAAGGAATCTGATGCTGAGTGTTGCGTGTGGGCACAGCCCCACAGTCTGCAATACAGCGTCACCCTTTGTAAACAGTTCTCCACCTGGAAACCGGAACCACATACACGCGAGTAACACAGTTCAGGCCCTGAGCCCCGCAGAGGAAGCTCCCTGTGCAGCCGCCGCGAGCTGTGCTGTCACCACACCGGGCGCTGGGAAAGCGCGGCAGACGCGCTGCCACCCGTGCAGGCGGTGACTGGGGCGGGTGGGCCCTGCGGAGGCGCCGAGAGCTACGTCGGCGAGGAATTCCTGCTCTTCGACTCTTCTTTTTTGTTGCTCTTATACTAATTGAGAAATTACTTAAATTCAACTTGGTATCCACTAAGAGCTTGACACAACTTAAAATTTCCATGTATTTTATTCAGGAACCGATAGCCAATCAGAGCAGTGAGCCTAGCGCCGCGTGCCGGACGCCGGGCGGAGGCTTGACTGATTGGCCTTCGATGACATTCACAGTCCCACGGGGAAGGACCGGAACTACCTTATGTTAGAGGCAAGGAAACAGGTTTGAGAGGCTAATAACAAGCTCATGCGTCTTGTAAGTCATAGGACCCAGCGCCGACCGCACCCGTCCACCTGCCCAGCGCGCTGGGCGGGCCGCCCCTGAGCCGGCGAAGGTGCACGCTGCGCCCGCGCTCCCGGGGGACTCCAGCCGCGGACATCCTTCCCACGCAACACGTTCATGGAGGATCTACAGTGTGCAAACCCGTGGGTCAAAGCCCAGTGTTTGTTAAACTGAACGGGGCTGCGCTGCAGTTCAGAAAGCAGAAGTCGGCTGAGCAAGGAGCCCCGCCCTCCGGCACGAGCCCTGCCCCCAAAGAAGAGGGCGAGAGAATGAGCGGCCGCCACTCGAGGTCAAGGCTGAAATGCGGGGAATGCTAACTGCATAGGCTGTGAGAGTCTGGCAAAGGGGAAATTAAGCCTGCTCCGCAAGCTGCTCTCTCTGAGACCGTGGCAAGCACGACGGTGTCCTATTGAAAACAGTGTGGAAAGCTGCCTAAATGTTTACTAACAGAGGACAATTAGATAAATTATGTACTCACACCATGTAATATTAAACTGCGATTTGAAATTCTGCCACAGCAGAAAAAGGGCTGTTGGTGAGGAAAGATGTGCACCGTCCAAAAGTGAAAACCAGAACAAAATAAAGTGAAAGTATCAGGTTGTGTCGACGAGTTTCCCTCCAAAATTGGGTGGGCCGCATTCAATCAGTTGAAGGCCTTAAGAGAAAAGAGCGAAGTCCTTGGAGGAAGAGGGAATTCTGCCTCTGGACGGCGACGTCGAAGTTCTGCTGGGGCTTCCAGCCTGCCCCGTAGACTCTGGACTGAAGATCGCAGCATCAGCTGTCACCTGAATGTCCCCACTGCTGGCCTGGCTGTGGGGTGTAGACTTGCCAGCCCCACAAAGGAGTGAGCCAAGTTTCAAAAGTCTCTTTTTCTCATTTTCACTGTCTCTCTTTCTATTTCTGTCTCTTTCTGCCCCTCTGTCTCTCGCTCTGTGTGTGTATTAGTAACAATTATTGTATATTAGTGTAACTATATTGTGTTTATTATAATAATATGAGTGTTGTTGGTTCCGTTTCTCTAGAGGACCCTTACTAAAGCAGCAGCGTGAAGGACCCATGGGGATCCTCTTTACCAGACCTTTCTTTAAAGACGAGGAAAGGCACGTGAGGAAGGAGTTGGGTATTTTCACAGCATTTGCTCTTTCCCTCCGTGTGTAGGATCTAATATATCCTCACAGCGGCCTCGGACCCGGGAGTTGGCATCATTTTGTCTGAGCCAACATGCTTGAAAGAGAGTCTCACCCCGCAGCAAGCGCATCTCCCTGAGATGGGGTCTGCGTGTGGCGGGTCTTCTCTGCAGTTGACGTGTGTGGTTTCCCTGGATTCTCCCTCCCGCCTCCTCCAGGCAGGAAGCCCGGTCTTTAACAGCCTCTGCCAGGAGGCAGAAGCCTCTTGGTTAGCGGGTCTTTTGTAGAAGCCTTAGTCCCTGGCAGCGGGGGCCCGGAGCACGGGGTCTTCAGGAGCACAGGGCACAGCGGGCTCTTGCCTCTGGCTGGCGCGAAGAGGGCGAAGTGCGCTGGTCCTGTGAGCACCCTGCCTTCTGCTCCACACTTGGCGATCCTTGCGGGGAGCCTGGACACTGGCACATAATTTCCACACCTCGCCAAGGGAGACGGCTGCAACGGCGAGGAGAAGGCAGAGGCTGGGGGCAGCAGGAACAACGCAGAGAGAGACTTTGGGCACCTCGCCCCACTGCCAGGCAGGACAGGGTCGGCAGGAGGAGCCTGATTCTCGTCCCTGCCCAAGCCTCCAGGACTTCTCAGCACCCTGGTGATAAGTGAGCTTGCACGTCGGGGCAGGCTAGTGGGGCTGCGCTCAGAGTGGGACTGGTGTCAACTTAAAGAATATGCATCCTTCATGTGTGTAGACACACACACACTTGTATAATATACACACGTATATGTGTTATACAATAATATTTCTGGCCTCCTTGTCTGAGTTAACAGGTTTGTGTCAACGACACTGACAAGGGTGGTGGGAACAGAGGAGCAGAAGTTTCTAGAAGTGTGATGAGTGATAATTTTAACACAATTTTTTTTATTTATCTGTAGTTTAAACTCTTTAAATTTCCTAAGATCTGAAATAACCAGTTATAAAACTGGGCAAACTAAAATAAGTGATAAAATGTTCTGTTGCTATTATAAAATGTAATCCCAGTGAGATCACTTAATATATGTTTTTTCAGACACATTCTTGTACTCTTCTTAATGCAACAAAGATCAGGAAAAAAGAAAAAATATCAGAGACCTCAAGTAATGGGCACTAAACTCACTTTATTACTCAATATTTTCTTTTATTATGAAATAAGCATTTTTAAATCTATGGTTAAAGGCATACATTAAAAAAATAACATTTTGCAATAAGAGTAAGGACATTTTCCTGGTGATTTTATTGAGGTAGTTTTGTCTTCCTCAAGCACAGTTTCAAAGTAAAGGTACACAACATAAAAAAAAAATAAAAAATTAACTCTTTAAATTTCCTAAAATAAATACAGATTATTTTTATAATTTAACTAATATTTTAAACATTTATATTTTTATGTATTATGTTACAACATAAAAAGATCCTTGTAGCATAAATTTAGAGAAAGAAACAGAATTCTAAGTGGTATCTACAGTATAAGAACTATTTTTTTTATAAAAGTAAAATAACATCCAAACAGACAAAAAGAAGCCTATATAACCACTTATAGAGAAAAGATTGGAAAGAAAGAGCAAAAATGATGTTACTGTGATCATCTTCAGGGCTCTCTTTTGCTTTTTTCTACTTTTCTGACATTTCTAAGGACTTTTGAGTGTGTATCGCGTTTTTCTCCTGCCCGGAGCCCCAGTGCGTGGTCGCATATTCCAGCTGTAAGTCAGTCCAGGTCTTCTGTGTGAGCCGCTGCCACAGCATGGCTCCTGACAGACAGTGGTGTGGTTCCGCCCCTGGGAACCCAACCCCGGCCGCCAGAGTGGAGCACGCAGAACTTGAGCCACTAGGCCGTCAGGGCTGGCTCAGAGTGTGCATCATTTTTTAAAAGGCAAAACTTTGCAGGGAATTTAACTATTTTAATAGTCCCTGGATATAAATACTACTCCACAATAAGCTTTTTAAAATCTTGCTTCTCTGGCTATTGTTTTCTGTTCAAACTATAAATCCTTGGAAAGTGTAGAATTTGCCATTTCTACCTAAACTTTGCTAAATGAAAATTTAGTAAGCAAAAATCCTTTTTAAAGCCTTTCTGTCTCCAACACACACACACACACACACCCTCACTCCCATACTCACGGACATACACGTATACACTCACACACACTCACTCGCATATATCCTCACAGCCTGACGGAAACGAATGAGTGGGGCAGTGGCCTTCCTTTGACCTCTGCAGGCGGGATTACACCTCCAGGGGTCCTGACAAGGCGTTAAATTCGAGAAGAAGGGCCCACACGTGGTGCATGAATGACCACGTGTGGGCCCTGGAGTGCAGAGCTCCAGTGAGGCCCTGGCAGAGGGCACAGGGGACAGATGCGGATTCTAAAGGCCCCAAGGTGGCCCAGGTGGCTGGCGAGCAGTCCTGTGACCAGACGCACCCCTCCCAGGTGTGCGTTGCCAGGACCACTGACTCCTAGGTGTGCTGTGACGTGAGGACGCCCTGCTGTCCCCTCCTCCCCGGGCTCCGCCCCGCTGGTCTGTCCCCCACACTGGCTGCGGTTCTGGGGGAACCTCTGCGGCTTCCTGTGGTCTGTTTGCTGTCGCCAGCAGGCCTCTGGCCACCTGAGGCCTCTCTGTCACAGCCCCTGGCCGTGGACGCCTCACCTTGCGCTTGTCCTGGAAGAGCCAGGCGAGGCCCAGGTGGTACGGGCGACGGTCATGGCTTTCTTATGGTCAAGCTGACACTTTCTGACGCTCTCCTTGCTTCCTGCAGGCCTGGCTTCTCCTGTTTCCCTGAACCTCGTGAACTTGCTTTGCTTTCCTTGCCTTGCAAGTCTGCCGGAGACAAATTCTCAACTTTTGTTGGTCTGCAAATGTCTTTATCTTGCTTTCAATTTTGAAAGACATGGTATTGTCTAGAAATAAAATTCTAGATCTTTCAGCACTTTGGAGGTGTTTTCTTTTATTTTCTGGCCTCCGTTGTCGTTACGAAAAGTCAATCAACGTCTCTTTTATGGTTCGCTGTATACAGTGTCCTTTCCCTGCTCCGGCTGCTTTTAAGATTTTCTCTTTATCTTTGGGGTCAGAAGTTTCACCCTGAGTATACCCAGATGTATACTCTTGTTTTTTGGTTTTTTTTTTTTTTACCCTGATTTGTGATTCACTAAATTTGGGCCTGTTGGTCGATGTTCCATCAATTTTGGGAAATTCTCACCTGTTATCTCCTCAAATATTTATTCTGTACCATTCTCTCTCCCCTCTCCTTCTGGAACTTTAATGACCTGTATCTTAGATCATTTGATCTTGTCCTTCAGATCTTGTACGCTTTGTTCCCTTTTTCTCCTTTTCTTTTCAGTTTGGATAATTTCTGTCACTTGTTCTTGCTACACCCAATTTGTTGTAAAGCCCATAGATGGAATTCTTCATTTGTGCTATGATATTTTTTATATCTAGCATTTCTATTTGGCCCTTTTTTGTAGTTTTCATCTCTGTGCTGAAATTCTTCATCTGTTCACACATATTGCCCAGCTTTCCACTAGATCATTTAGCATATTTATCATAGTTATTTTAAAGTCCTTATTTCGAAGGGCTGAAATAAGTCTAGATATAACTTTATTTACTGTCCTCTCTCTTGACTGTAGGTCATATTTTCTTCCTTTGCTGCATGTATTGTACTTTTTATTGTGTGCCAGACATTGTGTGTAAAAGCAGAGTAGAGACTGAAGTAAACAGTGTTTACCCCCAGGAAAGTTCGCACCCTTGCTTCTGTCTGGTTGCGTTGTGGCCGCCGAATCAGCCTGATCTGCGGTCGAGCTCAGCTGGGCTTTGTTGAAGCTTTAGTTAGACTGAGTTAGTTCGCCACTAGCTTCAGATGTTTTTGAGGAAGGGGTCGTGACTTTCCCCCGGCACAACTTAGTAGCTGAGAACCAGCAAGACTCTGGGATCTTTTCGTGCCACACAGACACCTGCCATGTGAGGTGAGGAGATTTCTCTCAGCTTCCTCACCAGGACGTTCTCTCTGGCCTCCAGTCCCTCCCTCGTCTGTCTGTCCTTCGGGGCATCATCCCCTGGCCTCAGCCTTTGGAAGTTCACTGCAGGGCGAGGGCTTGCAAGATCTAGGAGGGACTTCCCTCATCTCTCCTGCCACGTCCCTACATTCGGCAGGCGGCTGCCCTGTGCTTGGGGCCAGCTTCCTGGGTGTGTGGCATGCAGTCTCAGAAGGCCAGGTGCTTGGTTTAGCGTCCTGCTGTAGCTGTCCTGAAGTTCTTCATAATTCTATCTTTGAACTTGTGTTTTGTAAGTGAAGTCTGATGGGACAGTGGAGCATGCGCACGAGCAGTGGAGACACACCGGGCAGTGTGCAAACACAAGCTGGCTCAGACCTGCGGGCACAGGAAGCTCAGGCCTTCTGTCCAGGCACCGTAAGGTGGCCACGTCAGAACCCAGACTGGCAGCGGCAATGGTGGCAGCCGTGGCAAAAGCAGCAGTGGCCATGATGTGTGTCTGTGTGTGTGGGGGGCTCCTTTTAGGGTAGCAGGGGCCCTGCCACGGGACGCTAGCTTGTCTGTCCATCCACAAATCCCAGGTCGGTGGCATCTGCACAAATGTCACTCTTTGGCCTGAATGCCAGCACAGGGAGGGCCAAGTAAATCTTCAAAGCATAGGCACATGGACATGGCAATCAAGCGGATCAGGGAGTTAATTCAGCAGCTTCCATCCTGGAATATGTTTGGTTGGGCACTTGCTGGAAAATCAAGCACGAATGCAGAACATTAGCACGGACCCAGGACGGCGGAAATACACAGCCTACCAGCCTTCCCAGCGTGAGGCGCTTCTGCTTTCACCACCCTTCCCTCCCCATCTCGCACCCATGTTTTCCAGCTACACGGCATGCCACACTTGTAAAAACTACTGTGACCTCTCAGGCTTGGCTTCCTCCTTCTCACTTAAGTTCACTCCTGGAGCGCAGGAAATTGGGGAAAATTGTCCTGAGTCCTCCACGCAGGGATCCCTCATTCCAGGCTGCGCTGTGCAGTGTGGGAAAAGGGCAGACTTGGGCCCGAGGAAGAGACAGGGCCGCCTAATGGAAGAACCTGAGAGAGGCCACACCTTCACGTAGCTGTCACTGGGCCCCTCACTCCTCTGCCAACACCAAAGCAGGGAGCCGGCTGGGCCGTGTCCTCCACCCCCTCCTCCACTCCCCAGTATCTTTTAAGTTTTTAAAGTTTTCTTCTTTGAAGTCACTCTTAATGTTTATTTTAGCCCATTTAAAGTGCTGGTGACTGGGAGAGGTGGGAAAGGCACAGAAGTCTGGCAAATCCTGCTCATCCTTGAAGACCCAGTGTGGACGCCACCCCTCTTGAAGGCCCGGGCCAGCTGGGCCCTACCCGCGGTGAGGCCCCACAGCACCTGCACTGCCCTCAGCTCCCGACACTCCCCATTCCTGTGGCCGCACAGGAAACTTGTACAACTTCAAGGGGGAGCTTAGCTTTCTTTCCTGTCTGAGAAAGGTTTGTAATGGATGCTTCGGTCTTCGGGGGAGGGGGAACTGGTTCTTAGTCCCTTGGCGTGAAATTTTTGTTCTCGTGAAAGAGCAGGAGGGGAGAAGGAAGACATTGCTGGAAGTTAAAAGGAAGATGTAACACAACAGAATACTACTCAGCCATAAAACGATGACATCCAGCCATTTGTGACAACATGGGTGGACCTTGAGGGTATTATGCAAAGTGAAATTAGTCAGACGGAGAAAGTCAAATACCGCACGGTCTCACTGGTAAGTAAAACATAAAAGCAGTGGCAAACAAACACATGGCAACAGAGATTGCATTGGTGGTTTCCAGAGGGGAGGGGGGAGGGAGGAGGGCGAAAGGCGTGATTAGGCACACGTGGGTGGCGATGCATGGTAATTAGTCTTTGTGTGGTGAGCATGATGTAATCTACACAGAATTTGAAATCTAATGATGTACACCTGAAAGTTATATAATGTTATAAACCAGTGTTACTGCAATTAAAAAAAGGAAGCTATAAAAGGTGAAGGAAAAAAGATTTATGTGAACAAAAAAAGCGTTTTGAAGAAAATAGGAACTAAACATTTTCTGGAAGTGGATTCTTTTGGGGGGGTTAGCTTGATATAAGACTAAGACAAGGGTGAAAAATGTAAATGGAAGACAGATAGAAGCAAGAGAGTGGAGAAGTTAGTCAAAGATGGAAGCTTTTTGAATATTCTTGACACTCCCTCACCCCACACAGCAGCATGGCCTGTCCCGCCCAGCCCGGCCCCCAGACCACAGGCCACTCCTCTGGGCTGCCCCCTATGATGGGATCACAGACCGCTTCCAAAGCTTGTCTTGTTCCAAGCCTGGCACCAGTGAAGCCAAGGGCCTGTGGGATGCAAAGGCGGCGGGCGCTGCATTCCCCGGCTCCCTCAGGTGGGCACCTCGAGTTGCCTGTGCCCAGGCACAGTCTGCACAGTGCTTCTTTCTGGGAATGAGAGGGAGAGCTGTTAAGCCATCAGCAGCCAGCTAATTTTCCCACTACCAACCAACAGGATCTGTTCCTGTTCAGGCATTGAATATTACTTGGTCTCTGCTGGTTAACCACATGTAGACAACCCGCTTGCAATGCTCCATCCGCAGCGTCTCTAAGCCCACCAAAAGGGAGGGTGGGTCCTGGGGTCATGACAGCTTGGGGACATAACCTGAACCACTCCAAGACCCCCTGAACTGCTAAGATGGTCAGGGGCGTTCCCATTACACAGGGAGAGTCTTTTGGGGGCGGGGATTGTGTTTCATCTGTATTTCTCCAGCAGCCAACACGGTACCTGAAACAGCAGGTGCTCAATAATGAGAACAGAAGAGAGAGAGAGGGAGCGAAGGACTGGAAAGGAATTTAGGAGTTGGGAAAAAGGAAAGCACTGTGTTGGGCACAATGCCCATGGGATGGGTGCATTCTTGCTTCCATTGAGCATCTCCTCTTTTAGAGCGCGGTTGGTGGAAGCAGGATGCCTGGCTCCCTCCCTGCTTCCACCCGGCGGGCTTCCTCCTTGTGTCCTCCAGTGCAATAAGCAGGGCACATTCCCCTCTGCCCCTGCCCGTGTGGTACTAGGGAGATGAAGCTGTATAGCTCCATGTGGCCATTAAGTACGGGATCTAACGTCCTTTCACTCTGCTTGCCTTTGCCTGAAACAAACTCCCAGCTTGTCCTCACCTCTGTACCTGGAGGCAGCCAGGCACGTCATAAGTAATCATAGTAATAATGCCATGTAAACACTTTAGCTGGGGAGATGGAGACCCCGGTTTTGAGTCTCCAGGATGCAGAATATTTTATACAAGTGATGATTCATTCTGTGTGTCTGCCCAACAGACGTAGCTGCTTTGCCTGCTCCCCTGGTTGCGAAGGCCCCACAGAGCGGAGCGGAAGGCCTGGTTTTCCAAATGCTGTCTTAAAGAGAGAGTGCCCATTTGTTCCTGAAGTTGAGCAATCTGCTTAGAGACTCATTCATTCAGGCTTGATCCTTTCTCCTGGTCATGAGATATCTTAAAAATTCTTCTTAGTATTAGGCAAGTCACTCTGTGAGGGCAGGGATCCCATCAGTCTTGTTCGATATGAATGCGGAATACCAGCCATGTAGCAGGTACCAGGACAGAAGAAATCTTGATTGTTGTAGAAAACTTCCAAGGCTGATTAAACAAACCAAACCAGGGCATGGATTTCCCAGTGATTCAGTGGAAGGTGTCGAATCTAGAACACACAGGACTAAGAAGAGAGCCTTCTCTCTGAGCTCCAGCTGCCTGTACTGGAACTTTCCCAGAATCCTGCCTGCACCAGCCCATCCCACTTCTTACGTTGCAACACTTGTTGTTTTCATGCCCAGAATACGCTTGTACAGGCATCAGAGGCAATTAAAATCAAGACTAGGAAAGCGTTCTCTTCATCCTGAAAGACGGACTGATGAGGCAATGAGGAGAGTATACAAATCACGCTAAAATAATGATCCTTCACGCTTCCATGGCGCCTTTCATCTGAGGATTTCAAAGTGCTTCTTTAATTGTAATCACATTTTCATGATGGGGGAGACTTCTTACTGCAGATGGAGAGCTGGACCTTTGCACCTGGCCGTTCCACAGGCAGCTCACACTCAACATGCTGCTGACAAAAGTTACAAGCTTTTGCCCAAGGGTCTTCCTATCTCTGGATTCCCCTTCTGGGCGGATGGCACCTTTATCCACCCTGCCCCAAAGCCTGAAGCCTGGCCATCATTCCAGACTTCCAGCTCTCCCTCATTCCCTTATTGGTTCCATCCCCCAAATGTCTCTCAAGTCCCCTCCCCCTCCACACCACCACCACTGAGCCTTGGCCTAGAGCATTGGTTCTCACCAGCCCACCCCCCACCCGCACCACCGTGCACCTTCTAACTGCTGTTCCCATACCTTTCTCACCTCCTCTAGTCCAGCCTCCACTCCAGTCCTTCGATATCTTCCTAAAAGGCAAGTCTGATCAGGGCAATCAATCCCTCGGCTTACAATCTTTCGAAAGTTCCCCATTCTCTTGTGAAAAAGCCCAAGCTCCTTGGCAGGCCGCACAGTCCTCCATGAGCCCACTCTGCCTGCTTCATTTCCATCTGCTGTCACTTCATTCCTCAGCTGCTCCCCCACAACACACACACACAAGTGCGACACACACACGTGCTCACACACACACACACACATGCCCCTATGCTACAAGTAATGCCCGTAATCCCCTAAACCTGCCGTGCTGTTTCTGACCCCCAGGCCTCTGTGCACGTGACTCCCCACTCTGCCTTTCCCCATGGAGAGCTGCTGCCCATCCTCTGGGACGCGGCTCCCGGGAAGCTACTTCCGTGATGCCTCCCGTCTCTCCAGGACAAGTGGGTCATTTTCCACTGCACCATCCATATAGCTTGAGCTTGTTCCATTGCTACTGCTCACCCCGAGTGTGCCATGATTGGGTTAGAACTGCAGCCTTTCCTACCCTGAGGCGGCCTGCGAGGGCCCGGCCTGAGTCTTACTCATCTTTACACTCCAAGCACCTGTGCCATTCCTGGCACGTAGCAGAGGCTCCGTAGATGTCTAATGGCTGCAATGGATCAGAAAATGATGGAGTGAGCCCCTTCCAAAACTAGGGCAAAGGGAGATTAAATACCTCACTCCAGGGACAGAGACGAAAGAGGCAGATTGCGCCTGGGAGCAATAAACCGCGCCCTGAGTCTAGCCCACTCAGACAATTATCAAAGGACGAAAATCTTGTTTTTATGTAACGACTTCAGACCAACTCCCTGTAGGGCGGATGATGGAAGGACTTATACCAGCCCTGATAACAATTTCTAGAAAGGAGGGGGGTGTCAAGATAATCCCATGAATCACTGGGGTTCTCAAGGAAGATGCCGGAGTATTTGTCCACCCATGATTTATGCTCTAGTCTGACAACCAGGACCTTATAAAAAATAGATGACTCGTTGCAGGAAAGCTTGTTGGCGTGGGCCAGAGTGAGGGATGGTAATGGCAGGTTATAAGAAGGAGCAGTTGGAGGGGGAGCTGCCTACTGCTTAGTAACAGGAATTGGAAATCGGGCATTAAGCAGGTTGTTCTTTGTACTGACTGACCAGCAAACTGGACAGAATAAGAAACTTCATGGACTCTAACATTTTAGAACTAGAAGAAATAGGGAAGATTATATATTTCAGTAGTTCTCACCCAGGGTGTCAGAATACACCGGAATTCTTGATCACTTATAAGAAAAGGGTAACTAACTACAAACTAGAAATCACATTGGAAGATTGAATTACCACTGCCATCAAAATTGGGGTATGTTGGTGGGAGTGCCTCCAGTGTTGATATGGATCATAGCAGAAGAAACGTGGAAAACCACAGATTTAGCCCAAATATGTCATTCTGTTAAGGAAGAAATTGAGAGCCCAAACAAAAGTGCCATACCCAGTGTCACACTTTCCCTTGGTCCCAGAGCTAGGACTAGGGCCCAGGTCTCCAGATGCGTAGCCCAGGGCTCTTTAGCTCCTCTGGCTGATCTTTGCATTATTGTCGACGCTGTCCCACAGCTATAACATGAACTACCCTGAATTTTAACTGTGTTCCAAAGGTTTGAGGGATGAGAGGATTGGGTTTGGAATCCTGAAATTCCTTTAGAACCCATCTACTTTCTGTGTGAATTTTATAACATTAATAAGTACATTAATTGGGGTTTTTTGGTGTAATTATTATTGTTAGGATAAAAATATAACCTATGGTACATTGAAAACAGCAATTCTCAACTAAGGGCAACTTTGCTCCTCCTCCCCCAGGAACACTTGTCAATGTCTGCAGACATTTTTGATTGTCACAACTTGAGGGAGAAGTGCTCCTGGCGTCTAGTGGGCAGAGGCCGGGTATGCTGCTAAACATGCTGCCATGCACCAGACAGCCCTACAGCAAAGAGCGATCCAGCCCAAAATGTCAGTGGTGCCCACATTGAAAAACCCTCATCTAGAACGGACACCGCATATTAAAACAGGGGTCTCCTGAGGTTAAATTGGCTTGAATAAGAGCTCCTCCTCTAAATAGACCCAACCTCGTAAGTCATCTTGGCCAGAGAAAGGTGTTTGGAAGAAGGTTTCCTTCAGTATAGATTCTCCCACATTGTAGGCTCATTCTAAGGTATAGGGATGGAGGTGAAACCAACAGCAGTGTCTGTCTTCAGGAACAAATCCCCAAATCATCTAGATTAACCCAAACCAGCAGGAGAAACTTTAGTACAGCAAAAGATGGGACCAGGAGGAGCCAAAGGAGAGAAAGCAGCTCTTTCAGCTGCCAAGAATGTTGAGAAGTCCTGAGCCGCCCTGGTCCTGGGCCTGGAAGGGAAGGGTGTGGGTTTGGGTAATACCTGGATGCGGATGTACTTTGATCCAGTGATAACTGTGACTTTGACCCCATCTCTTTGCTGTTCGCCTCCACACTGTAGGGACATGGGACTGAGATTGCAAGGATGTGAAGGTGATTCCGTGTTAATAGAGAAGCTGTTGCTATAACGTGGGTGATGCTCTCACAACACTATTGCACACCTAAGCTACCCCACACAATTGCCCCTTGGCCTGTCAGCATCGTTGTCCTTAGGTTTTGAAGTCCCAAGAGTCAGGGGCCGTGACAATCAGTTTATCTGACGGAGCCTCCGGCAGAGTCCTGCTCACACATATATTAAGTGTGTGATGATGATGCTAACGGTGAATGTGTACCTCACTGAAGTGTTTCTCTCCCACATGAATAGTTCTCCTATAGGGTAAGTCCCCCATCAGCCCCTACTTTTTAAGAGAGAACAGAAGAGAAAAATCGTTTGTTGCTCTTTGTCATTTTAACAAGAAGACAGAGTTCCCAGGCTTCTTGCCCTTAAACAACCAAAAATTACCTGAGTCTCTTCCTTCAAATGTCAGAACGGCATTTAGCCTGACAGGTTTCTCATTATTATGCAGAGAGCTTCTTGAACCAAACCTGTCAAAATTTCCAACAGGCAGGGGCCTCGCGAGCTTGGAGTCAGCATCTCAGCCTGGTGTGGTAGTTTCGAAGTCTTCAGTGAGTTAAGGAGAGAGAAACGGGCGTGGGTGTTCTTTGATACCCGGAGACCCTGGAGGATTCCTCCTAGTCACATTCTGGAAGAGGAGGGAGCGAGGCTGACACAGCAGAGGTCTGGGAGGGACGCCTTCAGGTAACTGCTTTGGGGAAGAGCTTAGATGCTTCTTCTGTCGTTGGTTGGGAGACAGAACAAGGGGGAATCCAGAGGGAGATCTTCTGGGGGCCCCAGTTCTTAAGGAGTGCTGAGACCTCACTGGGGTAAGTTGGAATTCTGCTGCCAGTTAACTCAGCTTTCCACCTTGACTCCTTATGTAATCTGTGATACGGACATTGGGCCCACTGTTTCCACGGTTGATGGAGATATGCCAACAGACCAGGTGAAGGATACCTTTGAGGTAGGTGAAGTGCACACTTTTTCCCACTGACGGCATGTGACAGGAAAACCAAGTGCTCCCTCGGCAGAGACCAAGTCTGCCTGGGCCTCTGGCTTCCATGGAGTCACCCAAGTTGCATCAGAAAGGATGACGCAGGGAAGAGTTGGCCTGATCGATCAGGAAGCTCTCTTTTGCCACTTTCCCAGAGGTTTAGACCCCTGACTCCTCTAGAGATCCAGACTCCGTGCCTGCCTGCCCCCAGGGGCGAGTATCCTGACTGCTCCTCTGAGACTGAGTGACTCAAGCCCGCCCCCACCCCGCCAGTGCCCAGCGGCGCAGGTGCAGCGCTCCAGGAGCCAGCTGCAGGCGCAGGGCTCTGTTGAGTAATTAGGGTGACACCACAAGCCCAGCCTCCAACTCTGAGTTCAGGTAGCTGCGAGTCACCTAAAGCCAACCATCAGAGTCAGCTAAAATTCTGAAACCAACAAAGGCACAGCATAGTGCTTTTTATTGGAAACGCATGATTTATTCTATTATCCATGTTTTAAGCAGTTTAATGTGTTTATGGATGCTGATAAATTGTGTGGTTTGGAAAGTGACATCTAATGAAGGCATGTAATAAATCCCTTATTTTGCACATAAATAAAAGATATATAATACTCATTTGTAAAAATTGCCACCTCTGCTAAATAAATGTTGGATTATTATTTAAAGAACATCGTGGTGAAAGGGTGCATCTGGAGTACTCTCAGGGTGCCCACATGTCTCGGTCCTGCCCTGGGCGGGGATAGGGGGATACTCCTCATCATTTGGAAGCAAGTTGTTCAGCCTCAGCACCCGTTCAGAAGTGATGGCCATTGCAGGGTCGGGGTGGGACGGGGGCTGCGAAGGGAGAGAGGGAGGGGAGGCCGAGCCCTGACACAAGGAAAGACTTAGTTGAACAAAGGTGAGGGTCCTTGTCTACCCTCCAGGGGAGTCCGTTTCCACGGAAGAATTGGAGAAGAGGCTCGTGTGTGGGGGCCCACCCTGAGGGGGGCCACCCTGCTCGTGGTTGAGAAACTGTAATTTGGTGTTTGATAAACTCCTGGGTCCAGGCTGGCACTAATTTTAGGATATGTTAGCTCGTGACCATTGCCTTCAATGTCTGTCTCTGTAAGAGCTGATAGAGCTGGGACAGATTTCATTTGGGGACACGCATGCCCACTTCTGGCATAAGGCTCACATGCCAAGGCAGCAAGCCGAGTCCCATGTGTTCGCCCTCCCCGCGCCGCGAGCGGAGAATGTGGGGGTCCCCCATCCTAGATGGAGCGCCTGAGACAAACGTTGTCTTGGGCGATGTTGGCCAGTGCCACGGGCCAAACCATCAGATGAGTATCTCTGTTGTGCTGTAGGGAAACTGGGGCCGTCTTTAGTAAATGGCCTCGGTCCTCCACTGTGGCAAGGCCACATGTCACCCACGACTGCCCCCACATCACTGTCCGGGCTGGTGGGGTGGTCGTCCCCTCAGTGCTCCGTCACAGGCATGAAGTGGTTTGCTCTAGTGTGCCGATTCCCACCCGTTGCTGGTGGCACCCTGGAGGGCTGTGTGGAGGCTGCAGCCTGAAGACCTAAGCCCAGCCCGTGGGAGGCCAGGCTGACAGGGACGTCTGCCGTGAGTGGAGGTCGGGGTGCTCCCACCTCATCGACTGTCCCTGGCGTAAAGACAAGACCCTTTCTTTAACTCCCTGTGCAGCTAATTTAAGCCTGAGGAACATGTAGGTCAGTTTTATTGATAGCTTAGGAAGAGCAAAAGGGAAATAAACACAGTCGCATCCAACTGGGTGAGCTGGCCCGTGGACTGGCGAGCCATGGCCCGCTCTGCAGGCTCAGCCGGCTTGACTCACCCCGGTCCTAGCTGGCTCCCAGGTGCCGGGTGTCATGCAGCTATTGAGGCTGGAGAGACACTGGGCTGCCTCCTGGCCACAGTGTTCCTCCCAAATTCTGGAACCAGGTGAAGAGACCACACCTTCTGTAGATTAGTCACTTTGGAAACATCTGGCTCCTTTAGAGGGAGGCAGCTGTACAGAGGGTGTGGAGAATAATTGTGCCCTTACGACACCGAGGGGGTGGGTGGTAGACAGGGATCAGGGAGCTGGGCTGGGTTGGCTCGCCCTTGACTGCTGCCTGGATCCCGTCCTCTCACGTCGAGTGTCTAGCTCAGCTCACAACCGCACCGATGAGTGCACAGTGCTGCCAGGTCAGAAGGAACTGGGCCATAAAAGAAGGAAGGGGAAGTAACCGTGCAGTCTTCTTCTCACGCTAGGTGCAGAGCCGCATGATCCCACAGGCGCTGCTTTACTGAATTGTCACGATAGTGGTGTGAGGTAGGGCGTGAGTCTGCCAGGCTGCTGTAACAAGTGCCATGGACCAGGGGCTTAAACACTGGAGATTTATTTTCTCACAGTCCGGGAGACTGGAAGTCCGACTGCAAGGTGTGGGCAGGGCTGGTTCCTTCTGAGGCCTCTCTGGCTTGTGGGTGGCTGTCATCCCCCCGTGTCCTCACACCCTCTTCCCTCTATGGGTGTCTGTGTCCTAGTTTCAGACACTCGCCCAAACGGACTCGGGCCCACTCTAATGACCTCATTTTTATCTTAGTCCCCTCTTTAAAGGCCTACCTCCGAGTACGTTCACATCCTGAGGTGCTGGGAGTTAGGACCTCAGCATGCAAATTTCAGGGGGACACAGTTCAGCCCAGAATGGGTAGGTGGAGTCTTCCCATCTTAGGGGTGTGGAACCTGATGCTGCTGCTCAGTAGACAGCGGCGCTCTGTCTGAATGGGAGCTCGCCTTCTCTCCAGCGCAGGGTGTGCTCCGAGTCCCCAGCTTTCTAACGTGAAGAGGACAGTCTGCCTCCAGCAGAGTGTTGGTGTCCGAACATCACCGGAAGGTCAGTAAGGTAGAGTTCTGGGAAGATAAGAGTGCTGACCAAGTTCAAGCACAGTGCTGACCTTGCTGTCTGAGGGGAAGGGGGAGGGGCAGTCTGGGGCAATGAAGTAAAGGTGGCTCGTTCGGTGTGTAGTAGGACAAATAAGGGCCAAAACAACACAGAACACTTTCCAATTGTCATCTCTGCTTCCCAAGACCCATACCCTCCGCACGCCCCCACGCCCACCCCAGCCCTGAGTCCTGTCTGCCCGCTCTCTCTAGGCCCAGAGCTCCGGGGAGATGCCACCTCCTCTTTAAGCAGCTTCTTCTGAAAAACCAGTTCACGCTTTAGTGAGCATGGATTATTTTGTGTCTCTAGCCTCGTCTCTCTCCTCCCTTTGGGAACTGTTCCCCCTGAAGTCCAGCTATGTGCCTCTTACGAGAGCTGCCACTTTCTTCTGTGACTCCTCTCCCATCGTAGTTCACTTGTCCCAGGGTGGCCTCCTGGTTCAGGCGGGCCCAACCCGGGATCTTTCTGCTGGCCTCTGTCGCTGAAGCTGTGATGCGAGGAGCAGTTGCCATCAGTGGCCGAGCTTCTTGCCATATGGTGGAACCAGTCTGCCCGAGGGAATGAATCTGCCTCTCAGAGACGGGCCTTGAGGGCCCCAGGGATGGCGAGAGACCTTGGCTGATAGTCAAAGATCCCGGTTGCTCCCAAGACCCTGGTTCCTCAGCAGGAGGCTGACCTACAGGGAGGTCTGGCTGCTGTGGTTAAAGGTCAATGACAAGAGTTCCGTCAGCTCAGTGCTTTCAGGAGGAAGTCCTCTGACCTCTTCAGCTGGCCCGCATCTTTCCCACACACTCTCAGGCCTGCCTCAAGAACAACATTACACATGAGAACATGGGGCCCACTTTTCCTCGGGGCAGTGGGTCAAAATTCACATCCATTTGTTACCAGTTGGTGCAAATGTTACCTTGAATGTTCTGCACCATCTTAGTTGTCAACTTTTTTTTTGAGGAAGATTAGCCCTGAGCTAATATCTGCTGCCAATCTTCCTCTTTTTGCTGAGGAAGACTGGCCCTGAGCTAACATCCCATATGTGGGATGCCTGCCACAGCATGGCTTGACAAGCAGTGCCATGTCCACACCCGGGATCTGAACCGATGAACCCTTGGCCACTGAAGTGGAACGTACGAACTTAACTGCTGTGCCCCTGGGCTGGCCTCTGTCAACTTCTTGAAGCTTAGACTTTGTTTAGTTTTAATTAGGTCAAATAAAAACCAATTGTGTGGTTTGCAGTTGCACAATGGCAAAGGCCTATGTTAGGTGTGGAGGCAGGCCCAGGATGTGAGGTCAGCATCCCAGAAAATGTTGCTCACACTCCCTGTAACTGTCCAAAGTGCAGATGCCGGGCAGAATCTCCCGACCTGTTCACATAGTGCACGTTCTCGGGGACGTGCCCGGAGTGCAACATCTTCAATTGTCTCTAAACAACATCCCTGAAGGAGAAGAGTCATGAAGGATGAAGTCTACATAGTCAAATGTTGCTTAAAAGTCGAAAGGAGAGATTTCTCCCCTCTGGAAAATGCCTAAAGCTCTCCCTCATTTGACTCTTAAATCCGGTTATTTTTCCACCAGCACACACAGAGGTGTGGGTTCTCCGGGTAGGAGGTACAACTCTAAACAGCTAGTGCTCTCCCAGTGAACTGAAACTCAGACATGATGGCCAACAAGGGACCTGCAGGCCCAACAGGAGCATTAAAATCCTTTGAGAGCCTTTTCTGCTGGAGCCAGGACCAGCCCGAGCCTCTTCCCACCTTCCTGACTCAAGCAACTGGGGCTCTGATCGGGTTTCATCATCTCTTTATGAGGTGAACGCAGAACGAGGCACTCTCCAGTTTGGGCACATTCCATGTTCACTGGGCTTGTTGGTTTATTGTTGTCTGTCTCCAAAGATGTCTAAGTGTGTAACCACATCTAAGCAATATAACTATTCTGAAGGGAACTTCCACACAGGAAGCCAAAGGTCCAGGCCCTGAGCACCGCGTGACACTCTGCTCAGAAGATAAGTGCTTCCTCCAGACCTTCTCCCGCTATCTGGCTCCTGTCCCCAGACCGAACGGAGCTCTCCCTTAGCTCCTCAGAGCCTCGGGGAGTGTGACACTCCCAGGTTCCAGGTCAGTGGCTCTTCAACTTTGTGATCCACAACCTGGTAAGAAAGATGCTGTGCATAGGAATACAGTGTGCACACACAATCCGCAACCATGCTAAGAAAGATGCTGTGCACTGGAATACAGTGTGCACACACAATCCACAACCATGGTAAGAAAGATGCTGTGCACTGGAATACAGTGTGCACACACACTCCGCAACCATGGTAAGAAAGATGCTGTGCACTGGAATACAGTGTGCACACACAATCCGCAACCATGGTAAGAAAGATGCTGTGCACTGGAATACTGTGTGCACACACAATCCACAGCCATGGTAAGAAAGATGCTGTGCACTGGAATACAGTGTGCACCCACACACGCCACACACTTATACACTCAACATGGCAATCACAAGTGCAATGTGGGGTCTTTGGGGAGAAAAGAAAAAGAGGAAGATTGGCAACAGATGTTTGCGCAGGACCAATCTTCCTCACACACACACACACACAAAAGTGCAATGTGTCTTGATATTTCCTATGCTGCTTTGCCCACCTCCTAGCCTTTATTTAAAGCTACTTCTAATCTAATAACCAAATTTTGTGAGCCACTAATGGGTCACAACCACCGTTTGAAAAACATGACTTAGGCCCTACCAGGATCATCAAATAAAATTGACCCTGAGCCATACCCTAAAGTCACGAGTTCTAGGATTTGCTGGTCTCTACACACAAAAATGTCTCCAGCCCCTGCCCCAGAGAGACCGCGGGCAGTCCTCCTGGGCGGTTTATTTCCTTTTTCTTCCTTATAAGTTCCTATTTAGGCTGTCTTTGGGGTTCCCATGGCTCCTTCCTCCCCACATGCCATTGCCTGGTTTGGCCCACACTTTCTGTGACAGCTTTTCTTTCTTTAATCACTGCCTCCCACTCAGGACACCCCTCCACACAGCTCCGTGAAAAGTGGCTGCATGTCACTCAGTCCTCATTTCAAACCTAAAAGCCTAAAATTCATATTTGGACTAGGAATTCTGCCTCTGCCACAATTAAACTTCAATACATGTACATCATTTCTCCACACCACTATAGAATTTATTGAAATAATACATGAAAATCATAAAAATAATGTGTAGGTCACTGCTTTGTTCCTGAATGGCTGACAAAGGCTGTGACGAAGACTTCCCTAAATGGATGTTCTTGTTGCCATGATCCAGTGCTTTGAAACTCATTTCCTCTTGTGGAGAAGTAGGCACCCTGTGCGCTGCTGCTAGGAATGTAAAATGGTGTGGCCGCTGTGGAAAACAGTATGGCGGTTCCTTAAAAAATTAAACACCGAATTACCATATGATCCAGCAATTCCACCTCAGGTTATACCCCAAAGAACTGAAATCAGGGACTCAAACAGATGTCTGCACAGCCATGTTCACAGCAGCATTATTCACGACAGCCAAAAGGTAGAAGCAACCCAAGGTCCATCACAGATGAATGCATAAACAAATGTGGTACATCCATACAATGTGATAAATAATGAAAAGCAGTGGTATATGTTGGAGTATGTGAGGAAGCCATTTAGTTTAAAGCTGATTCGGCCTGACCTTGTTTTTCCAGAAAGGCCTGACATGGCCTGTTGAGCATGCCTTGTACACCTGCTGTAACATTTACGAGGTCTCAGAGAAAGCATGATGCCCTTGGAGATAAAGATGTGGCCTCCCCAGCATATCCGCATTTCTTTAAGGAGAAGCGTTTCTTCCCCAAAACGAAGGATTAGTTACTTATGTGCTGTGTTCACCTTGTGACCACTGACCCACTGTGCTTGCAAAGCATCTCATGACTGGAATAAAAGAGACATTCCTGTCATATGTGATATATGTTCTTTGTTCCAAGATGGTATATAACCTCTCTGTACACTCTGCTTCTTTGGAGTCCTTCCTTCCTTCCTTCCTTGGGGAAGGAAGCCCCTGGGCTATAGTCCTCAGGCTGGCTCACATAACAAACTGACCCCAGTTTTGAACTATAGATTGATTACAGATTATTTGCAAATGGAATATTATTCAGCTTTAAACAGGAAAGAAATCCTGACACATGCGGCAACATGGTTACCAGGGGCTGCAGGAGAACGGGGACAGAGAGTTACTGTTTAATGGGGATGGAGTTTCAGTTTTGCAAAATGAAGAGTCTTGAGGATGAACAGTGGTGATGGCTGCACAATAATGTAATGTACTTAATGCCACCAAACTGTACACTTAAAAATAAAGTGGTAAATTTTTTGGTATGCATATTTTACCACAATCAAATACAGACTTCTAAAGAACCTCATCTGCTCCTGTAGAGGCTGTGGGTGGAGAAGAGGTGGAGCGGGCGGGTGGCACAGGGACAGAGAGGGAGAAGCCCACCCTGGAGTGTCCTACCTTGAGGGGCGAATTGCTTGGACGTCTCCTAGTCTATCCTGATATTCGTGCAACTTTGCTTTCTTCTCCCTAAAGCGTCTGATGGTTAAAGTATGATAATATTTTAGTTATTTATTTTGCTAACTCCGTGGAGAAACGGTTCCAGTCAGACATGCCCAGCCAGAACACACTGTAACCCACAGGAGCATTTTCTTGTTCCACCCTACAAGAATCTCTGAGGCGGGAAATTTCCAGGTTTGACTATCTGAGCAGTTCAAAGCCATCATCAAGGGCCTGGGGAGCACTTTCCCACTGGCCTCCTCTGGGTCCTGCCTTGATCTCCCGCTGGTACCCTTGGGGTTGAAAGTGGCTGCTGCAGTTTTAGGCATCAGAATCACCCCTACAAATAAATGCCATCAGCAGCACATGACCTTGTTTATTACTTGAGTGTTTTCTTAAGAGCTGAGAAAATTTTCCAGAAGCCACCCGCCAGCCCTCTCCTGCTCTCTCATGGGACCATCTGGAGCCACAGGTCAAAAGGCAATGGCCTAGGAAGACTGACTCATTCTAACAGGGCCTCCTCCCGTCGTGATGGGCTTACTCTAACCAGGACCTTACCCCACCACCACCCTGACTGACTTATTCTGTTCAGGACACACCACTATCATCATTGGTTTGTTTTAAGCAGGTAGGAGTCTGGACACCTGAAGTAGGAGGAGTTCTGTTAGAAAGCAGACAGGCCATGGGGATTTTGAAGAGGGGACAAACGACTTCAGCTTCAGAACCTCAAATTTCAGATGGTTGGAGGCTTCACTTTGCATAGTCTTCACGCTTAGTTTCCCCAGCTATAAAGGACAGCGATGCCACCTGCAGGGCGCACCTTCCAGGCTGCGGTTTGGGATCAGCCGAAGTACGGGATGCGTGAACATGGAAACGCCAAGTGTTGGTTAGGATTCTGCCCACGTGGGGAAAATCAGGCCTTCTCGTCTATGGTGGGTCTTCAACTTCAGATTCATCTGGGATAGTTGCCTAAATTCAGATTCAGCCTCTCACTGTCGGGAAGTCTGACAAAGCAGCTCTTATTTCAATTGTTTAACTCTTTAAAGTTCTGACAGTTGGCACGGCCGAGCCACACTGCAGCTCCCCGTCAGATGGGGATCATGAAGGAGCCATCGGTTTCTAGTCAGCTTCCAAGAAAGACGCAGGGAAGGAGGAAATTGTTTTCATAGCAGAGAAGGTGTCAGAATAAAAACCTATCTTCTGATGCATTTACTGTATCCGACATTTGAGGAAGAGATTGGAGATGGCTACTGGTGATGCTGGAGCAATCACGGTGTATTATAGCGGTGCTGTGGGGAGGCTGGGTTTTGCTGGCAGGACTCTGTCCACTTCTGTCTTCTGGGTCTGAAACAGGCGGAAATGGACACATTGAGCTGCCTCAATGACGGGTTCAATCTAAAACCCATGAGTTGGACAATTTCCTCCACAGTTAGACGGATGTCTCCGTGCCCTTTGAGCACTTTCCGAAGCTGAGATGCTGCACTTGATTTTCAAAGCTGAGCACCCATGTGGGGTCAAAAGGCCGAAGGGCCCACCCGTTCTATCAGCTCAGACAGCGCTGCCCTTACTGGTTGCTCTTCTGATGACCCCGCCCTGTAGCCATCAGTTTCCTCCTCCCCTGACCTTTGTCCCAGTCATTACCTGCCCTCTACCACGGCTCACACACACACTTTTAATAAAAAACTGGTTCTCGAAATCCCCTGGGGAGTTCAGGAAAAATGAAGGCTCTTTGGCCTCACCAGCAAGATGCAGGTGAGCTGGTGTCAGCTTGAACAGGAGTCAGTATTTTTTTTATTAAGATTCTTTTATTATTTTTTAATTTTTAAAATTGTGGTAAAATATACAAAACATAAAATTGACCATTTAGCCATCTTTAAGTTCCAGTTTATTGGCATTAAGTACATTCACAGTGCTGTGCACCCATCACCATCATCCATCCATCCTCACAGCTTTTTTATCTTCCCAACTGAAATTCTGTCCCCATTGAACTCTGACTCCCCGTTTCCCCTCCCCCAGCCCCTGGCACCCACCATTCTACTTTCTGACTCCATGAACTTTGCTCCTCTAAGTACGTCATGTAAGTGGAATCACACAGTGTTTGTCTTTTGGTGACTGACTTATTTCACTGAGCATAGTGTCCTCAAGCTTCCTCCATGTTATAGCAGGCATCAGAAACCCCTTCCTTTCAAGGCTCGATACTATCCCATGGCATGTAGAGACCACGTGTGGTTTGGCCATTCATCTGCCAACGGGTGCTTGCTGCTTCCGCTTCTCGGCTCTCGTGAACAGGGGTCCGGATTTCCAGTAGGCGTCTCAGGGACTCCAGTGCGCGCTGTGGGAGAGGAGCCCTGGACTCGCAGGGAAAGGAGATGTAAATGTTTGGAGAGCTGTTGAATATGTAGTGGAATAATGTGTAGTAGTTTTAAAAATTGTGTTTTTTCTCGCAGTTACTCTCACCCCTGCCTTGTCCTCCCCATTCAGACAGCTCTAATACTCTTCTCTGCCCCCTGCCCTGGTCACAGGGTTGTTACAACAGGAAGGCAAGGGCGGAAATGGAGTCAATAGTCAGAGTTCAAATTTCAAGAGAGGTTTTTAAACCCTATAATAGAGGCAATAGTTTCAGGGGAAAAAAAAGGCCTTTTGAGTTTTAGGAGCCTGGGTTTCTTTCCTTTCAAAAGCCCAGAGCCAGACCTAGGGCATGAATTTAAAACCCAGGAAGATTAGATGCGGAGAGAGAGCCCCCATCCCCACCCCAGACCAGTACAAGGTGCCCTGGCCAGAGGGCGGGGGCGGGGAGGCTCGGGGAGGCTCAGGGAGGTGGGCCGGGAGCATTAGAGCTAGTCAGCAGTGCTGGTCTGGGGCAGGGTCCTCGCTCCCTGTCCCCCTGTGCCCAGCCGCAGGGCAGGGGTCCGAGAACCCCCAGTACGCTGGGGTCTCAAGAGCAGAGCAGTTTATGCCTCACTTTCAGGGTGAAGCCTGGGGAGGCTGCAGGCCCAGCAATTCCCCCAGCCTGCTGGAGGCAGAATAGAAATGGCAGCATGGCCTATGCTGGGAGGGCCCAAGACAGCCCAGAGTATCCTGCGGTCCCAGAGAAAATGGGAGGGCACCCAACACCCCCCCCCAGCGAATGGCTCAGGAGCAGGCGAGGAAGAGCTTGGGGACCTGGAGGAGCCTCAAGGTCAGGGTGAGGGAAAGAGGAGGCGGAATGTCCTGCGAGGGCCAGGGCCAAGGCTGCAGGTGTGAGGCATGAGTGTCTCAGAGAGCCGGGGAGGATGCCCATGGCGGGGTATGCCGAGCTCGGTGGCCACCACAGTGGACAGATGGCAACAACCCACCCCCCACTGACACCTTAATGATCTGTAAAGCCCTAAAATGCTACCCAGCCCCAGGGACAAAGGGGCCAGGGCAAACCCTCATTGACTGAGAGAAGAGACTATTTGAATTTACCCTGAATTGATAAAGACTCACTTTTTGAAAAGCAAAAATTAAATTGTTACAGAAAAATCCAGTTCTTTTTCCTCCTCCTCCTTTCCTTTCTTCTTTGCCAAAATTTGTGGCCTCTGAAGACGACATACCAACATGTGACTCAGTTTCTTCATCTGAATGATGGGAATTAAAACACCTGATCAGGTTTCCATCCAGGGGGTTGTGAAGATCACATGAGAAATGAGATGGCCAAAAGAAAGGTAAGAATTACATTTCTCCCAGTATTTAAATTCTGGGATCCAAGTTAAACCTTTTTGAGAATGGCTGTTCTGCTTGGCTATTAATTACAAGCTGCTGACGCCCCAAAGGGCTATTTCTTCCTTCATTTTCAAGGTGCTGCAGGTCCCATCAGGTGACCCTGTCTCATTACTTTCACTAAGGAACCTGTATTGGTTTGCTGGGGCTGCCATAACAAGTACCACAGGCAGAAACAACAGGCACTTACTCCCCTACAGTTCTGGAGGCTGGAAGTCCAAGTTCAAGGGGTCGGTAGGGTAGGTTTTCTCTGAGGTCTCCCTCCTTGGCTTGTGGCTGGACGGCTTCTCCTCGTGTGTTCACACACGTGTCTCGGAAGACTGACGGGACTCCCACTGTTCACACACGTGTCTCGGAAGACTGACGGGACTCCCACTGTTCACACACGTGTCTTGGAAGTCTGAGGGGACTCCTGCTGTTCACACACATGTCTCGGAGGTCTGACGGGACTCCCATTGTTCACACACGTGTCTCGGAAGTCTGACGGGACTCCCGCTGTTCACGCACGTGTCTCGGAAGTCTGACAGGACTCCCACTATTCACACATGTGTCTCGGAAGTCTGACAGGACTCCCACTGTTCACACATGTGTCTCAGAGGTCTGACGGGACTCCCACTGTTCACACACGTGTCTCGGAAGTCTGAAAGGACTCCCACTGTTCACACACATGTCTTGGAAATCTGACGGGACTCCTGCTGTTCACACACGTGTCTCGGAGGTCTGACGGGACTCCCTCTGTTCACACACATGTCTCGGAGGTCTGATGGGACTCCCGCTGTTCACATACGTGTCTCGAAAGTCTGACTGGACTCCCGCTGTTCACACACG
The DNA here is from genome assembly GCF_037783145.1 of Equus przewalskii. Classification (NCBI taxonomy): domain Eukaryota; kingdom Metazoa; phylum Chordata; class Mammalia; order Perissodactyla; family Equidae; genus Equus; species Equus przewalskii. The sequence continues at coordinate 4,349,209 of NC_091849.1, forward strand.
TGTCTCGGAGGTCTGACGGGACTCCCACTGTTCACACACATGTCTCGGAAGTCTGAAAGGACTCCCGCTGTTCACACGCATGTCTCGGAGGTCTGACGGGACTCCCACTGTTCACACACGTGTCTCAGAAATCTGACGGTACTCCCGCTGTTCACACACATGTCTCAGAGGTCTGATGGGACTCCCGCTGTTCACACACGTGTCTCGAAAGTCTGACAGGACTCCCGCTGTTCACACACGTGTCTCGGAAGTCTGACGGGACTCCCGCTGTTCACACATGTGTCTCGCAAGTCTGATAGGACTTCCACACGTGAATCTGGGGGGATACAACTCAGCCCATAACAGGAGCCACATGTAAGTAGAGGCTGTTTGGGACCAGTCACTGCCCTGCTTCAAGTCTAACCTGTATGTTGGTTTCTAACCAGCGGCATTGGACATCCCCTGGGGTTTGTTAGAAATGCAGAATGTCAGGCCCCACCCCAGAACTGCTGAATCAGAATCTGCATTTTAATGCGTCTCCCTGGTGACTCACAGGCAATTAGAATTCACGAAGCGCTGATTTCAACCGCTCTCCCACGCCGAGCCTGCGGGAGTTGCACAGTCCCATGCTGGGAAAGCATGCTGAGGTCGCCGCTCAGGGATCCCCGCCAGGGTCGGGCTGCGACGGCGGAGACGTCTCTGGTTTGATCTAGGCGCCGCGAGAATGCATCTGCCGAGCCAAGCTGACTGCGGGTCCCCCAAACTCTTGATGGGTGGGGGAGTCACAAGCTGGGAGCTATGAGAAGGGGCGTGGTCATCTGGATAGAAGGTGCAGGAAGCTTAGGATGACATCAGAAGGTTGCCAGGCTTAGCAAATAAGAATCCAGGCAGTATTTGGGACAAATGCCAACTCAAAACGTTTTTGTCGTTTATCTGCCATTCCGATTTAACTGGGCATCCTGTGTTTTACCTGCAGCTCTGCAACAGAAGCCAGCCCTCCTGTGTGCAGTGCGCACTCTTCTTTCTCTCTTCTGCCCCTGCCCTCCCACCCAGCCATGCACCCTTTACCCTGGAATCGTCCATAAAATCAGACAGAACAGGAGCCTGGGGGACAGAGGGAACAGAGTGGTGGCCCTGGGGATACTGGGATGTCGATCTTGCCGTCTCTCTTGCTGGTCTGGTACAAGCTCCACCAGCCCCAGGCAGATGGGCAGTAACTGGACCCCAGCTGCCCTACTTCTTTCCATCCCAGGGCTGCCTCTGCCCTGCCCTGGCCTGACAGCTCCCCTAGCCTGCACATGTGGCCTAACTCCCACCCTCAATGCCCCTGGACAAAAGAAGGGCAGGAACTCCCACATGGCGCTGAACAAACTGCTCTGAAATGTCCTCTTCACTTTAGTTCCCACAATTACTAAAAGGCTTTCGACAATGACAGCCACCACTTCTACCTAGAACTGCGATAGTGTTGGCATGACAACGGAGGAGGGAACTTCTGAGGCTGGAGTAAAGTCCTGGAACATGAGGGGTCCCCAGGGCCAATGGAGGTCTTACACACGGAGGGAGATGTCAGGGAGATGGGGTCTAAAGCCACCCCAGGTGCATCTGGTCCAGCTGTCTGGTGTTGGTTGTCAGGTAACTACGATGTGCCCCACTACCCAATGTGACAGGCCACCTCCCATGCCCAGTGCTGCCCGGCTGGATGCTGGGCACCGGGTTATTGGAGAAACTCAGTGAAGTGCCTTGAGGGGTGAAAATGAGGAGCTATGGAATATTTTACAAAAGGGGCAAGTGGGTTCTCCCTTGACATCCACTTATTTGTACAGTTGCAAAAACTGATGTCCTTTTCCTTTGAATACGGGCATTTGCGATGTTGAATAATGGTGGACCACCCGGTTCATATTGCGCCTGGAGCTGATGGCATGGATCAGATTTTATTCTGCCTGACAATTCTGTAAAACACAATGATGCCCTTCTTTATACATTCTGCAAATGTAAAGAGATTAAATAAGAACAAACCCCTCTTTCCGGTCTGGGCCCACCCCCCTTGGTGTGCATGTGTAGAGTACTCACCCGGGCAGAGTGTGTAGGGTGAATGAGGGCCAATGCCAAGTCCCTGAGGGACATCGACCACCCGGTCGGGGCTGGGGTAGGAATCAGTGGAGAAAACCCGGGACGGTGGTGTCAGAGTTGCCAAACTGAGAGGGGTCTTGTTGTAGTCTGTTTTTATTAGAAGGAGGAGACACCATCACAAGGTGAGCCTAGATTTGGGGGTCAGGCTGGCTGGGTCTAATCCCCACTCTGTGCCATCTTGCACAAGTCACTTAGTGCCTGTTAGCCTCAGTTTCCTCACCAGGGAATGAGGACACTCACAGTACCCATCATCCCAGGACCTTGTTGAGAAGGCTCAGGGAGCTGGCAGGTGTGAACCGTTTAGTGCCTGGCATGAGGGGAGTGCTCCCTGAGGTCCCTCCTCTTGAGGAGGGAGTTCTCAACAACCTCGAATAAGCATCGGGTGACAGGGATAAAACTTACCATACTGTCACCTAGCCATTTATTCACACGCCTGTCTCCATAATTAGTACATGAGTTTCAGGAGGACAGAGACAAGAGCGTCAAGAGGGCAAAGACAATGCCTTATTCACACATAATTGGCACTTAATAAATGTGATTGAACCCGTGGCTGAATAGATGCATGAATGAATAATTAATAACAAAGGGACTGCTGCTGAGAGGCAGTTTGGTTCACAAATTGGATGCCCGTGGAAATCAAAGGAGATCCTTATTTGCTTGGTGATTATCTAAATATTTGTCGTTTTCCCCCGGAGGTTCCAGGAAGCAGGTTGAAAAGGGCACTAGGAACAATACCACACCTGTGTTCCGAGGCGGAGGCGCAGGCAGGTGTCAGAAAAAGAACCTCAGGAAGAGGCCAGCCATTCAGAAAGGAAAAGGCGAGGCTGGCTTGGGTAACGCCAACTATATTTTTGCAATCTAGAAATATTTGGAGAAGGAGTCCCAGCTTTGTGCTTTTAAGGTCACTAGTGTTATTAATGAATAGGAATGGAAGCTTGCCCACTGGGATGGCTGCGCAGACCCTGCAGACAGCGCTGGGAAGGGCGCATGCCTGGATGTGCTGTGGTCTGTGTTGCGTCACGTAGCCACCACCAATCCGACCGCCGCCACCCCAGGGGCCTCCAGCTCGTGTCAGAGGGAAACTGCTCCAGGTTCTGTTTGCAAAGGGGACTGAGGGCTGGGCAGTTTTCTGCATTTTTATTTGGCACTCACTTTCCTTGGTGAAAGAGGCATATAGGCCAAGAGTGCCTACCATGTGGATTTTTAAAAACAACCTTGAACATTTCAAGTTGCATAAGAAAGAAGACTCAAAGGTTAAATAAACAAGCTCAGAAGCAAGAAAAGCATAAGCAAGTGAGAAACACTGAGCCCAGGACGGGCTTGCCAGCTAAGGAAGGACGGCAGCGGCAGCAGATGAGGCACGCAGCCTCAGGGGGGCCTTTGAGGGCGGATTCGGGTGGTCTTCCTATTGGAGCATGGTGGGCTTCCCGGATTCCCCTGAGTTCCCGCCCGCGTCTCAGTCCAGGGTCGTCAGCACACAGTGGAGACTGTCTCTCGTTGAGATGCCTTTCTCTGAGGGGTGGGTAGGGAGTGGTATCTGCTGGAGGATGATTTGCCTCATTGCTGACAATATCACCTTCTTGAAACCTTTTTTGATTGGCCAGGACCTTAATAAAGCGCCCTCCTCCCATAGCACAGTCTTGTCAAGCCGGTGGTAGTGCTTGCTTCACCTCCACCACCAAGTCCGACTCAACCTCTTAAAATAGAGATGATTGACCCCAACCTGATCTGCCCATTTTATTTTGCCTTGAAAGTTCACTCTTCATTTTCGTCTGGAAACCTCAGAGGAAATTTAATCTATTAGTTATTAAATGATTGACAATCCCACCTTGTGGGTGTGGCAGCACCCCTTGAAAAGCAAGCGTGGAACTTTCCAAGAACAAGTTAGAACACATATATTTTATCTTCCATAAAGATAAAATGCAAATGAAGAAAATCCAATTCAAAGCAATTTAGGCAAAAGAGCAAATTCTTGGCTCTCGTAATCAAGGATGGAGATAGTTAGCTTCAGGGCTGACTGGATTCAGGATTCAAATATCCCTGCTTCCTTCTCTCCCTCTCCTCTCTGCTTGTCTCTACATCAGGACTCCATGCTCTCCTACTGTAGACCCATGTTCCCCTACAGCTCCCTGAAAGTCAAGTTCTACTTAAAAAAATCCTGGAAATGGACCACAGCCACCTAAGGTCAGATACTTGCCCCGTAGCTAATCACTGAAACCACAGAGACAATGATGTGAGAGGATGGCATCTGCTACCCCGTCATAAGACAGAGAAGGGGACATTCCTCAAGAAAAGAGAAGTGCTGGGCAGACAAAGCAACAATTGTCTCATATTAATCACATCTTTTTCTCCCTATATTTTTGATGCTCCATCATCTTGGGCCCTTGCTGACCCTGGTGGGACTGCCGCTTCTGGGGTTAGCCAGTTCCTAGAGACAGCAAATAATTCACCTGCTAGTGAGCCTTGCACATGCAAACCAACCAACCAACCCAGAGCCCACACCCACTGCCTCCTCCATGGGGCACTCACATTCGGGCCACTGTCTCCCACCCTCACCACCCCAGGGCCAGGTACCAGACAACTAGGGGCAGCCCCCACACCCCAGAGCCTGCTGAAGTTATTCAAACCAGCCAATCCTAAACCTGCTTACCCTGCCTCATTTGTTCCTTCCCACAGAAACCACAGTAAAGGCTCTTGCCCACATTTTCCCCTCACTCCCTTTTTTGACTGACCCTGGTGCTTCCCCATGTGGCCCTGCATGGTGTGCTATGCTTCCTGTTCCTAGGGATCTGAGAGCACAGCAAACTTCTTTCTTCATGACAGTTATTTCTGTGTTTGTGTACCTTACTATCCCTGATTAAAACAACTCCTGGTTCAGGGTACCCTTGAAACACGTCTGCCACAACAAATAGCCCAAACCAGAAGTGGCTGGAGGAAACTCTACGCTCATAAAGTTACATCGATTTACCATTCTAAATCCCAAATCCCAAAGTAAGTTTGGTGATAAAACAAAGAGTATGCAGGAATCAAATGCAGAGGTTGGTGAAATCAGAACAGATCTAATGAGCCATTATCTAAAGCCAGAAACACCACATAGTGTTTGTAATTGAGAAATTGAATTGGAGAAATAAGTGGGAAATAAATGGGGACTGCCATAATTTTAGGGCTGTAGCTGGTTAAGAGTACAGACTTAGACTGCCTGGGCTCAAACTGTGGCTATTCCCTCCTAGACACATGATCTTGGTGAGGTGCTTAAACCCTGTAAGCTCTAGTTCCTCCTCTCTGAAATGAAGATAATAATAGTATCTCCTTTCTAGTATAAATATTCAATGAGATAATACTTGTAAAATAGGGGAACAGGCCTGGTAAGTGTTTCATACTATCTGCTACTGTGTTTAACTTTTGTACTTATGACAAAGCAAGTTTAAATGTAACAAGTTAAACCATAAAATAATGTTTCACAGATTCATAGATTATTATTTTCATTCCTTTGACATAGATAAGGCATTTCTTGCTTTTTTTTTAAAGATTGGCACCTGAGCTAACGACTGTTGCCAATCTTCTTTTCTTTTTTTTCTGCTTTTTCTCCCCAAATCCCCCAGTACATAGTTGTATATTTCAGTTGTGAGTCCTTCTAGTTGTGGCATGTGGGACGCCACCTCAACGTGGCCTGATGAGCGGTGCCATGTCCGCACCCAGGATCCGAACCAGTGAAACCGTGGGCCGCTGAAGCAGTGCATTCCAACTTAACCACTCAGCCAAGGGGCAGGCCCCTAAGGCATTTCTAAGAATGACACACTACCTAAAAGCCAAAAATGAAGGGATGGACTAAAATGATCAAATTAAAATGGAAAAAAAAACATTTTTAGAGAAAAGAAAGTTAAAAGACAAATGACAATGTACTAAGAAAAAAAATTGTGCAATATATATTTCAAACAAAAAGATAATTTCTCTAATGTGCAAAGTTCTCTAACAAGTCAATAAGAGCAAAGGAAATGACCCAATAGACAAATGGGCTAAGACATGAGCAGATGGTTCTCAGCAAAAAAGAAGCCAAGCAGCCAATCAACATATGACAAGATGCTGTCAGGAGACCTCCTGGCTGCAAGTAAGAGCATCCAAATAACAGTCGACTAAGCCAACTGAGGTTTACAGTTTCACATAACAAAACATGCACTCAGCAGGCAGCTGGGGACCCTCACTGGCATTGGTTCAGCATTAAAAAACACCATGAGGGAAAAAAAACTCTGTTTGTTCCTTCACTTTCGTTGTCACAAGATGTAATACAACTCCAAATATTGCAGCCAAGTTCAAGGCAAAGGAGGAGGTGGGTTGGAGGGAACAGAAGACGGCAAGAGTTTCCTACAAACCCAGCAAACTTCCATTTAGGTGTCACACGCCAGAACCGTGTCCCATGGCCACCTCTAGCTGCCAGGGGCACTGAGAAATTGAAGATTGATGTGCAATAAAGAATGTGGCTTGTCTTTGTCCTTTGTTCCTGAGGTAACCTCTAAACTCTTGCAATTTCCTAAGTGGGGATGTCTTTGTTATTTGTGGTGGGTCCCTCGGATCACAACTGAGAGTTTAGCTAACAAGGTGACTCAGGATGGGGGCTGAGGAGGCTAGAAAGACCAACTGTATGATAGAAGGCTGGAGCTTTGAGCCCTGTGACAGCAGCCTGACCTCTGGGGAGAGAAGGGTGCTGGAGACTGAGTTCAACCGAGTGGGCAGTGATTCAATCAATTGTGATTACACAGTGAAACTCCATTACCAACTCTGGAGTTCGCGAAATCAATGCTGAGGCACAGTCCCCTACACCTGCCTTCGCTTCAGACGCCGGCTGTGAGTTCCAGTGCCTGGGGCCACCCTCAATCAGCTGGCTATAGATCTGGGGGCTCCCAAGACTAGCCTCAGGTTTGATAATTCACTAGAAAGACTCGTAGAATTCACAGACAGCACTGTATTTATGATTGCAGTTTTATTACTGCAGAAGGATACACATCAGAACCAGCCAAAAGAAGATAGACGTATGGCAAAGTCTGAGAGGGTTCCAAGAGCGAAGCTCCCCTCACCCTTAGGGCCGTGCCGCCTTCCCAGCATATCAACGTTTTGGTGGTGATTGGCTCCCTGTGGATCTCAACAAAGCACCGTCTGCACGTGGGGATGGAAAAGCTTCTGTTGTGAGGATTGCTCCATGAATCAGGGGGCACTTATTATTCCTGACCCATGGACACCAAACTAAGCACCCAGTGCCATCATTGTGGCCACTGCAAACTCTCCTGTATGTGTTGCAAGGCCCCCTGTGGGCAGCCCCACTCTCCCATGGAGAACCTCCCGCTTAGACTAATCACGGCTGTTCACCCGGGCCCAGGCACACTGCCCCTCCAAGCAAAACCAGCATTCTGTTAACAAAATAGAAGCAGGATGAGTACTGGGTGGGTATCCGACAACGCCGCCCAGATGCCCAAACTCACCCTAATTAAAGAAATGAAACTTTGCACTACAATAGTGTATCATTTTTCATCCACATGACTGTCGAACATCACACATTTTGATAATACCCAGTGTTGGCAACATTGCAGGAGACCTTCATTCTACTTAACTTTTGGCAGGAATGAATAATGGTATAATTTTTGAAGGGCATTTTGCCAATATCTATCAAAATCTTAACAATTCAGCAATTCAGCTCTTAAGTATATACCCAAAATAATTGAAAATAGGCACTCAAACAAATATTGCTGCCCCCAGGGCAGTGGGGGGGGGGGGTCACTGCACGATGGTCACTCACGTGGTCACTCTCTCCAGTACAGCCAGGTAGTGTGCTAGGTGCTGGAGCCGGGCCCAGAGTAAAGATTACCCTTTTCCACTGTGTTAGAACTTCCGACATCTGAGAAGGAGGCTTGGCAGCCGAATGTTCCATGACACAGAGCAGGGGTTTCACAGAGGCAGGCCAGATGGTCAATTATTCACTTTCCATCGAGGGAAAGGAGACACAGTGGCTGTTTTTCAACTGCGTGGAATTTTCCAGCTTCCAGTGTGGGTGTAAGGTATTAATTATTGGTTAGAATTTCAGGAGAGATCAGCAGATCCGAGGTTGGAAGGAAGGAGGCATGTGCCTGAGGAGAGGCCAGGGAGAGGGACCAAGGACACACGACGCTGGGAAACCCTGGGCTCAGCCTCAGAGAACCTGGCCACATCTCAGCTCAACCTCCAACATACCCTGTAAACTCGGGAGCCCGAGAACCTCCCTACGCTTCGTCTTCACTCCGTGCCTCACAGCCCAGCAGAGGGGATTAAATGAGACATGGGTTGTGAATATTTTTGGCAAATAGAAGGTAACCGGTATTACTGTTGTTCATTATTTGTCATCATTAATACCACTAGTTCTCAACTTTGCCTAGACTAGCCCCAAGCAGGCCACTCAGAATTATTTCTCGTGTGTCCCAGGAGTCAGTTTTATCAATCCTCTTTTGTGATGGGGATTGGGACCTATAAATATGAGGCTAAGGGCCAGGACCAAACTCATCTTATGCCACCATGAGCCAGGGGGACACGAGGAGCGAGGGGAGCACTCCTGGTGTGGATAGAGGGCATTCCTGGTGCGAATAGAAGAAATTCCTGGTGCAGAGAGAGGGAACGGGGGCCTTTAGGACAGCGGGTTTCACTCAGGTGCATCCCCAGGCCTGTCCTGCATCCCCATGTGTTCCCTTCACTATGATTTGCTCCACCAGAGCCAGCAGCCCCCCAGTCCTTCTTAGGAAAAGACAGTTCAGCCTCTTGTAAGTTAGGGCCACTGGGAGACGGCACTGAGCCAGTAACACAAGGCCTGACGTGAATCACGTGTCTCGTGGTCCTAACCAGGGCTGACCTGTGGCCCAGGGCTCTCCTTTTGAAAGCTCTGCTCTGGGATTCTTCTGAAACCATAATGTTAGGAAGACAGCAAAGCAGAGGTTCCCTCCCTTACCTTGGCTGACCACCGCCTGGTTCATTCAGAGAGCAAGGCCTACGATGCTCGCTGCCCCACGTGATACCCAGCGTCCTAGAACTTTTCCACCTCACCAGTGTGTTGCTGGGATTACGCAGCCCCCACAGAGCTTGGCGGTCTTCAGGTAGGTGATGGAGAGGCCGCCCGGGATTTCAAAGGCCATCCTTCCCAGGGCAGGGATCCTGTCTCCTCCGCCCTCACACCCCAGGCCAGCACAGTGCCTGGAGTTTTCTCAGTTCCCACTCAACAGCAGTTAATTAGACGAGTTGGCCAAGCACGAAGTTCTCCATTTCCAATCCCATTGCCTGCTGCGTCTCTGTTGGCTATTTATTGATTTTACATTAGTAAAACATATACTCTTGGGAGCATGAACCTACGGGAAGATGGGAATTTAAAACCAGGTAAAACGGTCATGCCAGTGACTTCTGGAAGGAATCTTAGCTCTGGATGATGCTCCGAAAATGGAACTGGATGCTTTCAAATCAGGCAATCATTTAAATACAAGAGTCCTTAATACTACATCTCAGAGGAAGTTTATAGCTCCAAGGGGGTAAATGTGATTTAAAAAACCAAACATTATTTGGCCTATTCCCTCTATTTTTGGAGTCACATTTAATATATTTATCAGCTTCTTACAGGCAATCATATATGAGCTCCAATATTTTTATTATTGTTATTTGTAAATCTGCCTGTATTTCCAGAGCCTTCCTCTTTCAATCTTACAGGAAATGGCTCTCTCTGCCAAGAAACTAGAGGTTGCAAGGCTGTAACTGAGGAGCTGGTTCAGGATCTCAGGAAAGCGGCTCCCAGCTGCGAAACCACCAAGGTTTCTCTGGGTCTCATTTTCCTTGTCTGTTACATGGGATAACCACAACCAACCGACAGAACTGGTGTGAGAATTAAGGAATGTGTCTACAAAGAGCTTTAGAAATTTACTAATGTTGGTTGTTAGAAATAAGAATAAGTGGCTGGGCCGGGGGAAGGGGGAGTGACTACTTCCATTTTGGGGTGATGAAGAAGTCTGGCACTAGAGAGTGGGTGGTTGCACAACATCGTGAATGCATTTAACGCCACTGAATGGTACACTTTAAAATGGTTAAAAGGGTACATTTGATGTTATTTGTATTTTATCTCAATAAAAAACATTTTTTTAAAAAAAATAAATGATTGAATTTCTACTTCCATCTAAGAGTGAGCTGTTTGAATCAGACCAACTCTTGTACTGAGAAAAACTATAAAAGCTGGATACAGTTTTTTAGAAAACAGCCATTTGAAGACATCAAAAGAGAAATGACTGCAATCAGGGCTTGAGGGCCAAGGTCCCAGGGAAAAGCAAAGGCACTGGGGTGAGCTTGACATCCTCTGCTGCTTCTCCCCTGAAGGACAAAGATGGAGGACTTACAGGGTCAGATATCAAGATCAACTTTAACGCTAAAGTAATAAAGTTAGTGTAGTGTGGCACAGGACAAAGAGACCAATAAAGGAGAACAGCGAGTCCAGAAATAGCGCGTACGCATAATGGATTTAGACAGCGGCCGTACTGCAGAGCTTCTGGGAAGGGGCAGCTGGGTCAACTGGGTAAACATACGAGAAAAAAGTAAATCTTGACCCCTATCTCACACCATAAACACAAAGCCATTCCAGATGCATCAAAGTCCTAAATAATGACAGGGAAAACAATAGAGCTTCTGAAAGATATCATAGGAAAATGTCTTCACGATCTTGGAATAGGAAAACATTTCTTGAACAAAAAATATAAAGAAAACGATAATTTGGACTGCATTAAAATTAACTTCTGTTCATCAAAAGACACCATGTAGAGAACTGAAAAGGAAAGCCACAGAATGGGAGAATATGTTCAAAACATATATATATATATATATATATACAAATGACCCATAACCAGAATACATTAAAAAAAACACACCTACAAATAAACACGAAAAAGGCAACACAACATTTTAAGAAATAGGCAGGAGATTCTAATAGGTATTTCACAAAAGAGGATATCTAAATGCCCAATAAACATATGTAAAGGTAAAAATGCAAATTAAAGCCATAAAAAAATACTACTACATACCCAACAAAAATTGATAATACGTTGTTTTGGCAAGCACATGGAGCGACCAGATACCCAAACACTGCTGCCCATTGTATTATTTGGTCAACCATTTTGGAAAACTCTGTGGCAATATCTATTAAAGCTGAATATTCTAGGTATATGTGCAACAAAAATACTTATATCTTCATCAAAAGACATACAAAAAAAGATTACGGTCCTGCTACTTGTAATAGCCCCAAACTGGAAACAACTGCAATGTCCACCAAGAATAGAATACACAAATAAATTATAAATTTACTTTTAATAACTTGGTTTTTAATATTTATTCATAAATTGAATAAATTATAGAGTATCTTTATAATGAAATACTCTGCAGCAATAAAAATCTATAAACTTCTGGAGTCAGCCCGGTGGTGCAGCGGTTAAGTTTACACACTCTGCTTCTGCAGCTGGGGTTCGTCCGTTCGGATTCTGGGTGTGGACCTGTGCACTGTCAAGCCATGCTGTGGAAGATATATACGTCCCACATATAAAGCAGAGGAACATGGGCACAGATGTTAGCTCAGGGCCAATCTTCCTCAGCAAAAAGAGGAGGATTGGCAGTGGATGTTAGCTCAGGGCTAATCTCCCTCAAAAAAAATATCAATAAACTTCTACAAGCACAAAATGGATGAATCTCACAGATATGTTTGAGCAAAAGGATCCAGACACCAAAGAACACAGTCAGTATGATTCTTCTTATATAAAATTCAAAATCAGACAAAACAATCTGTGGCCAGAGAAATCAGACTATTTGTTCCCTTTGGTGTGGGTGGTGAGTGGAAGGGGTGGGAGAGGACCTCTGGTGTTGGTGACATCGTACTTCTAGTCTGGGTGGGACTGCATTGCTGTGCTCACTTTGTAAAAATGCATGGAGCCATGCACTTATCATTTGTGTACTTTTCTATATGTATATTTCAAATAATAATAATAATAATTTATCTTAAAAATTATTTATTTATTTATTTATTTATTCCTATTATTATAGGAACAAATGGTTATCAAAATACACATAGTTGTCTCCACAGAGAGAAGTCACAAGCAATTTTTTTCCCTACTACTTTTTCATAGGAGTATTCTTGGGTTTTCTGCACCCAGCAGGCTTGATTTGTATAATAAAAACTTATTAAGTATACCCTTTAAAATTGTATTTTAGATTAAAAAACAACATGGAGAAATCTAGGTGACACACTGAGTTGAAAAAGTGGCTTAAAAACCAGTAGGCTGAGCTACTTCAACATAATCAAGGCCATATACAAAAGCCCGCAGCTAACATCATACTCAATGGTGAAAGACTGAAAGCTATCCTTCTAATATCAGGAACAGGACAAGGATGCTCACTTTTGCCACTTCTCTTTAACATAGTACTTGAAGTCCTAGCCAGAGTAACTGGGCAAGAAAATGAAGTAAAAGGAATCCAAAATGGACAGGAAGAAGTAAAATTATCTCTGTTGACAGACAATTGGATTTTATATGGATAAAACCCTAACGATTCCACCCACAAAAAAGGAACGCCAAACCTGTTAGAACTAACAAATGAATACAGCAAAGTTGCAAGACACAAAATCAGCACACACAAATCAGCTGCATTTCTACACACTAACAATAAACAATCCAAAAATGAAATTAAGAAGACAAGTCTATCCACAATAATATAAAATAAAAAAGATACTTAGGAATAAACTTAACCAAGGAGGTGAAAATTTTGTACGCTACAAACATTGCTGAAAGAAATTAAAGAAGACACAAATAAGACTTAATATTGTTAAGATGTCAGTACTATCCAAAGCTATTATAGATTTAATGCACTCCCTACCAAAATCCCAATAACACTTTTTACAGAAATAGGAAAATGCATCCTAAAATTCATACAAAATCTCAAGGGATCCTAAGTAGCCAAAGTTGAAGCCTTAAAGCCCATTCAAAAATCAACTCGAAATAGATCAAAGACCCACATGGAAGCACTAAGACTACAAGCTCCTAGAGGAAAATCTTCATGACATTGGATTTGGCAATGATTTCTTGGATATGACACCGAAAGCACAGGCATAAAAGTAAAGATAGATAAATTGGACTACATCAAAATGTAAAAGTTCTATACATCAAAGGACATAACCAACAAAGTGAAAAGGCAACCTACAGGATAGGAGAAAATATTTCCAAATCATATATCTGATAAGAGATTATATCTAGATTATATAAAGAACTCCTACAATTCAATAATAAAGAAAACCCTCAATTTAAAAATAAGCTAAGGACTTAAATACATATTTCTCTAAAGACGATATGCTAACGGCCAATAAGCACATGAGAAGATGCTCAAAATCAACATCACTAAAGAAATGAAGATCAGCCTCACAATGAGATACCACCTCAAAGCCACGAGGATGGCTATTATAAAAACAAAAACTCCAGAAAATAAATGTTGCTGAGGATGTCGAAAATTTGCAATCTTTGTGCACTGTTGATGGGAATGTAAAACGTTGTAGTTACTACGGAAAATAGTACAGCAGTTTCTTAAAAAATAAAAAATAGACTTATCACATGATCCAGCAATTTCACTTCTGGATATACACCCCAAAGAATTAAAAGCAGGATCTTGAACAGATATTTGTACACCACTTTCATAGCAGCATTAGTCACAACAGCCAAAAGGTAGAAGCAGTCCAAGTGTCCATGGACAGATGAAAGGATAAACAAAATGTGGCTTATGCTACAATGGAATATTATTCTGCCTTGAAAAAGAAGGAAATTCTGCAATATTCCACAACATGGATGAACATTGAGGACATTATACTAAGCAAAATAAGTCAGTCACAAAAGGACAAAACTATATAATTCCACTTCTATGAATCAAATCCATAGAAAGAGAAAGTAGAATGGTGGTTGCCACGGGCTGGGGGAGTGGGGAATGGGGCATTGGTGTTTAATGGGGACAGAGTTTCAGTTTTGCAAGATGAAAGTTCTGGGCATGGATGGTGGTGGTCGCTGCACAGCAATGTGGATGTACTTAACACTGCTGAACTGTGCACGTAAAAATGGTTAAGATGGTAAATTTTGGGGCCAGTACCGTGGCCGAGTGGTTAAGTTTGTATGCTCCACACCAGCGGCCCAGGGTTTCGCTGGTTCGGATCCTGGGCATAGACCCAGCACCGCTCATCAAACCATGCTGAGGCAGCGTCCCACATGCCACAACTAGAAGGACCCACAACTAGAATATACAACTATGTACTGGGGGGCTTTGGAGAGAAGAAGGGAAAAATAAGATTGGCAACAGATGTCAGCTCAGGGCCAATCTTAAAAAAGACGGTAAATTTTATGTTATGTGTTACTATGCTATGTGTAAAAAGAAAAAACCCAGTAGGCTCTATGACCTCGATTTTGGCAATGAATGGGGGGAATTCATGTGCAAACAAAAAGGCTAGAAGATCATAAACTAAAATCATTGTCAAGGAAGACGAAGAAATACAGCAAAATGTCAATTGTTGACTCCATGTGGTAGATATGTGTTTATCGTAATATTTTTTCAGTCGTTTGATATGCTTAATTTTTTATAATAAAGCTTAGGGAAAATGATAACGGTAAGCATTTCTGAGTAGTAAGATGCAGGTATTTTAGGATTGTGTGTGTGTGCTTTTCTGTAATCTTCGCGTTTTTTATTGCATGTGTATCACTATTGTAATTGGAAGAAAGTGTTTCAGAAGAAGTGGCTGCCGGCTGTCGGCCTTCCTTCACCGGGCAGGTGAAAATCTCATTTCTCCTGGTTCCAGCGGAGCCTGAGGGCCCCTCAGCACCAGCATCCAGGGTCCTCACCCCGGGGTGTGACCCCCTGGTGTTCCTCTGGGTTGGGAGGGGTAGTTTGTTAGCAATAATAGTAACTAAGAATAGTTACCATTATTCCAAAATGCTACTTAAAAAATTACTAAATTGAAGCAGTTTCCCAGGCAATCCCCGCAGCGCCATTACTCGAACTCACGTGTGTTTGACCAGAGGGAAGCGATGGCGGCAGATGGGGCACCAGGCTCTGCAGGCGGCCTCGGGCCCCACCCTCCCTGCGGCGCGCTGCACCACGCAGCGTCTCTGCCGAAACGGGTTGAGGCCCGGATGGGAGGATGGGAGCAGCGTTAAACTGTTGCTGGAAGCAGCAAGGGTCACCCGCTCCAGAAAAATGGCACCAGCGGTTTTCCCTGTTCCTGTGTTTTTCTTGACTCATTCTCCCCGCGCCTCCCCGTCCAATGCCTGGCGGGCCGAGCTGCGGGCTGGTGCTCAGTCGAGGTGACTGGTTTCACAGACCCGCTTAGGCACGGCCGTCCCTCCCACAGTGATATTTTGCATCTACCGCGCCTGTCTTGCGGGGAAACACTGCCTTGGACTTGACAATGGGGGCGGAAGGGACAAGTTTTCTGGGAGCACGCAGGCAAACCCCACGCTATGCCCCTGAGCTCCGCGGCCCCTGGGAGCAGAAACGGGGCTCTTTGTGTCCCCGTGTCCCGTGCTCAGCCTCCGCACGTGCACCTACTCTTGCAGGGAGTGCATTGCCATTCTTTTCTGCGCGGTCCTCCTAACTCCATCTGAGGACTGGGGCCTGGCAGACAAAACAGAGGCTTAAAGGGCTGTAGCCCAGGGCTAACGGAGCCAGGGTGGTCAGAGAAAATTCTGCAGGTTCTGGATGGTCTTTTCTTGTCGAACAGCTGTCCCTTTCCCACCCAGGCTACGGGACCGTGTGGCTGCTCAGCTCACAGAGCACGCAGCTAGTCACAGCCGCGGCTCAGGTGCCAGACAGACTCCTGCTGCTGAGAAGCACGGCGCAGCCCCCGCGCCAGGGAGGATGAGCAGGTGTTCGAGGTGGAAGCATCCTCTAGATCTAAAATGGGAGGCGGAGGAGGGGCCGAGCTCTAGAAAAGGAAGTCTCGGTGGTCAGAAGACAAGCACACACGCAGAGCCCTGCCTCCTGTGGGGAGAGGTGTCACCGCACGCTCCCATCTCAGCTTCAGCTACGGGCTCAGAGGCTCGGCCCTGCTCCCTCCCTCCCGGGAGCCGGTCTGCCCGCAGCCTTTCTTCTGTGGGCCTTTGTACACAAGGAGTACTTTAAAGCAAATCTTTCCTCCCCTTCCTGTTCCATTAATTGCTGGCATCCTCGGACAGCCCCCCTTAGATTTTACTCAGCGCTGGATTTGTCTGTCAGTGTAAATTCAGTGTCTCCAGTCACACTACAGATCCCTCAGAGACAGGGATTCTGACCTAACTTGCCCGCCTCAGCATCTAGAGAGACTGCGGGCCTGAAGGACCCCCGTGGACCGAGTTGAAGGAAAGATTCAGGCGGGCCATGTGATTTCTGGATCCCAGTGCAGATTAAAAATGTGCAGCCACTTGTTCAAAAAGCAGTAGGAAAAAAAAGTGCTGTTGAAGACACTATAGTTTTTCTTCTCTCTGGAGTCTCTCGCTCAACCTGTCATGGTGTTTTTTTATTTGATTTCTAATGTTCTAAATTTAAAAGATTAAAAATTTAAATTATTAGCATGAATTTTTGCTGGTCATCTTTGGATCCTGCAATGCCAGTTTTAAATGCAACCATAAACGCAGTTATGTCGCCCGCGGAATCACGGAAATGACGCAATCCCTGTTTCGCAGGGAACACATGCACGTGTGTTTCATTCTCGCCGGGAGCGTGGATACGCTGCGCAAAAGGAACGCAATTGTTTTTCCTTCACTTCTTGACACGCACGCTGCCAACCCTGACAGAGCAGCCGGCGCCAGGGGCAGGGCTGCGGCCGCCCACTCGGCCATCCTGGACCCTGGCCTCCCCGCCACGGCTTGAGACCCTCGGGGCATGGGGTCAGGAGGCTGGGGCCTGTCCACGGGCTTGTCCGCAGGGCTGGTGGCCTCCAAGTGTGTGTGCTTCAAAATAATTACCAGCAGGAAAGATGTGATGGGCTGGCCCCCCGGGCGTAGTGGTTAACTTCATGCGCTCTGCTTCAGGGGTGGGGTTGCAGGTTCGGATCCCCGGTGGACCTGTCCACCGCTCAGCAAGCCACGCTGTGGCGGTGACCCACAAACCAAAAGAGGAAGATTGGCACAGGTGTTAGCTCAGGGACAATCTTCCCCACCAAAAAGAAAAAGAAGGCAAGATGTGAAAAAGAGAAACTGGAACAGCTGATCTGATGGAGCTGTAATCACAGATGTACAAAAAAGAGAAGGTAACCTTACTGTGACACTTGTCTCGTCGGTGACCTATATAGTGAGAAGATTGTAAACACTAATTTTAAAACGTGGCGCTATAACTATTTGGGGAGGCCTCAAGTGTAGGAGTAAGAGGGAGAAGTCATTCTCCACCATAACACAAAGTCAACGGAATACGTTTAATTTTGATGCATCAACAAATAGGAGAAAAAACATATTCTTTAGAAACATGAAGGTAATTACCAAAATAAAGTGCTAAGGAGTTAAAAATAAATTGTGCCTGGGCGGGTGTGGAAAGTGGGGATGGATGGAGAAGAAATAGAAATTGACTGGCATTATGTTTAAATAGCATAGGTATTACTTTGACAAACACTTTAATAATCACAAAAAATTGGAAATAATGAAATAGAATAATAAAGATCTATGAAGAATGATATTGAAATTTTCCAAAATGTTACATTTTGTGGGAAAAAAGTATGGCTCCATTATGATTATATATATTTATCTCCAAAAGGAGAAACAGACCGTGAGCCAGTAATTGTGGTATTTCTGGGGAGTGTGGTCCTTGCGGCTTCCACTTCCCATGTTGTTTGTCCTGCAATTTTGAAATTTTTTTGAAATGCATTCTTATATATTCGTTTTATAAACAGAAAAAGAATAAAATAACCTTTAAAAATGTTTTAAAGAATAGAAAAAAATTAGACGTGACTGCATGAGCTGCTCTGGGAGTGGCTCGGGTAGGTCCTTCAAGTTGTGGTGCCCCTGCACTGGGCGGGTTTCTCCATCCTCAGCACCAACAAGTGTTTTGCAAAATGAACCACCAACCACCTGACCAGTTGCGAGGAGCTGTCTGAGAAGTCACTTTCATTAACATTCAACGAACACAGACAAGCTTTGGTTCTGGCCAGGGTGCCTCAGAAATGGTCTCTGTCAGTATCACATGGGACATCATCTCCTTTTCTTCTTAGTACCAGAACACACATTTAATTTGGGGTGGCAACATACCTAAATGAAAGACCCCATTTTCCAGCCTTTCCTGAAGTTGAGTGAGGGAAGATTGCTTTAAGAGAGCTGATTTGGCTTAGAGACGATTTTTTTCCTCCTTTGTTTCTCTTCTGCCAATCTGGAACATGGATGTGATGGCTGGTGCTCCAGAAGCCTTCTTGGAGTATGAGGAAATGTGTTCAGAAGCCACAGACTGAAGAAATCAGAGGGAAAAGGTAGGACTCTGAGTCTCTGATGACATTGTGGACCTGCTTTGACTAGTAACTCGATTTTTTTTTTTTTTTTTCCTCAAGAGAGAAATTCACTTCCATCCTGTTTAGGCTGTTTTATGTAACAGGAGTTTTGCATTACGTGCAGCCTCAGGGACACTGTGCCTTCAACAGCTGACTCTCATGGTACTGATCAGTGAGCTTCACTCCTCTGAAGACAGAGGCATATAGAATCGCCCCCCAAGAATGGTTTGCAGTTTTACTTCGGGAACAAAAAAGCCTTTCTGAAGTAGATTTAGATTGGGATGGGCATAAAATCACGTTGTACTCTAGGTTCCCACCTTGCAAAATAAGGAATAAGCGACACAACAAATTCCTCCTTCACTCTCCACGCGGTGGATTCTTCTGGGGAGTGTCGGGTCTCCCCATCCTGCACCACTCACCCCGCGCCCGCACACGCGGTGGGCAGGCAGGGCGCGCAGGGTGCGGACTGGGCAGCCCCCGGGCAGGACGCGGGGCAAGGAACGCTCCTGTACGTGCGGCCGTGCTGTTCTCCTCCCACCCGTGTAGACGGTCTCCGTCGCTCAGGTCATCCGCAGGTGACAGGACCCAGCTCCTGACAGCCGGATGCACTGTGCACAGCACCCCCTGTGCTGGGGTGAGTTAGTGTGCACGGGCCACACAAGCTGCGTAGACACGTCCGCTCTTCCTGAGGAAGTTTACCGAACCCGCGGAAGTGGCCATCCACTCCGGAGTCCCGGTGCCGTATGAATACCGGCCACAGTAGGAAGAAGACCCTCATAGCCGCGTTGGTCTGGGCCCCTACTCCTGCCGGGCTATAGGGCGCATGTCCCCCGCCCGCTCCTACTTTCCGATTGGCTCAGGGACGAGTCCCCTCCGCCCCCAGGCTGAGGCCTGCAGGGGCCGCTGGGCACCTCCTGAGGGGCCCAAGGCAGCTGGTGCGGGGACGGGGAGGGCAAGGGCCCGGCTGCCGGGGCACAGGCTCTCCGCTGGGCCCTGAGGTGCCCCGCTTGGACCCCCGCACGGCCTGCAGCGCCCGTGTCACCATGGCGCCACCTCCCTCTGTCTACACCGCGTGTCTCTGCGGAGACCCGCGCGGCGCCTGGTGCTGGCGGGGGGCCTAGACTCGGACCTGACCTCGTCGCCCTGCTGTCCCCGTCTCTCCGGGCCCGGAGCTGCCACACTCCGCCTTCCCTACTTCTTCCCGAGCCTCTTGATCCCAGCCCCTAAGTCTAGACCGCAGCGAGCTGGAGCCGCACGACCGCGTAAACGCAGCCTCGCGGGGCTCCGGCGCGCCTCCGGCAGGCGGCAGGCCGGTCGGGCGGGTCAGTGTGGGCGAGGGCTGTGTGTCCCTCCTGGTGCTCTGGCTGTTTAGCGTAGTTCCTGTGACAGAGGGAGGGACGTGGGGCGGGGGGGGGGGGGGGCGGGGGGGCGGGGGGCGGGGGGGAGAAGGGAAGGAGGCTTCCCCTAGAACCCGCAGGCCCTCTTGCCTCCGCGGGGAGAGCTCTCCCCTGCCTCCCGTCCCCCGCAGCACCTCCGTCGTCCCCCTCCTCTCGCCTTCCAGGTCCCCTCCTCAGAGGCTGTCACTCGTCAGAAGGCCGGCCTGGGGTCTCCCTCTCCGGATTGTCTTCTTGCTCCTTCCTCGTCCTTATAAAAAGTTGTCAGGAGCCCACAGGTGCTTGTGTGTGACCTCCTGAGTGTCACGGGGTCTGGGACAGGACATTGTGAGCCCCGGCGGCTTTGACCTGTGCCCCTGCCTCCATGAATTCCCTTTGGCTCCACAGTGACACCCACTGCAGTGACACCAGCTGGGCTCAGGGCGGGCTGATGGGGCAAAGCCAGGAGGGCCGATCCACCCTTACTTTCACTGTGTATCTGCACTGGACCAGAGGGACAGTTACCCCAGGGAATCTGTCGGGACTGGGGCTTCCGGCCCCTAACAGGGAGAAGAATTCACAGGTGGCTAAGGAAGGTGCGGTAAACTGAGTAACAGCCCCCAAAGATACCCAGATCCTAATCCCTGAGCCTGTGAAGGCCACCTTAAATGGTGAAAGGGACTTTGCACGTGTGATGAAGTTAAAGGCATTGAGGTGGAGAGGTTATCCTGTGTTACCAGGGTGGCCCCGGATGCCCTGACAAGTGTCCTCATAAGAGGAAGGCGGAGGGCCATTTGACAACAGAGAAGTCAGTGTGACCACCGAGTCAAGATGCTTCACTGCTGGCTTTGGAGATGGAAGAAGGGGACACGAGCCAAGGAATGCAGCTCGAGAAGCTGGCTCTCCTGTACACTCTCCAGAGGCAGCAGGGCCCTGCTTGCCTTGATTCTGGCCCAGCAGATCTGATTTCGGCTTCTGAGCTCCAGAACTGTGAGAGAAGAGCGTGTATTGTTCGAGCCACTGAGCGTGTGGGGATCTGTGAGAGCAGCCCAAGGAGCTAATGCAGCAGGCTTGTGCTGGGAGCTGCTTCCTGAGAGCCTCAGCCTGGACCCTTCCTTCTCTTTCCCTCCCCTCCTCTCCTCTCTTCTCTCCC
This sequence comes from Equus przewalskii, assembly GCF_037783145.1. Lineage (NCBI taxonomy): Eukaryota > Metazoa > Chordata > Mammalia > Perissodactyla > Equidae > Equus > Equus przewalskii. Next base: position 4,370,348 of record NC_091849.1, read on the forward strand.
TCTTTTTCCACCCCTCTCCCATCTCTCTCTTTGTCTCTCCCTCATCTCTCCCTCTCTCCTCCTCCCTCTCTCTCCTTCTCTTCACCACGGCGGGGGGTGCTTGCCTTGCCTGTGCCAGGGAAGGGCATTTGGCGTCAGCTGTGAAGCAGCTGCTGGAGGCCGTCTGCGCATTCGCTGCCAAATCCGTGTGTAAGCTTGTGGTGGTCACAGCTGAACAAGACGGGCTTGAGCATGCAGTTGGGCTTGTCCTCTGAGAGACAGACAGACCCAGGCCACAGGGCTGAGAACATCCCACCCCCGCCTAGAATGAGAACAGCAGGGTGGCTAACCCGGGGCGCTCTGTGGCCAGGCTCGTGTCATTGTCACAGTGTCCTCAGGAGACAGGCTTTGGCTTCTGTTTTACAGAGAAGGAAATTAAACCCCAGAGAAATTAAGTAATTTGCCCAAGATCACACCATTTAAGCTCAGCGTGTGACAGAATCCGTATTTAAACATATGCTTATCTGATCCTCAGACCCAAACATTAGCTACCAGCTCTCGCTGCTTTCTTCACGTGTGGAATTCCGGCCTCGCAAATCAAACGAGTGCGTCAACAGCGCGGAGGTGGGCAGGGGGGTACTCAGAAGGGCTAAAGGAACTGGGGGCTCTTCCTTCAGACAGAAAGAGGCCAAAAGAGCAGAATTCAGACTCATGAAAACACACTTAGTGGATCTGAACCGGAACAACATGTTAGCAGATTCCTTAAGGAAGAGCATTTTCCTGAAGCCGCAAAAGGCGACAGGGACGCTAGGAGGGGTCTGTGTGATAAGGGGACTGTTATCTGAACACTTTGTCTACATGTATTTAAAACGGTTGAAAACTTGATTCTCATTTGCATATGGAATGAACACGTGTCAAAGAGTGTATTCGACTCATCCATGTGGAGACCAGTAAGTTGATAAAAATGGGTTTGAGGGCGTTTGAGAAACAAAGGTTAATACTGTCCATCTGGCCAAGCATTAAAAAAAGAGCCTTCAGGTATGGTGGCCGATTACATACAGAATTGGCTGCTGTCCTACAGCGCATCAAAAGGTCACCCTCTGCAAGGGAGGTTCGAACACTCTTGTCGCCTCCACTGGGTGGGGGTCTACACCCTCACGTGCCCCTTCTCAGCAAACAAGAGGATAACAAGGTCACACTCAGGTTCACCCCCTAGATTATTAAATAATAACCAGCTACAATTGTTGGATGAGCTGTTCAGCAATGTGCCAGGATCACATTGGAAGTTCATGCTGCCCATGCTGTCCGCTATTGCTGTGAAGATCAGTGAAACCAGTGCATGGAATGGCACAAGCCCAAAGCAACTTTGTCCTTTCTCACATCTCCCCACTAGCTTTGCTCTGTCAACCAGTACTTCTTTCCTTTAGTGCAAATATGACAGATCCCAGGCCTTTTCCAGGCGCACTTGTAGACAATGAAAAGCTGTTCCAATATCAAAGCTGGACCCTCTCGCGGAATGTGAGGCTGCCGGCTTCTCCCAGCTGGTTTCTGCCTCCGGCTTGAAATCCTGCAGTGGCTGGGGAGCCGCTTCCATATGAGGAGCCCTCCCCCTCCTCCCGGACTACTAACCTACTAACCTCTGTTTTGGGCCCCTCTGGGGACAGGCATAGAGGCCACAAGGGGAAACGAGGGACAGAAGCCCCTGCAACTGGCCTGGCACAGTGGTAATCTGCCGCGGTCCCCCATGTGGGGCACACTTCCAACACTGACTTTCTCTCTCCTGGAATGGCCCGCCCTCCTTGGCCCTCCCCTCTCTCCCGCTAGGCCTGTGCCATCCAGTGCAACAGACGCTGGTCACAGGTGGCTATTTACGTTAATTAATATGAAATAAAATAGAGAATTCAGCCCCTCCATTGCACTAACCATGTTTCAAATGCCCACATGGGGCTGGCTGCTATCAGATTGGTGCCATCTCGTTTGTTATAAAGGTACACTGGCTCTATCCTGAAGCCTGTCACAGCACATGCCGATGTGTACGGCACTACACATAAAAGTACATTGTCACAACGGGTTAACAAAACTTTTGTTTTCCTTCCGAAACTGTGTTCACCCCAGAGAGGGAGGGATAGTGCAAAGAGGCAGCATGGAGTGGTGACCACGGTGGGTGTCGGAGCGGTGGGAGGAGCTCTCCAGAACAGCGCTGCCCCAGCCCGGCTTCTCACTGCCACGTGACTGACCTTCAGGCCGGATCATGCTTAGTGTGGGGCCGCCCTGGGCACAACAGGATAGTTAGCAGCACCCCTCGTTTCTCTTGCTGGATACCAGTAGCATCCCTTTCCCAGCCATGACAACCAGCAACGTCTCAGACATCACCAGTGTCTGTGGGCGTCAATCGCGCCCACTTGAGGACCGCTGCCCTGGACCCCTCCTGAGTGAGTTGGCCACCTCTCCTGGCTCCTGCTGGCTGTGCTTCCTGAGCCGGTCTCTTGCCCGAGCCTTGGCCCCTTTGTCCAGCTCTCTGCTGAGCTTGTATGTCCTTCCCCCGTCTCACCGCGCAATCGCCCCATCCCGTTTATGAGAAGGCTTACTTGTCTTCCAGGCTTTGGCTTTTGGTGGTGCTCATGATCATGCAGAAACATTTACTGTGCTGGCCTGGGTTTCTGCTGTCCTCTTCGAGTCTGTTTCCGAGAGGACTCTCCACAACACATGAGGCTGATATTTAAGAAGGGCGGGGGAACCGAAGGAAGAGCCAAGAGGACAAACAGTTTCCTTCCACTCCCGCCTGCCGCCTTCACCCCCACCCTCAGTTTCCCACAGTGCCCCCTCAAGAAGACGTGTGTCACTGCCAACCTCCTGTCCTAGTCCAAGAGCAGAAGGCGGGCCCAGAAAAGCCTCTCAGTGAAAACATCACATCCAGTGATGCTGTTCACCTTTGACATGGCGTTTCCAGGACACTTGACTGGAGGAAACACCTTGTGACACGAGTGACTATTGGTCATCAGTAGCTCAGCTCCTGGAATCCGGCCCTGGCCTGTTGGTAAATTTTAGACCGGACACCTTCGTTCACCAAAATGATAAGTATATACATAAAAGGGGCTAAAATTCTGGACACATGCCACACTGAAACTGTTTAGAGGAACTCTCTGCTTGGCTTCGTGGCCGTCTTTGATCATGGGCCAGCTCTCTCCAGCATCCAGCCTTGCTCAGCACGACACCCACACCTCCTCTGAAGGGAGCAAGCTTCCTGGACTCTCAGCCCCCATCGTCAAACACAAGCTGGTCATTGGCTGTTGAAGCTCAACTGCATGTAGAAACTTGCAAGGGGGTTGGGAGCAAAAACAACAGGAACCATTCTTCCAAAACACAATGGCCGAGTGTGTGCTCTGGGTAGCTCTGTGCTTGGGATGATGTGCTCAGAAGATGCCATTGCAGGAATTACAATCAACCAATTCTGTCTGCCTCACTCGCCAGCCAGCTCCCCTGGCAAGTAGAGATTTGCTGTATTCCCCTGCCCAAATGGGCCATCACTCCTTCTTCCCTGGGGCCCCCTTCCCTCTGCTTCATGTGAATTCACAATACATTAAGGATCTGGGAGAGGGTAGGAGAAAGTGCAGCCTTTTCAGTGTGAGGTTATAAGCACAATGAAGATAGTTTTATGCCCTTCACACCAGCTGTCGAGTGACCACAAGGGCAGATCACTCAATGGGCCACCAGGCATCTCCTGTGCCTGGCACCTGGCCAGAGCTCCGGGATGCTGCTGCCCCGAAGCGCAAACTCACATCTCTGCCCCTGTCAGCATAGGCCGCCCGGGGCCGAGGCCCGCCCCTTCAGACTTGCCGAGAAATAGTTGCAAAACATGAGGCACGTCGATCTTATCCCTCGGTAGAGAAAACCAACTCGGTGCTTCGTGGAGAAAGCTCATCTTGTAGGAGATCAAGTAGTTGAGCATTTCAGTCCACGGTTTTTTGTGTCTTTTTATTTTTCTCCATCAACACACATGCTGGGAGGCATCCATGTGTGCCTGTAGCTGACATTCTCTGTCCGTGTCTTGAATCCAAGTTTGGAGGGAGGGAGTTGGGGAACTTTGCTTTAGATGAAGAAGGAAACGAGTGTTCCCTTGAGAGCCCTGCCGTCCTCCTGGAGCATCGCTCTCCTTCCTACATGCAGGCTGCACCTGTGCACAGCACAGACGTCTGTACCTGAGGACGTCTGGAGGGGCAGGAGACCAAGAGGGCGCCCGCTCCTGTCAGAGGTCTAGACGTATGCAAATCTCCCAATGAAATATGCAGACCTTGCAGAGGCCTAAAACAAATGTGATGTTTGGGCTATTTTTAAAAATTTCATATGTCCTATTTAACCCTTAGCAGATATTACGATTGAGTGACAGAATTCAGAATTGTCATGCCCTCCATCAGAAGCCTGAGTGGCAAAGATGGATCCAGACGGCTCTCCCTGGAGGAGCTGCCGAGAGGGAGGTAAGGACAAGTCTCCCTGTTGGGCTCCTGGCCACAATCCAATATGCAGATGTCACTGTGAGACATGTGCAGAGGCATCTTACTCCCTCCTCTGACCAGGGACCAACATTATTAAACATTTAAGTCAACTTTCCTTCCTTCAATCTCTTATTGCAATGGATGTGAAATTTGCTGTGGGTCCCATTCATTCCATCAGCATTTATTAAGCCTGTTAGGTGCTAAGCCCACTGTGTTGGAGATGAAATCTTCAAAGCCCATGCATGTGGAGGGCTGGCAGTGCTTCGCAGAGACACACACGAGCATGTCAGTGCAGGGGCTGCTGGGGCAGGGTACGAGTGAGCTGTGGACTTCCATCTGAGGGCATCTCCACTAGCCTCCTGGGGCCTTTCTCTTTGTCCAAGGAAAGACCTCCAAACAAATGAATCCCCACACCAAGAGAGGTCTCCAACTCAAATCACCATGATTCAGCCCAGTTGGTTTTCCAGCTTTCATTCACACACACACAAAACACACATATGATACAAATTCTCATTTCTACAACATTATTCCTCCCTTGGAGACCGCACAATTTTTGATAGTTCTCACTGCCAACTTATGTTTCCAGTAATTATTTTAATTTATTACACTGTGCCTTCAGTTCCTCATCCAGTTCCTTGGCAAAGAACACACTGCCCCGCGACATCTCCCTCTGCCGCCATCCCCACACGCTGCCCCCACTCTTCTGCGGCCAGGGCTGCCCTCTTCAGTCACGCACATCTTGTGAGTTTCACAGGTAATGATTTAGGGATTTTGCATGTGGGGTCATTGGAAGTCCAAGAGAACCATCCCACTTTTGAGCCCTTTTCAATCCTTTGTGGCAAGTGTCAGGATTCCTACTGAGTCACATACTTCTTGAGACCCCCAACTCCCACCTCCCCTCTCAGATCCCTTTCACCAAGCCTATGTCCCTCCTAAGAGTCTGTAGGCAAACTTTCCTTTTTTCTGGACTCAGTACATTGATGCAGATCTGAGATCACAAATATCCTTAATTCTTTTTCAGAAAATCTACCTGGACCTAGGCCCCAAAAGGACTTGAGTCACTGATTCAGTTAGAATGCAGTTGGTTGCAAGTAACAGAAACTCGTCTATAAACATAAGGACATTTATTGCTTATTAACAGAAAATTCGAAACTGACTGGCCCCAAGCTTAGTTCATCAGCTCCATCATGACATCAAAGACCGAGGGTCAGTCCTCCCACCTTGTCAACCTCAGGGTGTGGGGGCTGTTCCCGCCTCAATCACAGAATCCCCGTAGGAACTCTAATCAAAAGGTCTTCACGTGACAGCAGCCAAAGTGAAACATCTTCCTTTTTATCACATGGGGAAAATTGTTGCCCGAAGCCCCAGCACGCTTCCACTTACATTTCATTGGCCAGGAATGATTCACGCCCCCAGTCCTGGAGCAAGCACTGGCAAACAGTGATCACCATAATTGACTTAGATAAATTAGGACGGATCCCCTGGGGTTGGGCACATCCTCAGCCCTTCTCCCTGAAAATCAGGAGTCTATTAGCAAACTAGAAGGGGGAATAGCAGTTGAGTGGCAACAGTAGTATCTGCCACAGTTGCTCTCTCAAGAAGCTATCTACATACAGCAGAAATCTAATACTGGACCTAGGGGCTGTGTTTCCACTGTTTACCACAGCAGCTCTGTGGGATGCTGTGTCCTGACAACTCCAACACTCTCCTAGAACATTCTCTACCTCTCCAGTTGCCCCTACCCTTCTAACTGGAATTAAAAGGAAAAAGCATCCTCTTTATTATTTTTTTTAAATAGAATAAGAGAATGCCATTTGGAACTGATTCAGTAAAATTAGGGAAGATAATTGGCAGCATTGGCATAGTTCTAGCTTACCATTATTTTGAAGGAGGGCCCATTTAGCTGGTCACCCTAATTTGGATAGAAGAGATGTTACGGTGTGAAGAGTGTCTTGCACCTGTCCTAGCTAAATGCACTAACACGTCAATAAAGGAGGCAAAGTTTCTCTGAGTCCGAGCATGTGAGCACCGTCTCTTACGCCCCATGAGTCCACCCGCGAGCTGGTCACTCCAGATCCTACTGGGTCACCAGGAAGGAACAAGTAACTGCCTAGCGTGGGTCAGGGATGGCTTCCAAGAGAAGGTAAGAGGTGGTTACCTTGAAGGATGAGCAGGAGTTCACAGTAGGCGAGGAGGAAGGGCATTCCAGGCACGAGGACACGAAAGCACGAAGAACACAGTAGACTCCAGGCCAGGAGCACCTGGAGCATCTGGGACCTGTAAGCCTCAGGTCAGCAGATGAGGATCATCAAGGAGGCCGAGAAGGTGGACAGAGGGCGACTCTGATGGGCCTTGGAATGCCCAGCCCCAACTTTAATTTACAAAAAATAGGAGCCAGGAGAATTCTGGAGAAAGGAAGAGATGTAGCCAGGCTTGGGTAGTGTGCTTGTTCTTGAACCCGACCAACCTTCTGCAAGCAAGAAAGTGGGATGGACTATGAGTCTTCTCGTAGTCTGACGGCTCTTCATCTGAATCTCCGGAGGTCTGAAGGATTCAGACTCCGTCCATACTGAATCCTGGTAGAGGTAACTCTGTGTGTCATATTGGGGTATTTGTTTACAGGCTAAAGCTGGGCTAAATTCTCCATGTCTAGGAAGTCATTGGCCTTCCTGGTTTAATTTAAAAACAAAACGAAACAACAAAACCTAACAGCAAAACTATTAAAACAACATTGCCAGCCAAGTTCAGACAAAGTCATGCACAAGATCAATAATTCCAACCCTTTGTAGGTAACATCTCCCTTCTGAGTACTGGTGAAAGGGGAGTCGGTGAGAAGCTTTGGGTCTACCGTCAGGCTGCGAACATAAAGGCAGGCACAGGGAGGCGGCCATCTCTGCAGGAGTAGTTGTAGAAATGCAAGCGTCCACTGATAAGCAGACGAGTCAGGTGCCCTTGCGGTCCCGTGAAATCGCCACATTGTTTAGATTTCAGGACTCCGTGAGGCTGCACTCTAAACATTTTGCCACTTAAGAAGTGAAAAAGAACCAGTAGGTGTCTTGCCGCCGGAGTGGTTTAGGTGGGAGCCGGCAGACCGCCTTCAGGGCTCCTGCGGGACTGGTGGACAGAACTGAGTGGAAGAGAATTCAGGGACCAGGCCACGGTCAGAGGGAGAGCTGGGCTGGATAGGCGGGGCAGCCACAGGAGAGCAGAACTAAGTGGCCTCACGGCCACTACATATCTGCCATCCCTGCCTGAAACTGTACTCCGATGGGAGGCTTCAGTGCCCGTCAGCTGACACGAACACGCATGTCCTCCGCTTCCAGACTCTACACGGTCTTTGAAAAAGGAAAACCCCAGCTCTCCAAACTTGCCAGCCTTATTAGTGTAATTAGTGACATCCGTTTAAAACTCTGACACTCATTTCGAATCAGTAGGAAAAATAGGTCTGTTAAATAGTGAAACCACAAAAGCCATCATTAATTGTGCGTCTCCTGTATGTTAGTTGTGGGGCTGAGCTCTTTGCATATGTTGTCCTGTTCGATCCTTACAACCATCCTGTTATGGAGTGGCATTATCTCCAATTTACAGGTGAGAAATGTACCACAGAGCTGTTAAAGAAGTCACCTCAGGGGCTGACTCCGTGGCCGAGTGGTTAAGTTCGCACGCTCCACTGCGGCGGCCCAGGGTTCGGATCCTAGGCGCGGACATAGCACCGCTCGTCAGGCCACGCTGAGGCGACGTCCCACGTCCCACAACTAGAAGGACCTGCAACTAGGATATACAACTATGTACAGGGGGGGGTTGGGGAGATAAAGCAGAAAAAAAAAAGAAGTCCCCTCATTCACATAGCTAAAAAGTGTTAGAGCCAGGATTTGAACGCAAGTCCGTCCATCTGCGAAGCCTGGCTCTTCACCACTTCAGTACACTTCCCAAATGGGGCAAGAACGGCTGCCTAACTCTTTGGGAAAAGACGTCTAACAGAAGTAAAGTTAGACGTCTTCTCTCAGCACATACCTAAAGTACATCCCAATTTGCCATGGAATCTTCCAGAAGGTAAGGCAGGACCTTTGCCTTGTTCCCATGGCATCTCAGTCCATAAAAAGAACCTGACATACAGCAAGTACCTTGTACCAGGAGCAGGGAACTCCTAGATCCGGCTGTCCCTCAGGTATAATTTGCTTCCTTGAGCTGAGAACATATTTAAGGACCGTGAGATATTCGGTCACTTTTATCCTTTGCCAGCCTTTGATTCAATTACCAGAAAATGTGTAGACCAAGTTTCATAGAGGATTTTCTGGTTTAAAAACAAATGACAGCAACAAAAAGGAGTCACATAATCCAGCCGGAATCGGAGTGTGGGTAACTATCAGAACAGATCCCACCCCCTCCTTTTTAAAATATATCATTCACACAACTTAGAACAGGGAAGAAATGTGTCAGATGGGTGTTTCACACCCAGAGCAGCCAGGAAGGCAGGGCCCCTGGTGTATTTTGCTGGCAGGTTCTGTCATCCCAAACCAGGAGTGGTCAGACGACACAGGGCAGCTCAACTTGTTGGTGATCTTCTCTGGCTTAACCCTGCAATGAAACACAACACACAGAATCCAGCAAACGTTCCCATCCCAGACGTCAGCATCTCCAGCTCAGGACACTGGGGCACAGCACGGGGAGGGACGGAGAATGGGGAAGGGGGCTCTGCAGGCGAGGGTGGCTGCTAGTAACAGGCTGGGTTTGGGAACCCTGGAGGAGAGTGAGAAGGGGAGTGAGTTCCACGGGCAGACCTCGTGGCCTGACGGCTGCTTGCCGCTGAACCAGCACGTGATTCAGTATGGCCTCCTCACCCAACACTGCTCTCGGGCACAATTTCACGGTTTCAAGCTGACTTCCTGCACGTGCCCAGGCCCTTCGCCCCACCCTCGCCCGAATCCGATCAAATACTAATTTGGAATGGGAGCTCTGGTGCTTGCTGGATGGGAGGTGGTGGGATGGAGTACGAAGAGCAGGGGCTTAGACAGGAGAGCGAAAACTCGCACCTGTGCGGGCCGGAGGGCCTGCAGCTTTCCTAGGTGAGGGCTAAAGTTGGAGAGCCACAGCTCCGCATTTGTTCAGTCTGCACATCAGTTTCCTTGTCTGTAAAACAGGGCTGTTTTGAAAGTTAATAGAGAATAAAAGGTCACACTAATTGGCTGTGCGATTTTGGACAAGTTGATGTCTGTGCCTCAGTTTCACCACCTGTATAATGGGGACAGTAATAATGGTCTTGCCTAGCTCACAGCATGCTGTGAAGGTTAAAAACTGGTTAACATATAAAGGGGCTTCTAAATTATAGAGCATTGTGGTGTCACAGGAATTGATGCTTCCACGAATCCTAGGAGCTGACACTCATTTCTCTCACCTTGGCTCCTCTTACCCAAGGTTTCGTCCTCCATAACTTTATACCTCTGCCAACCCCTCAACTCCTATCCTATAGCCAAGTGATGTTGTTCCTGCACCAACCCCCACATCCTGAGCCATCCCTCCACCGTGTCACTTAGTCACTCATATCCACCCACAGCTGACTTCCTGGTGTGGAAGGGAGCAGGGAATGGGCGGCCGTGTTCCGCAAAGACTTCTCTGATGGGAATGTATGGGGGTGGGGACTGGCCTCTGAGCCCTGAGCCCTGGAATAAGCAAGTGAGAGAAGGACACAGGGATCTCCTGGCCACTGAGGGGCTGTGTCAGGGTGTGTGTCCTCTAGTGACCATGATGGTGTCTGGCTGGGGGGTCGTGAGCGTGAGAGCAACCACAGTGGCAATGCAGACACTGTTGATCCCACGATGCTGATCTTGATGGATTCCAGAGAGCTGATGAAAGAAGGGAAAAGCTTGCTCAGTTTGACATAAAAACGTCAATAAAATCCTACCATTTATGAAGTCTGCTTACACTTAGAACTACTTACCATGTGCGGAAACATCTTATCACTAAACGTGAGTGGAATTAACAATGGCATAAGTTTGTTTCACCATAGCACTAAATTCCATGATTGTCTTGCCTCCTGATGCTCTTACTCAGTAGTCGTCTGCTCATCACTTAAAACATTTGAGAGGCGTGTGTGACCCTCAATGAATTACTAGGTCTAATGTTTCTCAATTGTTTTCTTCATTATCTCCCTCCTAAGGAGCCTTTTTAGACACTTTATTCCTAATTACCCATCCCATAAAATTTTATTTCTACAGATATATTGCATATCTGTTTAGGTACTGTATGTATATCTGTGATTTATACATAAAAACAATTTTCTTCCTCTTGGTAGCAATACTGCCCCACTGAGAATGCACGTGCTGCACGACAATCACCAATGGTTGCTAACATCTCGAAAAAAGAGACAATCAGACACTGTGCGACCCCCGTTGGAAGTCTTGCCAAACAGCAACACCACCACCCGACAACTAACTAAATGTCAACCAGCTTCCAGATCCAGTTACCAATTTACAAGAAAACTGGGGCCCTGAGGAACGTGTTCAACAATAGCCTGGATGAAATCAGCCAGACTGTGGAAACTCTGGAGGACAAACATCCCCGTCTTTCAAGAGTTAAATTGCAAGGGAAACATGGAGAGATGGAGGCAGACCAAAGAGTAAGCGACTTCAGAGTCCATCAGCGAGCAGGCGCCAGCACGCACCCACCACGTGCACTGCTCCTTAGGATCCGAGCCAAGCAAACTCCGAAAATACGCACGAGACAAACAGGGTGATTGGAACACAGAGTTTGGTGCTATTCAGAAATTGTTATTACTTTTTAGGTGTAATAGATATTATTGTTATGTTTTGTCTTTAGACACACATATTGAAATATTAATAGAAAAAGGCATTAAATCTAGGGCTTGGTTCAAAATAATCTAGAATGAGGGGAATCATGTGGGACTATAGATTAACCAAGATTGATCATTAGTTGATAATTGTTTTAGCTGAGTAACGGGCACATGGCGGTTTATTGTACTAGTCTCTCTACTTTTACATGTGTTTACAATATTTCACAATTAAAAGTTTGAGAAAGATAATTAGGTTGCCACCCAGGAGTCTTCCCGAGGGAGCCACCCAGACTCGCAGCCTCTCCCTGCAGCACGCCCTTGATGGAAATGTTGGCCCTGAGCCGTTTTCTTCTCCCTGGCCACTGGCCGTCCTCACTGCAGCCCCTGCCGCCCGAGGCTGCAACAGTTAAGCAGCCTTGTGACATAGGATTTATGCTGCTGGTCACATCTGGACAAAGGCCACGATGTCCCTTTCTTCGCCTTCCCGAGAAAGCTCAAACTGCCTTGTCCTGTTTCCTCTCTGTTGTCACTGTGGGAAGAGCCAGGCTTTAGACTCAGACAAGCTGCCATTTGATCCCAACTTTGCAAAGGAGGGTTATGGGACCTTGCTCTGTAACTGCTGGCCTGGTTTCTCCATCTGTAAAATGTGCAAGGTGGGTAAGACAGGGATCTTAATCGCTACCAATAGTACCACTCCGACCAGTTTAAGCAGAAAACGACCTTATGGAGGGCTGTTTGGTAGCTCCTGGAATCATCATAGTGTGTGGAGAAGGAGCGGGTGCGGAGGCGACACAGAGAGCAAGTGCCCCCGGATGACACAGCCAGGCTCTCCCTGTGGAGCCGTGCCGCTGCCCTGCTGGAACCTGCCGGCCCTGGGTCCTCTCCAGGGTCTATTCTGCGTGGCACCTTCTCCTCCTTATTGACACCCGAGAGAAAGTCTCATGTAGCACAGCTGATCGGCTGAGCCCAGGTCACGTCAGCACCCTAGATGCAAGGGGGAAGTCTGGGAAAGTGTGTTCTGCCTTCTAACCTGGGGGTGAGGGGGGACCCAATGCGGAAAGGATATTCAAAGGTGCAGGGTGACCACAGACCGTCGTGAATAGCTGCCCTGCCCACGTACCGAGCCCCGTTCCGAGGCCTCCCTCCCGCTCTTTCTGCAAATGCTCACAATCCTGCCTCCAAGCTCCCGTCAGCCCCCACATTGCCACATCCTCACATGTCATCTGTTTTTATCACAGGACTCTCTGATTACAGAACTCAGCTCCTTCACAGTTTTGAAACAGAGAGAAAACAGAACTCAGCTCACAGTAAGCTTTTCAGGACTTATGTAGACTTCAGTGAAGATTTGGGGGAGCTGGGGAGGGGCCTTCCTCACGGTCTCTCTCCTTCTTTCTCATTTGTCCCTTCTTCTCCGGTTTCACATGGATCTGTTCCTCCCTCTCCCCTCTCAGTCCCAGCGAGTTCAAGGTCGCACCTTCCCACCCAAGCTCTCTTCAAGGGATAATTTCTAAAGAAATGCGGTTCTCCTCCCAGGAGGAAATCTAGCGAAGACACGTTTCTTCATCTCAATACCGAGGATGATCATGAGGATCAGATTAGATAACGATCACAAAGCACTTAGCGCATTGCATGTTCTCAGCAAATTATTAGGAGGCAGCGTGTCATGTCCCCTCAGGGTGTGGAGGAAACACGGCCTAGTGGCAGAGATGGCTCTATCGGGGGTCTTGGTTGGAGTGAGTTGGTGATGAGGTTCTGACTTCCAGGGCTGTGTTTCCATAGTTCCATAGCTGCATGAGAATTGTGTAATATTTAGCAACTCAGGGATGGCGCCCTCCAAACGTGGAAGAAGAAGGCTCTGTTTAGGGTGAGAGCGAACAGAGTTCCTGTCTGTCACTCGATGGAGGAGGAACTTCGCTAATGGCAGCTCTGTTCCCGCATTCCTGCGAGCGAGCAGCAAAGTCGGCCCAGGCCGTGAGCTCCACCCGGCTTCTGTGGGCACTGCCGTGTCTCCAGGCTCAGACCCGTGACTGCCCGGGAGTTAACGGGGCTGGCAGTCGCCGGGGCAGGGTTTGTTCGGCCAGACTTTCTGGTTCCACTTGACTCTTTTTCGAGACATCTCACTTACCCACTGAGAAACTGATGGCCCAGCTTCAGCCCTCGGCAAAGCCATTTCTTTTTGTAATCCTCTCTTCTGAGCTGCTCTCAAATCGTGATGAGATCACACGTGAAGGAGGCTTGCTTCTAATCTCAGTGAAGAATTCGCCAGGGAGCCCCCTCCTTCTCTGGCCCCATCTCCACCCTCCCCCACCCCATCCAACCAGTGCTTTCATTCCTATGAGAAGTTGCTGACGTGGCCCATGTTGGCCAAATGCAAACATGGTGGGAAGGTGGCCAGTGGCCCCTCAGCCAGAGCTGTACCAGGCTGCCGAGTAGGCTGAGGCTGTGACATTTGGAGGTGATGCTAAATTAATGTCACTTTCTGATCCATTTCTCTAATAAGAATGCAAAGTAACTAAAAAACAAAAACAAAAGTACTCTTTTATTGCTTTTGTCATGACTAGAGACTTTTACAAATTAGGAACTCATCATTTAAAACTATCTCACGCCTGTATTTCCTTCTTCCTGACCCTACCTGCAACTCGGCATCTTCCCAGCTTAAATTTTTTTTTTTTATTAAGATTATAATAGATTACAACCTTGTGAGATTTCAGTTGTACATTATTGTTAGTCATGTTGTGGGTACACCACTTCACCTTTTGTGCCCTCCCCCGACCCCACCTTTTCCCTGGTAACCACCGATCGGTTCTCCTTGTCTATATGTTAACTTCCACCTATAAGTGGAGTCGTATAGAGTTCGTCTTTCTCTGTCTGGCTTATTTCGCTTAACATAATACCCTCAAGGTCCATCCATGTTGATGTGAATGGAACAATTTGGTCCTTTTCTATGGCTGAGTAGTATTCCATTGTGTATATATACCATATCTTCTTTATCCAGTCATCAGTTTCTGGGCACTTAGGTTGGTTCCTTGTCTTGGCTATTGTGAATAATGCTGCGATGAACATAGGGGTGCATGGGATTCTTGGGATTGCTGATTTCAGGTTCTTAGGATAGATACCCAGTAGTGGGATGGCTGGGTCATAGGGTATTTCTATTTTTAACTTTTTGAGAAATCTCCATACTGTTTTCCATAGTGGCTGCACTAGTTTGCATTCCCACCAACAGTGTATGAGGGTTCCTTTTTCTCCAAAACCTCTCCAACATTTGTCACTCTTGGTGTTGGATATTTTTGCCAATCTAACGGCTATAAGGTGATATCTTAGTGTAGTTTTGATTTGCATTTCCCTGATGATTAGCGATGATGAGCATCTTTTCATGTGTCTATTGGCCATCCTTATATCTTCTTTGGAGAAATGTCTGTTCATGTCCTCTGCCCATTTTTTGATCAGGTTGTTTGCTTTTTTGTTGTTAAGCTGTGTGAGTTCTTTGTATATTATGGAGATTAATCCTTTGTCAGATAAGTAGCTTGTAAATATTTTTTCCCAATTAGTGGGCTGTTTTTTTGTTTCAATCCTGTTTTCCCTTGCCTTGAAGAAACTCTTTAGTCTGATGAAGTCCCATTTGTTTATTCTTTCTATTGTTTCCCTCATCTGAGGAGTTAAAGTGTCCTAAAAGATTCTTTTGAAACTGATGTCAAAGAGTGTACTGCCTATATTCTCTTCTAGAAGACTTATTGTTTCAGGCCTAATCTTTAGGTCTTTGATCCATTTTGAGTTTATTTTTGTGAATGGTGAAAAAGAATGGTCAATTTTCATTCTTTTACATGTGGCTGTCCAGTTTTCCCAGCACCATTTGTTGAAGAGACTTTCTTTCCTCCATTGTAGGCCCTCAGCTCCTTTGTCGAAGAGTAAGCTGTCCATAGATGTGTGGTTTTATCTCTGGGCTTTCAATTCTGTTCCATTGATCTGTGCACCTGTTTTTGTACCAGTACCATGCTGTTTTGATCACTGTAGCTTTGTAGTATGTTTTGAAATCGGGGATTGTGATGCCTCCGGCTTTGTTTTTCTTACTCAGGATTGCTTTAGCAATTTGCGGTCTTTTGCTGCCCCATGTGAATTTTAGGATTCTTTGTTCAATTTCTGTAAAGAATGTCCTTGGGAGTCTGATTGGGATAGCATTGAATCTGTAGATTGCTTTAGTTAGTATGGACATTTTAACTATGTTTATTCTTCCAATCCATGTGCATGGAATGTCTTTCCATCTCTTTATGTCGTCATCAATTTCTTTCAAGAAAGTCTTGTAGTTTTCATTGTATAAATCTTTCACTTCCTTGGTTAAATTTATCCCAAGGTATTTTATTCTTTTCGTTGCGATTGTGAATGGGATTGAGTTCTTGAGTTCTTTTTCTGTTGGTTCATTGTTAGTGTATAGAAATGCTACTGATTTATGTATGTTGATTTTATACCCTGCAACTTTGCTGTAGTTGTTGATTGTTTATAATAGTTTTTCTATGGATTCTTTGGGGTTTTCTATATATATAAGATCATGTCATCTGCAAACAGCGAGAGTTTTACTTCTTCATTGCCTGTTTGAATTCCTTTTATTTCTTTTTCCTGCTGAATTGCTCTGGCCAACACCTCCAGTACTATGTTGAACAGGAGTGGTGAAAGTGGGCACCCTTTTCTTGTTCCTGTCCTCAGAGGGATGGCTTTCAGTTTTTGTCCGTTGAGTATGATGTTGGCTGTGGGTTTGTCATATATGGCCTTTATTATGTTGAGGTACTTTCCTTCTATACCCATTTTATTGAGGGTTTTTATCATAAATGGGTGTTGGATCTTGTCGAATGCTTTCTCTGCATCTATTGAGATGATCATGTGGTTTTTGTTTCTCATTTTGTTAATGTAGTGTATCGTGTTGATTGACTTGCGGATGTTGAGCCATCCCTGTGTCCCTGGTATAAATCCCACTTGATCATGGTGTATAATCTTTTTGATGTATTGCTGTATTCGGTTTGTCAGAATTTTGTTGAGGATTTTTGCATCTATGTTCATCAGTGATATCGGCCTGTAGTTCTCCTTCTTTGTGTTGTCCTTGTCAGGTTTGGGGATCAGAGTGATGTTGGCTTCATAGAATGTGTTAGGGAGTACTCCATCTTCCTCAATTTTCTGGAATAGTTTGAGAGGGATAGGTATTAAATCTTCTTTGAATGTTTGGTAGAATTCTCCAGAGAAGCCGTCTGGTCCTGGACTCTTATTTTTGGGGAGGTTTTTGATTACTGTTTCTATTTCTTTACTTGTGATTGGCCTATTCAGATTCTCCATTTCTTCATGGTTCAGTTTGGGGAGGTTGTAAGAGTCCAGGAATTTGTCCATTTCTTCTAGGTTGTTCAATTTGTTGGCATATAGTTTTCATAGTATTCTCTTATGATTCCTTGTATTTCTTTGGTATCTGTTGTGATTTCTCCTCTCTCCTTCCTAATTTTATTTATTTGAGATTTCTCTCTTCTTTTCTTGGTGAGTCTGGCTAAGGGTTTGTCGATTTTGTTAATTTTTTCAAAGAACCAACTCTTTGTTTCATTGATCCTTTCTACTGTCTTTTTTGTTTCAATATCGTTTATTTCTGCTCTTATTTTTATTATTTCCCTCCTTCTACTGACTCTGGGCTTTGTTTGTTCTTCTTTTTCTAATTCTGTTAGGTGTCGTTTGAGGTTGCTTATGTGAGCTTTTTCTTGTTTAGTGAGGTGAGCCTGTATTGCAATGAATTTCCCTCTTAGGACTGCTTTTGCTGTATCCCAAATGATTTGGTATGACGTGTTCTCATTTTCATTTGTCTCCAGATAATATTTGATTTCTTCTTTAATTTCTTCAATAATCCATTGTTTGTTCAGTAGCGTGTTGTTTAGTCTCCACATTTTCGCACCTTTCTCTGCTTTTTTCTTGTAGTTGATTTCTAGTTTCATAACATTATGAGCAGAAAAGATGCTTGATATGATTTCAGCTCTCTTTATATTTATTGATGCTTGTTTTGTTTCCCAAAATATGGTCTATCCTTGAGAATGTTTCATGCGCACTTGAGAAGAATGTGTAACCTGCTGTTTTTGGATGAAGTGTTCTATATATATCTATTAAGTCCATCTGGTCTAATTTTTCATTTAATTCTATAATTTCCTTGTTGATTTTCTGTCTGGATGTTCTATCCATTGGTGTTAATGGGGTGTTGAGGTCCCCTACTATTATTGTATTGTTGTTGATGTCTTCTTTTAGTTCTGTTAAGAGTTGCTTTACAAATTTTGGTGCTCCTGTGTTGAGTGTGTATATATTTATAAGTGTTATGTCTTCTTGGTGGAGAGTCCCTTTTATCATTATATACTGTCCCTCTTTGTCTTTCTTTATCTGTTTTGCTTTGAAGTCTATGTGTCTGATATTAGTATAGCGACACCTGCTTTCTTTTGTTCATTATTAGCTTGGAGTATTGTCTTCCATCCCTTCACTCTGAGTCTGTGTTTGTCTTTGGGGCTGAGGTGTGTTTCCTGGAGGCAGCATATTGTTGGGTCTTGTTCTTTCATCCATCCTGCCACTCTGTGTCTTTTGATTGGAGAGTTCAATCCATTTACATTTAGAGTGATTATTGAAATGTGGGGGCCTACCGCTGCCATTTTATGTCTTGTTTTCCGGTTCTCTTCAATTTCCTTTGTTTCTCGTCCCATGGTTTAGTCTGTTCTGATGGAGAGCTGCGACTCTCTGTTGTTGTCCTTCTACTTATCTCCTTTGCTCTTGGTTTTGTAGCCCCTTTCCTTTTTTAGCTTTTTCAGGAATGAGGGTTTTCCTGAGCATTTCTTGAAGAGGAGGTTTTGTGGCAATGAACTCCCTTAATTTTTGTTTATCTGGGAAAGGTTTTATTTCTCCATCATATTTGAAGGATATTTTTGCTGGGTAGAGAATTCTCGGCTGCAGGTTTTTGTCCTTCAGATTTTTGAATATATCATTCCACTCTCTTCTAGCCTGTAAAGTTTCTGCTGAGAAATCTGCTGATAGCCTGATGGGGGTTCCTTTGTAGGTTAATTTCTTCTGCCTGGCTGCCCTTAGTATTCTCTCCTTGTCGTTGACTTTTGCTAGCTTCACTACTATATGCCTTGGGGTTGGTCTTCTTGCATTGATAAAGTTTGGAGATGTATTGGCTTCTGTCACATGAAGTTCCATCTCTCTCCCCAGGTTTGGGAAGTTCTCAGCCATTACTTCTTTGAATAGGCTTTCTGCCCCCTTCTCCCTCTCTTCTCCCTCTGGTATACCTATAATCCTTACGTTGCATCTCCTAATTGCATCAGATAATTCTCAGAGAGTTTCTTCATTTCTTTTTAGTCTTAGTTCTCTCTCCTCCTCTGCCTGCAGCATTTCTATATTTCTATCTTCCAAATTGCTAATTCTTTCCTCCATATTATCGGCCCTACTGTTCAGTGCATCTAGATTTTTCTTAATCTCCTCTATTGTGTTCTTCATTTCCAGTATTTCTGTTGGGTTCTTCTTTATAGTATTGAACTCTTTTGTGACATAGCTCCTGAACTCGTTGAGTTGTCTATCTGAATTCTCTTTTAACTCATTGAGTTTTTTAATGATGGCTGTTTTGAAGTCATCATCATTTAGGTTATATATTTCATTGTCTTTGGGATTGTTTTCTGTGTGTTTGTCATTTTCCTTCTGTTCTGGAGATTTAATATATTTTTTTCATATTGCTTGATGGTGTAGATTTGTGCCTCCACATAGAGATAGAGTTTAGTTACTGCTTCCGCTTGTTTCTACTGGTGTGGTGGGGGGACACCTGTTTATACTGCACCAACCAGGAACCCTATCAGCTGTTGCTAACTGGGCCTGGGCCCCTCCTTGCAGTCACAGTGGTCCTGTGGGTTCCCTCTTCAGCTGTGGGGACCATCATAAGGGGGCTTCAGGCTGCTGGTGCCTACTGTTGCAGACCACCTAGATGTGCTCTCTCCTTAGGGTCTGCAGCGGTGTTATGGGTTTTCCCAGTGGCCAGGGGCAGGATCACTTATATTTGCAGCTCTGTCACTGTCAGCGCCCACAAAATCTCACTTGTCCACTATGGGTCACAGCAGAGCTATTGGCATCTTCTACAGTCTGTGGTTAGTTCACCTAGCTATGCTACTTTTGTCCCGGGGTCTTCCAGCCTTGTGGCTGCCAGATGGGTGCTCTCTACTAGTGCTGTGCAGAGGCTATCACTGAGGCTGCTGTGAGACTGTAGAGTTTCCCCCTGGGCCACGGAGCCGGGTTGCTGGAACTCCACCCAGCCTCAGTCCTCTCCCCTAGGATCTTGGGCAGCCCATTGCCCTGTCTGGGGGATAGCCGGAGACCTTGAGTTCAGTGGCAGCTGGCCGGCTGCTGCCCTGCCTGTGATTCTCCTCTTCGGGACCCTCCCGGCGTTGTGGATGCTGGGCAGAGCCTCTCTGCTAATGGCAGGTGGAGACTTTGCCTGCTGCCCGGATGGAACTCTGGAGTTTCCCCCTCCCCCCCCCCGGCTGTGGAGCCAGCCGCTGGAGCTCCACTCAACCCCAGTCCTCTCCCAGGAGATCTCCGGTAATCCCGAGCCCCACCCAGGCGAAAGCCCGGTCAGTGGAGCTGGCGGCAGCAGCTGGCGGGCCGCCGCACTGTTTGGGATTCTCTCTGGGAGCCTCTCGGCGTTGTGGATGCTAGGCGGAGCCTCTCCACTAATGGCGGGCAGGGGTTTTCCCCGCCGCCTCTGGTGTGTAACTCTGGAGCTTCCCTCTGGGCTTAGGTGTAATTGTGGGGGGCTTAGGTAGGGCTCTGGTCACCTGTTTCCACCGTCGCTCCTCTGGTGTGCACTCCCTCCTGCCCTTGGTGTGTGGCGATGTTCTGGGGGCATCCGCTGGAAGAAAGCCGCTTGCAGGTACTAGGCTGTTCAGGGATCAGGGTCGGAGAGTTTTCACCTATCTCTACCTCCTCCTGGAGGGAAGTCCATCCGTCTTCCGATGTGTAATAGCATGGGTCTCTCAGGCGTCCTGAGATGCTATATGGATATCCTTTGTTAAGCAATGAATGTCCAATTAGTTGTAGATTCGAAGGGGGAGAGACAAAGAGGACTACTCACGCCGCCATCTTGGATCTTCTCCCCAGCTTAAATTTTCTTAAAAAGTGTTCTGCTGTTTCCTGAGAGCCATTCATGGCCAGGCCACAGCCTTGCAGTTCTTCTGCCTGCTCTGGTGTGGACCAGCATCCCCCTGAGCTCTGGGCCTGGCTTCGGAGCTGACTATCACACTGTACCAGCCACCACAGACGGCATTAGCTGACCCTAAGCTGGAAGCAGAATTCAAAGCCGTCTCTCCTGTGGGTGAGCGCCTACATGTGCGAATTGCAAGCACCACCTCTCCAGGGGAAGAACACACAGCCCAGGAGCTCTGCTTTCACAATTCACATTCCATTTGCCATCCCACAATCTGAGTCGGGCAACTGCTTGTGTTAATTTATGCGACGGCAGGGAGTTGGGATATAAGTTCAGGTCCCTAAACTAGCTCTCTCATATTGATGCCTAGGGAACCTGAGAGAGGAACCTCAGAGACACCTAGGCGTGTGCTGGGAATAGCAGTATTGGTAGTACAGGGAGAGGAGTCCTCTTGGTCATGTCAGCACCTGATGCTTGTGTGGAGATGGGGGCATAGACGAGGCAGAGAGTCATAGTGCAAGCCGGCATCTTCTCTGAACTGTAAACCAATTTCACTCATCCTCTTTGCAGGCCCACTGCTCTGTGCTTACAACTATTACTCGCCCCAGGAAGATGGCAGAGAAGCAAGAGAAGGGAGACATTGCCGCCTGGGGGGGCAACGTAGACAAGTCACTTATCCTCTCTATTTCCCCATCAGTGATGAGGAAACGACAATCTAACAGGCCTCCTGGGACAGCCATATATGTGAGCGTGCACTCGTCCAGCTGACTAACATCTGTCATGGGCCAGGCACTGTTCTTGCTCTGGGATTCAGCAGAGGAGAGGACACGCGAAATCCCTTCCTCTCCACGGCCGCGTCTAACAGGGGTGACAAGGCAGCTCATCAGAGCAGAGAAGAGGACACATGAAGGCCTGCCTCACGCTGGCTGCGTCTAACGGGGTGACAAGGGCAGCTCACAGAAAGGCGCAACTGTTGGAGGGAACCGGATGTCAAAAAGTACGTGAAGCAAAACCTGGAAGAAATAAAGGCGGAAACAGAAAAACCCCTCATCATGCTATGACATTTGTGCATTCCCTTCCAGTAATTGATGGAACAAATAGATTTCTAAAAACAGTAAAGTTATGGATGATTTTTATCATTGTCAACCAATTTACCGCAATCAGTGCTTATGTTACACCCACCCCCCCCCCCATGGGATATAGGTTCTTGTTTTTCAAGCGCATGTGGAATGTTCCTCTAAGTCAGACCGTATGCCAGCGTATTAAATACGGCTCAAAAATTAGTAAAAATTTGAACTCTTACATAGACTTAGATTACAGATCAATAATAGTAAAATACCTGGAATATCTCTCCAAACATTTGGAAATTAAAAACACATCTAAATAACCCATTACTCAAAGAGGCAATCACAAGTGAAACTAGAAGATAACTTTTCCCCGAGTGATAATGAGAACAAAAGACGAAATTTCTGGGATGTTACTAACGCAATGTGTAGAGGGAATTTTTGAGCTTTAAAAGCCTTTATTGGTAAGAAGAAAGGTTTGGAATAATGATCTTGGGCTCCACACTGAGAAGTTAAAACAGGAAGAGCAAGTTAAAATTAAGTACAAAGAAAGAAGTGGTAGGGCAGGGGGGCGGAAGCAGAAATCGATGAAACAGAAAACAAATAGTTAGGAGAGTTAACAAAGCCAAAACTGATTCTTTGCTAAGATTAACGAAATTGATAAGGCCCTACAAAAGACTAATCAGTGAGAGAAAACACCAATGACTGATATCAGAAGTGAAAGAATGAACTGATACTGATAATGTAGACATTAAGATGATAAGGGGATGTAATGAATACCTTTATCTCAATAAAGTATATATCTTTGATAAAATGGAAAAATCTCTTAAAAGATACGATTTACAAAAACATTCTCAGGAATAAACTTCATATCCGAATACCCTATATCTATTAGAGAAACTTAATTTGTAATCAAAAACCTCCCCTCAAACAAAACTCGATAACCATCTGAGGATGGTTTCACTGGTGAATTACATCAAATTTTAAGGAATAGAAAATACCCACCCTACACCATGTCTTTTCGAAAATAGAAAGGGAATGTATTCCATCATGTTTTATGAGCCTGAAATAACCCTGATACCAAACACAGATAAAGACATCACGAGAAAATGATAGACCAATATCCATTATGAACGTAGCAGCAAACATCCACAATAAAACATCGGCAAATTGAATCTGACAATGCATAGGAAAAGATAATGCATCACGACCAAGGGGGACCTACCTGGGAATACGGGATTGTCGCCACATTTGACAATCGGTCCATGTAACTGACCACTTTAACAGGATAAAGGAGAAAAATTGTATCATCTCAAAACATGAAGAAATGTAGTACCCATTCATGATATATGAAAATAAAAACAAACAACTCTTAGCAAAAGAGGAATAGAAAAGTACTCCCTCACCTTGATAAAGGACATCTTTGAAGAGTCGATAGCTAACCTCATTCGTCTGGTAAAGTACTGACTGTTTTCTCCTGAGATGAGAAACAAGGTAAAGATGTCCGCTCCTACGTCTGTTCAGTACTGTACTGGAGAGCCTAGCCATGCAGTGAGGGAAGAACAGAAATTAAAGTCATGTAGGAAAGGAAGAGGTAACGCTATCTTTTTTGGAGATGACATTATTGTGTCCAGGTCAATTTACAAAAATCAATTGTATTTCTATGTTCTAGCAACGAGTACTGAAAAAAATAACTTTAAAATACCATTTATAATAGCATCAAAAACATAAAATATGGATAAATTTAACAAAATATGTACGAGACCTCTATGTAGAAAACTACAAAACATTGCTGGGAGAAGTTTAAAAGATCTAAGTAAATGGAAAATGATATCTCCTGTTCATGGACTGTTCAGATGTCCATTCTCCCCAGATGAGTTACAGATTCAACACAATCCCAGTCGTCTTTTTTTTTCTTTCTAGAAATTGACAAGTAGGACCGAGAATAGCCAGGACAATTTTAAAGAACTGAACAAAGACGAAAGATTTACACTTCCCGATTTTAAGATTTACTATAAATTTACAGTAATCGGTACAGTATGGTACTGGCAGAAGGACAGACATATAAATCAATAGAACAGAAAAGATCCAGAAATAGACCCACACATCTATGGTCAATTAATTTTTGATAAAGGTGGTAAGGTAATTCAACGGAAAACAAGTAAGTCTTTTCAACAACTGTCGCTGGAAAAACTGGATATTCTTATTTTAAAAATTTAACTATAATCCCTTTCTCACCCCAGATAAAAAGCTAATTTGATTTGGATTATAGCCCCAAAAGTAAAAAATAAAACCGTAAAGCACCTAGAATATGAACATTAGATAAAATCTTTGCAACTTGGGAGTAAGTGAAAATTTCTTAAACAAGACACAAAAGACAATCACCATACAAGAATAAAGTTGACAAACTGGACTTTATCACAATTAAAATCTTCTGCTCTTTGAAATACACTGTTAAGAAAATGAAAAGTCAACCCACAGAGTGGGAGAAAATATCCAAAATACAGACATCTGAGAAAGGACCTATATCCGGAATGTATAAAGAACCTTACACTCGATAATTAGAAGACAGCTCAATTTTTTTTAATGGGAAATACACAATTTATAAAAGGAGACCAATGTCCAGTATGAACGTGAAGAGATGCTGAACACAACTGGTCATCCAGGAAATGGAAATTAAACCACAATGAGATGTCACTTCACCCCCATTACTATGGTTGGAATGAAAAAGACTGACGCGGCCCGTTGTCGGTGGATGTGGAGCAGCTGGAACCCCTGGGAAGGAGGCAGGCTTCAGGGCCGGTTTGAAGGTGTTTGAACGTGTTCTAGAGGCGTGGAGATAGCTGGCCCTGAAACGTGGGCTTTACATGTGTTACTGTATTTTGCTCTCAAAAACAACTGTAAGAGGTAAGTAGAACCATCATCTCCCTTTATTCAAAACAAGAAACTAATGGACAGAAAGCTCAAGTAGTTGCTGGCAGAGCTGCAAATTGATCACAGTCAGTCTTTTGCTCCAAGCTCTGTGCTCTTACCATCAATGCTACGATCCCCTCTTCTTTCCTGAAATTCCCCGCGGGTGCCTGGTAGGCTGCGCACTCGCTAGGGGAGAGTTGGCATTAGGTTGTCGGGCTGCAGTCTTGGGGCTAGACCTCCATTCTGACAAAGGGTGACCTTACTGAGAGGCAACCGTTTGAATACACATGTATTGGGGCCTAATGTGGGCCAGGCCCTGTACTAGGAGCTGGGAGCGCACAAGAATGGTCTTTGCTCTCAGCAGTGTGCTTATATTTCATGTAAGGCAGACAGAATGTAAACAACCAGTAAAAATGAGTCAAAATGCCTTGTGGCACAGCCGTTAAGTTCACATGCTCCGCTTTGGTGGCCTGGGATTAGCTGGTTTGGATCCCAGGCATGGACCTACACACCAATTATCAAGTCATGCTGTGGCAAGTGTCCCACATAGAAAGTAGAGGAAGATGGGCACAGATGTAGCTCAGGGCCAATCTTCCTCAGCAAAAAACAGGAGGATTGGTGGCAGAGCTTAGCTCAGGGCTAATCTCCCTCAAAAAAAAAAAAAAGAGTCAGAATGTGTCAAAAGATGGGTCGGGTCAACACTGTCCATCATTGGTTCTCACACTTGAGTGTGCATTGCACTCACCCAAAGGAGGACTCCAAAACACTACTGCTGGGCCTACACCCCAGAGCTTCTGATTCAGTAGGACTGGGATGAGGCCAGAGAATTTGCATTTCTAACAAATTCCAGGGTGAGGATGCTGCTGCTGGTCCGGGGACCTCATTTTGAGAACCACTGGTCTAGATGAGTAATTCTCTGCCCTGCTTGTATGTTAAAATCATCCAGGGAGCTTAGGAAAAAGCTGGTGCCTGGGCCCCCACCTAGACTATGGGAATCGGTCTCCGAGGGTAGTGCTTGATCAGTAGTAGTTTTTTTTAAAGTTCTGCAGGTGATTCCAATGTGAAGCCAGGGTAGAGAACCTCTGGGACAGATGCCACTTTGGTGGCCAACCATCTGGGTTTGCTCAAGACTCAGGGGTTTGCTGGGATGCAGGACTTTCAGTGCTAAAACTGGGACAGTCCCAAGCAAACGAGGATGAGGTGAAACCCTGGATGCTACAGAGGGAATGGCTAAGTCAGTGGTCCTCAACCTTGGCTGACGTGGGCATCGACTGGGGAGTTTTAAAAAGTAGTGATGTCTGGGCTCCACTCTCAGACATTTAATGTAATTGAACTTTCTGGGTACAGCTTGGGCATCTGGACTTTTTAAAGCTGCCCAGGTAATTCTAAAATGCAGCCAAGGTTGAGAACCTCTGGGCCAGGTGAAGAAAGGAAGATGGTGGATTCAGCAGGTAAGACTTCATTGGTGACCTCTAAAAGAGTCGTTTCAGAAAAGTGTTTGAAGTAATAGCCGTGTCTCAGGGTCAGGGTGTATGATACAGCAGCGCGGGGAGGAAGAGGAGGCAGCGAATACCGGACTCTTCTTTGAGAATCTGGCAGAAGGGAATGAACTTGATTGGGACGAGTTTGGCCCTTCTTCTGTGGGTGATACAAAAATCCATATAGCTTTTCAGTTAAATCTTCAAGCACCTTAAAGACGGTTGTGACTTGGACAGAGGACCCAGAACACAGTTTACCGGGGTCCCCGCAGAGGAGGAGGGGTAGGCTTGCTGGATGACTTGTCTGCATCCGTCCTCCGTTGCCTACACTGGGCAGCAGCAGTGCCTTTTGGAGAACTGACTCTAGGTCCAAGGAGGAACGGGCTTTGAATAAACCAGCTGATCATGGTTAACTCATCTCCCTCTTCAGCTTTAGGGTCAGGAATCCAGGCCTAAGCCAGTTCGCACATGGCATTCCCATTGCAGTAGATACTGGTCAGAAGTGAGCAAATGTACCCCGAAGGGAAGACTCTTGCTCTATGGTTGGAGGAAAGATGCTCCCCAACTGAGTGTGAGCCAGCATGTAGCTGGGGTTTCCACCTGCTGCCCCTCAACACCCATGAGGGGACAAACCAGCATTAGTGTAGAGCTGACACTGCTGACAATAGAAGAGAGACTTGGAGGAACCTAGTTCTTGGTGATGTCATTGACCCTGACGTCCGCAAGTCTGCTTTACTAGCACATTTCTGGTTGTGTGAGCTAAGGAACTGACTTTGCATTGGCTTTTCTATTATTTGCAGGTGAAGGCATCCTAGTTGATACGTGGGATCAGCAGGGACAGTAAAAGGTAGGTGCTGGGAAAATCAGCCCAGATATAGAGGCAGCTCCGTGATGGCAGCCAGCCATCCAAGTCACAGTGCACAGGACAGGGCCACTGAAGGGTGACGCAAGCAAGTCTTCCGTGCCAGGAGGCCAATCCTTTGGAAGAGGAACAGTGGCAGGAAATCCAGGCTGTGGTGAAATATTCAGGAGCCAAGTAGGCTGCAGTTGTGTTCTGTGTGCCCCAGACCCACACAGCAGGCACACCCAGGCGGCGACACAACCCAGCCCTCGGGTGGGGATGGGAGGAAGCGTGAGGATGCTCCCCAGAGCTGGGGATGAAAGGCTGAGATCCACTGCAGGTTGTTCAGGGCTTACGCCAGATGCTGTGCTGAGCACTGTACGTACATCACATCACCCTAAACGCTCTTTAAAAACCCTTGGACACTGGCAGTGATGGTCCCTGCTTTCAGATGAAGAGGTTTAGCGTTTAAGTGGAGTTTGTTCAACATTCGAAAATTAACTCATATCATTCATCATATCAACAGACCTAAGGATGTGAAGATCTCAATAAATGCAGAGAAAGCATCTGACCAAAGTCAACTACCATTCATGATAAAATCTCTTAGCAAACTAGGAAGTAAAGATAGTTTCCTCAAATTGATAAAGGGCATCTGCAAAAAGTACCACAGCTAACGCCATACTTGATCAAAGACAGAATGGTTCCCTCTAAGAACAAGAAAAATGGCCACTCTCATCCCTCCTTTTCAAAATCATACTGGACTTACTAGCCAGTGAAATAAGGCAAGAAAAAGAAATAAAAGTCGTCCAAAGGAATAAAGAAAGAGGGGGCTGGCTCCGTGGCCGAGTGGTTAAGTTCATGCGCTCCACTGCGGCGGCCCAGGGTTTGGATCCTGGGCACAGACATGGCACTGCTTGTCAGGCCACGTTGAGGCGGCGTCCCACATCCCACAATTAGAAGGACATGCAACTAAGATATACAACTATGTACGGGGTGGGGCGGGGGGTGGTGTGGTTTGAGGAGATAAAAGCAGAGAAAAAAAAAGATTGGCAACAGTTGTTAGCCCAGGTGCCAATCTTTAAAAAAAAAAAAAAGAATGAAAGAAAACTATTTCTATTTGCAGATAATATGACTGTCTGCATAGAAAATCCCAAAGAATCTACACAAAATCTACTAGAACTAATAAGTGAGATTATCAAGGTCACAGAATACAACATTAATATACAATCATTGTGTTTCTATATATAAGCAGTGAACAATTGGAAATTGAAATTAAAGTTAAGTGTGGAGCAATAGGTGGAGAGAGATCAGGAGAGCGGAGAGTCTGATTGTTTGCCCATCCTATCGAGTCTGCTTCCGGTTTCTCTTTATACTCATTCCCAGCAGGAGGCGGGGATAGCTACACCTGGTGTCTACACAGGATCACACGCACATCCCTGAGCCAGGTGCTGTGGACTCGAGGCAACAGGACTGGACTCCAGATCTGCACTGTTGGGACTGAGACATATGACGTGTTCCCACTCTCAAGATTGCCTCAGTGCTAGGAAAGGACTGATGCTGTAAGAGGAGGCTCCGGGACCCAAGTGTGAAAAACTAAGAAATGGGCATTAGTGACTGACAGTCTTGCTATGAAGAGACCATTCTTGGCAGACATTATTTATTCAGGTTGCTAAGAACTCACTTAGCAAATCCCCCTTTTTCTAGGTTAAGTGGAACTCTATCGGCTTGAAAGATTTCAAGGTCACCCAGCAGGCATGCTGGCTCCCACTCACAGTTTAGACTGGAGGAGTCTTAGCAACACTTGACACTCTCCCCTGAGCAGGGAACAGAAGTAGATGGAGACAGAAGTGCCCAAGAGGAGATGGCTAGACAGAGAAGAGCCAGACAATATGGGGTATGCCTCCAGCACAATTCCGTGTAGGAGTGGGCATCACGCTTGGTAAACAGGCAACACTTCCACCTCCCAGGAAGTTTGACAGCAAACTCATCTTGATATGGAACTACAGGTAGAATGGCACACAGCACACAGATGTGCCTTCCTGACAGGATGAACAACGAATCAGATGCTCACTTGGTGTCGACAGAGTGGAGGAGGTGAGAGAATGAAGGGAAACTAACATTAACTAATCTACTTCTGGGTGCCAGTCACGATGCTCAGAACTCGATTTATTCAATAAGTTGCAAGGCCCCTGGTGTGCTGGTCCTGGCCTGTGTGCCCCCAGACCCACACTCACCCTTCCCTTCCTGCACCCCGGACAGCAGGCCTGACCCCTGCAGGCTGCGCTTCTCAGCCGTCTCCTCAGAGCGCCTTCTCTATGGCTCCACGGCCCATCAGACAGGCTTACTGTAGTTCCAGCTCCCCTGGGGTGATCCCAGCTCTTGGACTCCAAAAATATAGGCTTTCCCTTTGTCTCTCCAGTTTGGGGGTTGAAGTGACTTCTCACTGATGCCAACCCCTGGGTAACCTCACCATCACCTGTTTGGCTTCTTGACTTGTCTAACCAATATCCTGCATTAAATTCCCTCTGACGTAACTGCCCGCAGGGGCTTCTGTTTCCTTGGTTCATCTCTGGCTGATACTTCCACTAGATGTCTCATAACTCGAGTGGTTTATCCTATGCTGTTATTGTTATATCGTTTACCCACCTATGGCCTGAAGACTAACCATCATCTTCCCATTTTTAAGGATACAGAAAAGTGAGTCTCAGACACATTAAGTAACTTGCTCAAAGAGAAGATGGAATTTACAAACAGGCCTTTCAGACTCCCAGAGTATGTTTGTTCTCGACTGTGCCATGCTGTCTCTCCTATTCATTATCTTAATTTTTCAGTGTGGAGCATTTGCCTAGAGTCTCAGCAGTGACTCACTGGCAGGTCCTGTTGACCCAGTCAGAAAGAATGTAGAGGGACAGTGAGTGACAGTCCACAAAAACCTACAACTTCCAAGTCCTAACGGAGAGTGCTAGCCCCTCACAAGATTTCTTCTATTACCTGATAAGAGTTGTTTTGCCATCAGAATATCCTGTTTCTTTCCAGAATCATGATGGAAATGAATCCTCAAATACTGACATTAAAATGGGAACCTCTCTGCAACTAGCAATGGGAGCTCTTTCTGCAACCGTTCAGATCGGCCTCCCAGTGTGCTCAAAAAATTCCCCGGGCCATCCGTGTTTTTAGATGTTAATTAAAAACCAAAACAAATTAAAACTCAAAACCCCATGTAAGTTCCCTTCCTTAAAACTAGAGTCCCTCCATTCCTCTAACAAGCTGGGGACTTGGAGGGACGTGCCTCTCAGGATCTGGGACTTCCAGAGTATTACGCACCAGTCTTTGGGGTGCCCAGGGGCTGAAGAATGCATACAAACAAACTTATCATGGAAATGGGAGTTTAAAAAAACTCGTGACCAAAAGGGATTTGTTTTATTTAGATGCTCTTAATTATGCAGATTCGTGTCCTCTCGAGGTTGATGAGACCTTTAGAAGTCACAGCAGCCCTCGCCTCTGTCCTCCATGGCCACGTCTGCTGTCGTCTGGCGAAGCCCAGGTCCTCCTTTGTTTTCTTTTTTTAAAGCTTTACTGAAGTACACTTGACATGTAATAAATTGCACATATTTAAAGTATAATTTAATAGGTTTTGACATATGTCTATGTCCATGAAACCATCACCACAATCAAGATAGTGAACATATTCACCAGAAATTAGGGGAGTGGGAGATATGTTTACCCACATTTGGGGTAAATGTTGGTGAATAGGTTTATATATTTTGTAAAAATTTACAAAAAAATTTTTGTTTTGTCTAATTATTCTTAAAAGCAGATGGTTCGGTGTTCTGTAGTAGTCACGAAGTTCTACAACCATCACCACTATCTAGTTCTAGAACATTTCCTCAGCTCTAAGAGAAACCTTATACCCGTTAAGAGTGACACAGTTTCTCCCCGTTTCTTCCTCCCCTGCCCCTGGCAATCACTAATCTACCTTCTATCTCTATAGATTTCCCTATTCTGGAGAGTTCATATAAGTGCAGCCTTACAACATGTGGCCTTTGTGTCTGGCTTCTTTCACTCAGCGTAGTGTTTTCATGGTTCATCTATGTTGTAGCGTGTGTCAGTATTTCACTCCTTTTTATTGCCAAATATTATTCCATTGTATTGATAGACCACATTTTGTTTATTCATTAATTGGTTGGTGGACATTTGGGTTGTTTTCACATTTTGGCTATCATGGATAATGCTGCCATGAACGTAGCATAACTCTGGCTAGAACTTCTAGTACAATGCCGAATAGCAATGGTGAAAGCAGCCATCCTTGTCTTTTTCCTGATATTAGAGAGAAAGCTTGCAGTCTTTCACTACTAAATAAGAAATGATGGTGGCTCAAACCACAGTGATAGTAGTAGAGATGGTAAAAAGCGGTTGCATTCTGGACATATTTTGATGTGGGATGTGAGGGACTACATGTGACGTGTGAGAGAAAGAGACTGGTGTCCAGACTGACACCAAGATTTTAACCTGAGACTGGAATAGGGGAACGTGTGTCAGTGAGATGAGGAATCTGTGAGTGGAGCAAGTGTAGGTGAGAAGAGTCAGTGGCGCAAAATCACACTTGGTTTAGATAAGATTGCCGTCTTTAGCAGACACTGCTAATTACCAACCCTTTATCCATTCTCTCCTTTTTCTTTTCAACAGACTTTGATTCTGGTCAGTGTGACTATATGCTCAACCAAAAAACCCTTCATTTTCCAGCCTCCCTTGCAGCTAGGATTCGGATTCTGGTCAGTTGGAATCCTGCTGGGGATTTCTGGGGCATTCTTGCTTTCCTGGCATGGGTGCTTCTCCTTATTCCTTGTCATCTACTCAGTCTACTTCCTGCCTGGAATCTGGACATGTGGCTAGAGGCGAAGCAGCTAGGAGGCTCCCATGAAAAGGAAAGCTGCACACAAAGGATGACACAGAAGAAAGATAGAAGGAGCCCGTGACATTTAGGACAGCACAAAGCATGGACCAGTCTTAGACTACTGTCTGTGGTTTTCCTGTTAATTGTCAGAAGCAAAGCCCTATTTGGTTATGCCACTGCTGTTGAGTTTCTATTACAAGAAGCCAAACACAATCTCTATTAACACAGTGGCTTCATCTAAGTCAATGATTTAAATAACAGTCAGCTGAGCTCTAGAGACCCGCTCTTTAGAGAGGTGTCACTGCAGATCTGCGTTCTCCGAGTGCTAAATCCACTAACCATGTTATCATCCAGCCCTTGAAACTCCACTGCGTCCACAAAGACATAAGGAGGAGCCTCATCTTTTAGAAATCCCAATACACCATGCTCCTGTCGTTCCCCTGATCTGTCGGTTTAATAATGTAATCCAGAAAGTGTGGTCAGTTAGTCTTGTCTCCTCGTTCTCAGGTGAGCCCATGTTGGCTGCCCGTGATCTCCTCTTCTCTTTCTAAGAGTTCACAGACCACCTATTTGATTATCTGTGTTAGTGTTCCACATCCAGCCCACTGGTCT
Source organism: Equus przewalskii (assembly GCF_037783145.1). NCBI lineage: Eukaryota > Metazoa > Chordata > Mammalia > Perissodactyla > Equidae > Equus > Equus przewalskii. The sequence continues at coordinate 4,402,599 of NC_091849.1, forward strand.
GTAATCTGTGGCAGCTGTACTCTTCTCATTATTCAAAATAAGCATCACGTCTGTCTACCCCCGGTCTTCTGGCTCCTCTCTCGCCTTCCAGTTTCTCAAAGATCACCTCCCTGGGCTGGGATGCAGTTCAGCCTACCCAGAAACTTCTGTTACGTAGACTGCCCAGTCACTCCACTACAGTCTCCTCAGCTGTCTGGGCCCTCAGTTCCTCAAACTCCCCCTCACGATGGCTCAGCTGACTTTGTGTTGTTTGTCAACATCACACCATCCATGGTTCCTCTTTCTTTTCTTATTCTAAACATAACACAGATGCCTCCTTCTTGGTTTGGCAGGCTCCATTCTAGGATCCTATGGTTAGACCTCCTGACCCTGTCCTTACGGATCGTGGCTCTCTTTCATATTCATCCTTGGAATAGGTCCTTCCTCCATTTTCTTTGTTCATTTTTTTTAAATAAGCTTTTTATTCTGGAATAATTTTAGATTTACAGAAAAGTTGCAGCCATAGTACACTGAGTTTCCGTATCCCAGTTGCCCCTGAAGTTAACATCTCATGGAGCCATGGCACATTTATTAAAGCTAAGAAATTAGCATTGGTACATTTCTATTAACTAAACTACAGACTTTATTCAGATTTCACCAGTTTTCCCATTAGTCTTCTTTTTCTGTTCCAGCATCCAGTCTAGGATTCCATGTTGCATTTAGTCTGCATTCATTTTTAATGTTACCAAAGTCCCTTTAACAATTTTTTTCTTCCTCATCAGAATTATTTGATTTGGACTAGAAGGATCTCTCTGTCTTCCTCTTCATTTACTTTGTTTAATTTGCCAGGCAATGGAGGTTCTTCTTGAAATGTCTTCCCCTCAAGGAGCTTATGCCATTGAATAAGACCCAGAAATCAATCTGTTTCAGCGCCTAGAGTTCCTGCCTCCTGGATGACTGAGGAGTCCTTGGCTGGCTCAAAATTTCTGGTGAAATGGTTAGCTTATCCCAAGGTCCTTTTCAGCTCTAGCTCACCAGCTCTCCCTGCCTGTTGGCCGAAAGTAGGTCTTGAGGAGGCATTCCCCTCCTCGATTCCTCCTAATTTTCCAGTAAACTGTGCCTAAGACTCTCTGCTCTGAGTAGAGACTCTGGAAGGCACAGAGATGCTTGGCCCACAGCCTCTGTGTGGCCCTGAGAGCCAGAGGAGACGGCACTCGTTCTAGGGGGTCTCTGAGGAGCGTGGCTGCTGTTCCAGGCATGGCATGTGCATCCCTGGGCTCAGGCTGATTGTCACTGAATGGAAAATCTTTAGCCTTGCTAAGTTAATAAACCTGTAACTACTTTAAAAGCCAAACAAAGTGGTGACAAGCACAGGTGGAGTCTGATCCTGTCAGAGACCTGTCAGGGCCTCCAGTGGGACAAGCAACAAGTCCGCAATTGGACGAGGTGGTCTGCCTGCATGATGGTTTTAATGGAAACACAGCTTTAAGGAGTTAGTGCAAAATAGAAACAAGTATAGTTATGAGATGAGAACTTCAATGTTATTTAGAGATTCCCTGGTCATTTCATAGGACATTTCTTTTTAATTGCTTAATGTAGTTAATGTATAAATAATTTAACATTTAAGTATTCTTCTCTATTTAAGGCTATCTCTCTTCATGGGAATAACCCAAATTCTGAACTGGCCAGAACTCCTTTCAAAAATACAAATAGTCTTGAATTGAACTTAACTGAATTGAATTTCTAGCACCTGCAACAAAATCTAAGATTCTTGGTTGTGACTTTTAAAGGCCTAGGTAAGTGTTGCCACAGAACCCTAATGACAAATGTTTTTAAGTGAGAGCGAATGTCACTTGGTGACTGGAAGTGGTTGCAGTCACAATATCAGAGAACAAAGGCTGAATAGTGGACAATACGCTAATTAAACAAGACGTGTGTTGAATGCTCACACTGTTAAAGTTCTACATATTTTTTTAGCAATGTTAAATCAGTCTATAAGATTAACAGTTGGTTCAGGAGCTACATTTGTTTGAAAATAAAAGATTTTGATATAAAGATGCCAGAAAAATGTCAAGATCTTACCCTAGGACTTAGGTCCATGTAAAGCTAGGTGGCTTTGCATCTTCTTTTGAAAGACAGGAACCAAGACATGATTGAATTTAATGAGGCCTGGAGAAAGCAGTGGAAAGAAGATTCTGTCCTACTAGACAGTCCAAACAAATAAAAGGGGTGGCTCCTGGCACCAGATAACACCATTAGGAATCACTCATGAGCCTCAAGGTGTGACTAATGTCTTCTGTAAATGGTGGGACAGTCCTGTCCTTTAGCGGTGCCCCTGGAAATTACCATCCATTAAAGTGAAGAACCTTTTTCCTAGAGGCAGACACTTCAAGCAGCTGGTACCTTCAAGAAGCCTTCAGTTATTTGTGATGTCAGCCCTAATTCCAAAATTTAGGCACTAATCTTAGAGAAAAAGTTGGACAAGTCATACAGAAAGAATGAAAAGAATAATGAGGGAAAATGATAGGCATAAGATTAATTTTTTAGCTACTATGTCAAAATGCATACAGTTATTCACTTAAAGAAGCACAAAAAAGTATGTATTTATTGGGATATTAAATTATGCTGACATGGTTATTTAAGCAGTATTAAGAAATTTCCACAAAGGAAGAGACATTTGGCTAGGACTCAGCGTTGTTCTCTGGAATGTGGTTCAAGGAATTACAACAATAACAAATTTCCTTTATGTTCATAGGAAAAATGATATGGAAAGTTTCCCAAAGGCGGGTCAACGTGATGAAGTCACAGTCAGTTTGACAGGTGGGAGTCCAAAATCTACAGTTGAGAAATATTCAGATTCAAGTATTCAGAATGGCTTTCTATTCTAATTGTGTAGATATTACTCATTACTACTCATCAAATTATAATATTTAACACTTATTAAGCATTTATAAATGGAAGGCTTTACGCCAGTGGAGGGCATTCTATACACACTCTGCTACTTGTGTGTGTGTGCGAGTTAACATAACCATCATGCCCAAAAGTTTCCTTGTGCCCTTTGTAATCTCTCTCTCCCTCACCCCCACCTCCCAGCAACCACTGATCTGTTCTCTGTCACTATAGATTAATTACCTTTTCTAGATTTGTATATAGATGAACTCATACAGCATGTCATCTTTTTTGTCTGCATTCTTTCACTCAGCATAATTATTTTGAGATTCATCCATGTCATTGTGTGTGTAAATAATTCATTTCTTTTTTATTAACTCTTAAGACATAGAGACAAATAAGCAACTAGATGATGCAGAGAATCCATTCAGGAAAGCCCTTCCAGAGCCTGCTGTAAACTCGGTGGAGATTCGGCCATGCTGCCTCCTGCAGTCACTGGATCCTACAATGACAATCAAGTCAACAACTTGACATATTTATTGAGCAAGTGCCGTGTGCCAGGCATGAGTTTGACACTAGGGAAACAATGGTGAACAAGTCACCACTCTATTGTCAAGGAGCCTTTAGTCTGGTGAGCGAGAATAAGCACTCATGGTGAGAAACAGACTTTGTGAGATCCAGAAATATCCACTGAATGAAAGGAGGATTAAAGTACTTCAAATTTACCTTTGGTGATAAGTATGTCTTATGATATTTTTATATTTTTGTACTAGTTATCTATCGCTGCATAACAAGTTTCTGCCAAAATTTAACAGCTTAAAACAACCATTTGTCATTGCATAGTTTCTGCGGGTCAGGAATCCAAGAGCAGCTTAGTGGGTGGTTCTGGCTCAAGTCTCATGAGGCTGAAGTCCAGCTGTCAGCCAGTGCTGCAGTCACATCTGAAGGCTCAAGTGATGGGCGATCAGCTGCCAAGCTCACTTACGGTTTTGCTGGTGGGCCTCAGTTCTTCACTGGCTACTGGTCAGAGATTTCAGTTCCTTGCCATAGGAACCTCTCCATTGGCTGAGCGACCTCATGACATGGCAGCTGGATTCCCCCAGAGTGTGTGATCCGCAGCAGAAGTGACATTCTAATATTGGAAGTGACATTCCATCACTACTGCCATATTGCATTGGTCACATAGACCAGTCCCAGTACAATGAGGATGGGACTGCATAAGGGTGTCAATATCAGGATGAGGTCATCTTGGAAGATGGCTAACACAAGATATAACTTTGAACAGATGTGTTTACTTAGCCATTGTACTTGATTCTGTGGTGTATTCTGTATGAATAGATGTTTAATGTGATTGAATCTGCCAAGAACATTAAAATATCACTCTGGGTTTTAATATGACAGATTACCAGTAGAAGATAGAGTGAATATTGTTGCCATGCATCTCCTTCATCCGCATTTATTTACATGTCACGGACCTGTTTCACTAAGACAGTCCTCTAGTTACCATGGCAACAATTCAGAGGTAAATTTCACTCAAGCACAAATGCAGTGTGAGAAACAAAATTAAGGCAACTTGGAACAAAGAATAGAACAACTGTCTTTATTTTCACAAATGGACCTGGTTAATTTAAAATTATGCGAGAAAGGCTAAAGAGAGAGCCTCAAAAAGAAGTTATGCATGGTTCTTTCAAAAAAAGAAACAGAAACATTTTTAAAAATTAGAATCTTAATAGAAAATACTCAGAACATCCAAAGTATATGCGTCATACAGAAATTTGAATATGAGACTGGGAGAGAGTGGGAAATGGAGAAGTAAGAGATGGTGGGGGGTAAGGGGTGAGGAGACGGGAGGAGGAACTGGTCCCAGACCAGATCTCCTAAATTAATTTGGTCCAGTGTTTGGTTACTGGTATGGTCTGTGGTGTCACCTAAGTCAGTTGACCTGTCAGTGTCATAGACACTTTCCCTCTGTCGTTTATCCCAAAGCTGCTTTGAACAATGTGCAACCAGCATTTTGAAGCTCTCAAATGAAAGGCCTTAGGCCGGTGCCGGGGGGCATTCGAGACCTGTGAGCAGACCAAATGCTCTTTCTCTGCCTCCTCAGTTCCTGTTAGAAGGAAGGAAAGAGATCAACCCTGGCCACGGAAAACAGGTTCATTAGGAAACAATCTTGCCATGCATAAACTTAAAAAATATGTGTCTCAGAAAATTGAGGTAGGAACATCTTCTAAATGCCAGCCCAAGGCCTTCCTGGAGGAATCCATTCCCCTGCCTTCAGAATGATGTTCAGCAAAGGGCAGCTAACAGTGTCTGCCGGGTTTGTTAAAATGTCCAGCTATCATTGTGAGTATGTCAATTTGTCCTCGTAATTTGGTCAATTTTTGCCTTGTATACTTCAAGGCTACGTTTTAAAGGCATACAAACACAGGGTTTTTTTTTTTTCATTAATTAATGGTTTTCTTTATCCTTATTAGTGCTCTTCTTATATCCTATTTTTTTCTGATCTTAGTTTTGCTATATTACATTTCTCTTAATTAACAATAGTCCTTTTGGAGTATTAAATTTTAGGTGTGTTTCTTGCAAAATCAAGAGATATGATTTTGTTTTTATCCAATTTGAGAGTCTGTGTTTTGAAATAGATGGTTTTAATCCACTTATATTGATTGGATTACTGATATATTTGGACGCATTTTGCCATCTTCTTTTATGTTTTCTATTTATGTGCTTCTTTTCTTCTTTTGTTCTCCTTTCCCGCCTTCTATTGCATCAATTTTTATTTATTTATTTTTTTCTATAACTTTTGAAGACAAACATTCAATTTCTATCCTTTGTTTTTGGTTACCTCATTTTTGACATGAATTTATAATTTGTATTTTAAAAAGGCAAAAAGCTATCAATATGTTTGTCTTCTTCCTCAAAAAGGCAGAGACATCTAACCCGCTTCCTTATCCCGGGCTATTGTTGTCTAGATGAACACTGCCCTATGCTTTTAAGTTTCCCTCCAGATTGAACTATGAGTAAAACTGTAGCAGCCAGTTTTTATGTGAGTCTCCCAGAAGGTCATTCTAGCATCTTTGCTCTTGCACCCTACTTCAGTTTTCTGGATTCACTTTTCTTCTTGGTAAAGTGCATCCTTTAGTGGTTTTTCGAGCAAGAGATCAATAGGAAGTAAAATCTCTTAGATTTTGTTCATCTGAAAATGTATTTATTTTACCCTCTCAAATGATAGATTCGCTAGTTATAGAAGTCTAGGTTTTCAAATATTCTCTCTTATCGCTTTAAGTATCATTCCGTCTCCTCTGACATTTGTCATTGCTAAGGAGGAATCTGACTCTCACTCCTTTGTAGATAATCTGTATTTTTTCTCCACTGATTTTTCAGATCTCTCTTTGTCTTGTTTTCGTAACTTTGTCTGTGTTCTTTTGTTTGCGTGTTTGTTCTCCTTGGGATTTGGCACAGTTTCAGTACAAAGAGTCCTGTCTTTTGTCCTAGAATCTCAGCTATTCTCTAGTTGACCAGAGCCCCTCCCCTTTATCTCTAGTTTCATCTTCTGGAATTCCTGTAGATATATATCAGGGCTTCCCATTCTACCCTCCATATCTTTCATCTGCATTTCTATACTTTACATCTCGTCACAAATGTGCTCTATTTTGGCTGATGTCTTCAGTTACACCTTCAAGTTAATCACGTATTGTTCAATCTGTCTATTAAAGATTATTATTTCAACGACTACATTTTCCTTTTCTAAAATTTCTATTTGGGTAATTTCCAAGTCCAATGTTCTCTTTTAACAAATAAATAAATTAGGTTCTATTCTTGCTTTATATATTTTATTACTTCCTTGATTAAAAGTTATCATTAAAATAAGTAAATAAATAAGCCAAGCTCAAAGATACAGAGAGTAGATTGGTGGTTGCTAGAGGTGGGGGTGGGGCTGGGTGAAATGGGTGAAGGGGGTCAAAAGGCACAAACTTCTAATTATAAAATAGTAAGTCATGGGGATGTAATGTACAGCATGGCAACTATAGTTAATAACATTGTATTGCATATTTGAAAGTTGCTAAGAGAGTGAATCTTCAAAGTTTTCATCACAAGAAAAAACATTTTGTAACCATGTGTGACGACAGATGTTAACTAGACTTATTGTAATCATCTTGCAATATATGCAAATATAAAATCATTATGTTGTACACTGACACCAATATAATGTTGTATGTTAATTATACTTCAAAAAAAAACAAATAAATATGATCCTAAAAAAATCATCATTAGATTGCTGTCATCTATAGTTTCTTGTGTACTTTTTCTCCCATTTATTGTACAGTTTAGTCAATAGTATTATAGCAATGTTTGATTGAATTCCTTATCTGCCTAGTAATTTTTCTCTGTGAGCTCATCTTTAGTGGAAATACCTCCTGCAGGAGTCCTGTAGATAACCCTGGGTTGTTGAGAGGTTCCTATGCAAATGTTTTCCAACTGCCTCTGAAACTATTCCAAAACTCTTAGAGATTTTGACCCTGCATAGGTAGTGTTAAGAATTATGGCCACATAGTCAACACTCAGCAGAAGTTACAGATTCCTCTTTCTCGCAATTAGTTTTATTTCCACCCACAGCCCAGGGCCAGAGACCTGCTTTCTAGTCATGTCTGTAGGCTATAGGCAAAGTTTCCTTAGTATGAGTTCACACATAGAATAACATTTCCCTGGCTCCAGGCTTCATGGAAGAGCCTAGTTCCAGGTGTTCTTAAAACTTTGTTCCTCAGCCCCAAAATTAAAATCCAACCTCTACAGTGTTTTCTCTGTTTAGTTACCTTTATGTGCCACACAATTTTGACCCTTACTCATTGAAGTAGACTTTCTATTTTTTTCTGGTATCTCGCAATTTTTTTTACTTGCTTTCAGACTTATAAAGAAAGGATAAGTTTATGGAGTAGGAAGAAAGGCTTCCTGTAGCAATTTAGTTTGCCATCTTGACTTTGAATACCAAGAACAATGTTTTTACTTACAACACACGTTTATCTAGGTTGACTTTGGGAGGCCATAATTACTCCTTTTGGCTGCCACTGTTGGTAACTTAGTTAGGAGTGAGACACGATAGATCTGAGAAGGAAATGATCAACATGTGATATTGAGTCATTTTTCCCATCCTCTTCATCATTTTGGTATAAAATATGATTTTATGGCCAAATATCCACCAAAGAGTTTGTGAAGAAATCACATTGATATTCTCTTTACGGTTTATACTCTTAAAAATGTGCCTTTAAGTTTATGTGCTTAAAAAACTTGAATTCTATAATTTTGCAACTCCAAGCTCTTAAAAGAAGAGGAGAGAGGTAATCTGTTGGTTGCAAAGGAAATGACTAGACACATATTTCACCAATACAACATAAAGCTAAATTACTGAGCAGGAAGGAGAGGCAACATAGATCAGTTATAATAATAATAATAATAATAAAAATATTACAAATAAGGAAAGCAAGAAGGCTAGAATAAACCCTGTAGTTTCGGATTTATAGGAGGTATCAATATGAACACATGGTTTTTCAACATTAAGATAGATAGATAGATAGACAATAGATAGGTAGATAGGTGGATAGAGATTAGATAGACAGATGGATAGATAGATGGATAGATAGATAGATAGATAGAGTGTATATGCATGGGTTAGTATACGTACATTTGTTTTCTAGTCCTGTCTGCTTAAAGGGCCTAGAAGCAATGATACCCTGGTAGAAATGAATACACCTAGTGCCCAGATCTTGGTTTCTAAATATCACTCTTCAATAAAAGGAAGCAAGGCTCCATGCAGAAGTGGTTGATTCCACTGCTGGAGCAGGAAAAATACAACAAAAATTGCCTGGAACATCTTGCAGTGCCAGAAAGTAAGGAAATTCTCAAAAAGGATGGAGCTTGTCAGGGCCAGCCCCAGTGGCCTAGTGGTTAAGTTCAGAGCACTCCACTTTGGTAGCCTGGGTTCAGGTCCCAGGTGCAAACCTACACCACTTGTCTGCTGGTGGTCATGCTGTGGTGGAGGCTCATATACAAAAAGAGGATGATTGGCAGTGGATGTTAGCTCAGGATGAATCATCCTCAGGAAAAAAAAAAAAAGAACGACAGAGTTTGTCAAAAGAGCATGGAGCCAACCTGAAGGAGCAACCAATGGCCAAAGATGAAACAATGTGAGAAACAAAATGAATCACAATATATTGGTTATAAATCACAGAATAAAGTCAATATTCATGAGTCCATACTTATAGAAACATAAGTAAATAAATAAATATTACAGGGGGAAGGGACAGCTCTTACTTACAGAATATTCCAATTAGTAAATGTAGAAAGAGTGAGGAAAATAGAAAACCACCACAAGAACAACACAATGACAATTTTTGCAGACAAGATCCTCTGATGAATGCCAACATAAGCAAGTCAAATTTGGGGAGAAACAGGATATTTGCATAGTCTCAAATTATCTCCCCCAAGAACATATTAATTACACAGGTAAAGATAGTAATTTTAGAGTAGAGATGCCCAGCAAATGCCTCCTTTGACCAAGTGATCAGGGGTAATAGCAGTAATAAGACACAGAGACGTCTTGATACAACACACTGAGGAGGGCATGTTGCTTTTGCTATATTCTTGCCAAAAATGCATAACCTTAATCTAATTATGAGGAAATATCAGAGAAACCCGAGCTAGGAAGACATGTTATAAAAATAGCTTACTGGCATTCTTCGAAAGTACAAGGTTATGAAAGACAAGGACAGACTGAGGAACCATCAGAGATTGGAAGAGCCTAAGGAGACATGAGGACTAAGTGCAAGGAGGGATCTTAGCCTGGATTCTGGACTAGAAAAAAAAGGCATTTGTAGGAAAATGTGAATAAAGTCTGTAATTTAGTACTGTGTTGTATCAGTGCTATTTCTTAGATTCAATCATGGAACTCTGGTTTACATAAGATGTCAACATTAGGGGAATTTGAGTGAAGAGTGGACAGGAATTCTCTGAACTATTTTTGAAACTCTTCTGTAAGTCTAAAATTATTTCAATCTAAAAGTTTTTTTGGTGGAGGCAGAGTTTGCAGTTGTGAAGAAACTTGTCATAGGGAAAAGCTAATCACTGGGGTTTAGGCTGCTGGTGAGAGAGTGCACTGTGATTGCAATCTTTCTCTTCCTGCGGCTGCTCCAGCAGAAGGGCAGTTCCTTCCAGAGCTAGCGAACAACAGTGAGCAGTTACAAAGGGAAAAGCACTCCTTCATATGGGATGAACAAGAGAGCTGTGGGATTTGAACTCTCTCATTCGGGGTGTGAAAACAAAACATGAAAACGTGGATGTGTGATGAAGCTTCTGAAAGTCCTACCCCCTCACAGAGGCCAGGGGGCATGGGAGGAAAGAGCAACAGAGGAGAAAAAAGGAAAGAAGCACATTCAAGGGAAGATAGAGCAACACGATTTGGAAAAGCCCTTCAAGCGTGGGGTCAGGTAGAAGGACAGAGGCATACTTTGAGAAAATATGATTAAACTGCTTGGGAATTACTAAATTACAGATGATAATGTAGGATTTTTAAGGTAACTGTCTATATTTTAGTGTTCAAATCTTTTAAAATTTAGCTCTAAATTAAATACTGTATTATTGACAGCATAAAAATGTTGATGCTTAATTATATATTAAAAGCTTCTGTTTTTAGTTTACAATAAAAATCTGATTGAACTGAGAAGCACTCTAAGCTCAGTTACCTGCACCTCCTTGAGGAGCCGATGCCTCCTCACCATCCACTTGGCGGGGGCTTACCCTAAGAGCAGGAAAACATCACACAGTGAGCAATTTCATGCATGTTGGTTTTGCAAACCTGCAGCTATAAAAGCACAACCAAAACCACAGACCAGAAGCCTGAGCAGAAAGGAGTTTGCTGTCCATTGGTAATGGAAAAGGTTCTGCTCTTTGACTCTCTCCAAAATTGTTTGTTCACATTGAGGGGAGCAGAATCAAGAGAAAAGAAGCAGTGGAGAGTCCATTCTTCTCTCATGAGCATCAGCAGCCTGGGAGGATGGAGCCTCACGCAGAATTCCCCTGCTTTACAAAGGATTCCTAGGGCAGGCTCTTCAACTCCCTTGAAATCCTAGAGAGGGTATCTTTCCCCCTAAATAAGAGATGTGCATATAGATAGCTGGCCCTCCTCCTAACTCCAGCAAACAATGCACCCTCCCCACCCAATGGAGAGAGTGCCTGAAGAGAGGAGAATCAAAAAGCTCAAACCAGGACCCCTGGTTCATAGAAATGGCTTTTTTCCTCTGGAATAAAACAAGCAATGCTATTGGCCCATGAGATGCAGACAGGCTCCTGATGACTTTGCGAGAAGAGAATCTTACGAGGAAAATCTTTTAGACCTTCATCAAAGGCCTAAAGTTTAAGTAGTGCCTGCAGCATGACCAGCACTGGGGCAACTTCCTATGAAAATAACCAGATAGTTAGTTTTGTTCACTGAAATACTGAATAAGAATTTCTTGGAGGAAAGCTTCAGTGCTAGTAAGGCCTACATACCTCAGGGAGCACCCACAACAGAGCTAACAGCTGAAGTCCTGATGGTCCCCTCCAGCAGGGGTGAGTTAGAAGGTGTGGCAAAGGAAAAGAAGGAAGTGAACAGGAAAGCAGCATGGCAGTGAGAAACTGTAAGATGGGGAAGGGAGAATGATACAGCAGCTGCCCCCAGGATGGAACTTTGGAGGTAGATAACATCTGGAGAAGTTTTCTGAGAAGCTTACTCTGTGGGTACACTGTGCAAAACCTTCCAAAGGGCCTCATTAAAAGAAACAACAAGAAAATGATGTCAGCATCACGGCATAGTGAGTTATTCCTTTTGTCTCTCCCCTCTAAGTTACAACAATTGGACATCCACTGGCCAACAGAGGATTCCCTACACAGCACAACAGGACACCTAAGAGATCCATGCATCTATACATCTGAAGTGGTGGGAAGTGGAACCCGTGACCAGAAGCTTCAGGAACCACAGCAGATTTAGTGACCTAGCCTGTAGTGGTGGCATCACTCCACCAGCAGCAGGGGCTGCACACAAGTCTCTGGGTCTCTGGGTCCTCAGCAGTGACAATGACACCTGAGAAGCCAGCACCCCTGACAACAGTAGAGCCAGCACTCCTAGACAACCTGGGAGCAGCAGCACAGTTAGTGCACTGGGCAGCAGCATCCGAACCTGTGGAGAGCCCACAGAGAGCCAGTAGAGGAACACGTGACCCAGGTGTTCCCAAAAGCAGCAGAAGTGCTCACCGCCTCATGACCCTGGTGGTGACAACTGAGACTGCAGTCAATGACTTCATAAGCAGCAAGCCACCAGCAACCTCAGAGGCACAAGTGCACAAGGAAGGAACTGATAATGCCTCTAGGAGAGGGAGTGGACTGTGGAAAGTGCAGGCTCTCGAATACAACCAGAAGCAGCTCAGAACCAAAGTAACCAAGGCAGTACCCAAATAAGAAAGGTGGTTACTACCACAAATGCACCACCAGAGGATCAATTCATCACATACCAGGAAGAACTACAGTAAAATGGCAGAACAGAAAGAGAATGACAACTCTCCAGAAACCAAACTTGAAGTCACAGAAGACTGCAATCTAACTGATAGAATTCAAAAAAGCTGTCAAAAAGAAATTCAAGGAATTACAAGAAAATTCAGAAAAACAGTTCAGTGAGCTCAGAAATAAAATTAATGAAAAAGCAGTACTTCACCAAAGAGATTGAAACTCTAAAAAAGAAAAGAAAGAAATTTTGGATATAAAGAACACAATTAATGAGATGAAAAATAATGTAGAAAGTATTAAAAGTAGAGCAGGTTATATGGATGAGAGAATTCATGAGCTCAAAGATAGAAATCTAGAAATGATTCAGGTGGAGGAGGAGAGAGAACTAAGACTTTTTTTAAAATGAAGAAATTCTTAAAGAAATGTCTGACTCAATTAGGAAAAGTAACATAAGGATAATAGGTAGATCAGAAGAGGAGAAGGAGAAAGGAGCAGAGAGCTTATTCAAAGAAATAGGAGCTGAGGACTTCCCAAACCTGGGGAAGGAACTGGACATGCAAATACAGTAAGGTAACAGATCTCCTAGTTACCCCAATGCAAAAAGATCTTCTCAAAGGCACATAATATTAAAACTGTCAAAAGACAATGACAAGGAAAAAATATTAAGGGCAGCAAGACAGAAGAAAATAACCAGCAAAGGAATCCCCATCAGGCTTTCAGTGCATTTCTCAGCAGAAACCCTACAGGGTAGGAGAGAGTAGAATGACATATTCAAAACACTGAAAGACAAAAACTATCAACCAAGAGTACCCAATCTGGTGAAATTATCCTTCAGATATGATGGAGAAATAAAAGCTTTCCCAGATAAACAAAAGCTAAGAGAATTGATCACCACTAGGCCTGCCTTACAAGAAATGTTGAAAGGAGCCCTCCTACCTGAAATAAAAAGGCAAAGGTTTACAGCACTTTGAATAAGGAGATAAATAGACAGACAGAATCAGAAAATGGTAGCTCTATTTCACAATAGGTTAGCAAACACTTAATTATAACATAAAGGATAAAGGGAAAGAAAGCATCAGAAATAACTATAATCATTTCAATTTGGTCACAAACTCACAACACAAAAAAGAATAATTGGTGACAACAAAAACATAGAAGGGGAAGAGGAAAGGGATGGAATCTGCATAGGCCAATGGAAATAAGATGCTATCAGAAAAAGAACTATCCCATTTAGGAGATCTTTTATACGAACCTCATGGAAAACACTAAACAAAAAATCAGAGCAGAGTCACAAATCATACACAAAGTGAAAACTGAGAAAAACATCACAGAAAACCACCAAACTTCAATGGCAGACGGAAAAACAAGGAAAAAGAAACAACGGAAATATAGAACAACCAGAAAGCAAAAGATAAAATGGCAGTATTAAGCCCTCATATATCAACAATCACCCTATATGTAAATGGTCTGAATTCACCAATCAAAAGACAGAGAGTGGCTGGATAGATGAAAAACAAGACCCAACAATATGCTGCCTCCAGGAAACACATCTTAAGTCTTAAGGCAAAGATGGGCTCACAGTAAAGGGCTGGAGGATGATACTCCAAGCTAATGTCAACCAAAAGAAAGTGAGTGTAGTCATACTTACATCAGACAAAACAGACTTCAAGACAAAAAAGATAACAAGAGACAAAGAAGGGTATTATATAATGATAAAAGGGACGTTCCACCAAGAAGACACAACACTTATTAATATATATGCACCTAATGCAGAAGCACAAAAGTATCTAAAGCAACCTAAAAGGAGAAATTGACAATGACACAATAATAGTATGGGACCTCAACATCCTACTTACTTCAATGGACAGATCATCCAGACAGAAAGTCAACAAGGAAAGAGTGGCCTTAAATGAAACACTGGACCAGGTGGACTTAATTAGACTGTATAGAGCACTCCATCTAAAAACAGCAGAGCATGCATTCTCCTCAAGGTCACATGGAACGTTCTCAAAGACAGACCGTATGCTGGGAAACTAAACAAGCCCCATAAATGTGAGAAGATTAAAATCATAGCAAGCATCTTTTCCAACCACAATTATGAAACTAGCAAAATCAACTACAAGAAAAAAGCTGGAAAAGCGACAAATATGTGGACACTAAACAACATGCTACTGAGCAACTATTGGATCGATGAAGAAATCAAAGGAGAAATAAAAAATACCTGGAGACAAATGAAAATTAAAACACAACATACCAAAACTTATGGGATGCAGCAACAGTGGCACTAAGAGGGAAGTTTATAGCAATACAGGCCTACCACAAAAAACAACAAAAATCTTAAGTAAATAATCTTACACCATACCTAAAAGCACTAGAAAAAGAAGAACAAACAAAGCCCAAAATCAGTAGAGGGGAGGAAATAATAAAAATCAGAGCAGAAATAATGAAATAGAGATTAAAAAAACGACAGAAAGGATCAATGAAACTAAGAGCTGATTCTTTGAGAAAATAAATAAAATTGACAAACCCTTAGCTGGACTCACTAAGAAAACAAGAGAGAAGACTTGAATAAATAAAATCAGAAATGAAAGAGGAGAAATTATAATGGACATCACAGAAATACAAAGGATTATAGGAGAATACTATGAAAAGCTATATGCCAACAAATTGGATACCCTAGAAGAAATGGATAAATTCTTAGAATCATACAACCTCCCAAAACTGAATCAAGAAGAAACAGAGAATGTGAATAGATCATACATCTATGACACAAGTAAAGAGATTGAAACAGTAATCAAAAACCTCCCAAAACACAAAAGTCCAGGACCAGACAGCTTCCCTGGTGAATTCTACCAAACATTCAAAGAAAATTTAATACTTATCCTTCTCAAACTCTTCCAAAACTTTGAAAAGGACGGGATGCTTCCTAATTCATTTTACAAGGCCAATATTATCCTGATACCAAAACCAGACAAGGACAGCACAAAAAAGGAAAATTATAGGCCAATATTGCTGATGAATATAGATGCAAAAATTCTCAACAAAATTTTACCAAATCAAGTAAAACAATGCAGTAAAAGAATCACACACCATGACCAAGTGGGATTTATTCCAGGGATGCAGGGATGGTTCAACAGCCACAAATCAATCACTATGATATACCACACTAACAAAGTGAAGAATAAAAATCAGATGATCATCTCAGCAGATGCAGAGAAAGCATCTGACAAGATCCAACATCCATTTATGATAAAAACTCTCAATAAAATGGGTATAGAAGGAAAGTACCCCAACATAATAAAGGCCTTAAATGACAAACCCACAGCCAACATCACAATGGTGAAAAACTGAAAGCTGTTCCTCTGAGAACAGGAACAAGACAAGGATGCCTGCAATGACCACTCTTATTCAACATAGTACTGGAGGTTTTAGCTAGAGAAATTAGGCAAGAAAAAGAAATAAAAGGGATCCAAACTGAAAAGGAAGAAGTGAAACTGTCACTATTTGTGGATGACATGATTCTATATATAGAAAACCCTAAAGAAACCACCAAAAAATATTAGAAGTAATTAATGAATACAGTAAAGTTTCAGGGTGCAAAATCAACATATAAAAATCAGTTGCATTTCTATACACTAATAACAAAATAGCAGAAAGAGAAATCAAGAATACAATCCCATTTACAATCAAAACAAAAAGAATAAAATAGCTAGGAACAAATTTAACCAAAGAGGTGAAACACCTACACAGTGAAAACTTAAGACATTACTGGAAGAAATCAAAGAAGACATAAAGAAATGGAAAGATATTCTGTGCTCATGGATCAGAAGAATAAACATAGTTAAAATGTTTACATTACCTAAAGTGACCTACAGAGTCAACACAATCTCAATCAGAATCCCAATGGCATTCTTTACAAAAGTAGAACAAAGAATCCTAAAATTTACATGGAATGACAAAAGAGCTCACCTAGCCAAAGTAATCCTGAGAAAAAAGAACGAAGTTGGAGGTATCACACTCCCCTAATTCAAAATACAAATTACAAAGCTATAGTAATCTAAACAGCACGGTACTGACAGAAAAACAAACACACAGATCAATGACACAGAATCAAGAACCCAGAAATAAAACCACACATCTATAAACAGCTAATCCTCAACAAAAGATGAGAACATACAATGGAGAAAGGAGACTCTCTTCAATAAATGGTGCTGGGAAAACTGGACAGCCACGTGCAAAAGAATGAAAGTAGACCATTATTTTACACCATACACAAAAATTAACTCAAAATGGATTAAGGACTTTAATGTAAGACCTGAAACCATGAAATTTCTAGAAGAAAACATAAGCAGTAGGCTCTTTGACATCAGTCTTAGCAGTATCTTTTCGAATACCATGTCTACTCAGTCAAGGGAAACAAAAGAAAAAATAAATGAATGGGACTACATTAGACTAAAAAGCTTCTGCACAGCAAAGGAAAACATTAATGAAAAGACAACACACTAACTGGGAGAAAATATTTGCAAATCATATGTCTGACAAGAGGTTTAATTTTCAACATATATAAAGAACTCATATGACTCAACAACAAAATCAACAACTTAAGGAAAAAATGGGCAGAGGATATGAACATTTTTCCCAAAGAAGATATACAGATGGTCAACAGTTATTTGAAAAGATGTTCAAAATCATTAATTCTTTGGGAAATGCAAGTCAAAACTACAATGAGATATCACCTAACATCTGTCAGAATGGCTATAATTAACAAGACAAGAAATAACAAGTGTTGGAGAGGATGTGGAGAAAAAGGAACCCTCACACACTGCTGGTGGGAGTGCAAACTGGTTCAGTCACTGTAGAGAACAGTATGGAGATTCCTCAAAAGATTAAAAATAGAAATACCATATGATGCAGCTATTCCACTATGGGGTACTTATCCAAAAAATATTACTTCAATAATTCAAAAGGATATATGCACCCGTATGTTCATCACAGCATTATTCACAATAGCCAAGACTTGGAAGCAACCCAGGTGCCCATCAACGAATGAGTGGATAAAGATGTGGTATATATACACAATGGAATACTATTCAGCCATAGAAAAGGACAAAATCGTGCCATGTGACAACATGGGTGAACCTTGAGGTTACTATGCTAAGCAAAATAAGTCAGACAGAGAAAGGCAATCACGGTGTGATTTCACTCATATGTGGAAGATAAACACACCTGTAGATAAGGAGAACAGATTAGTGGTTACCAGAAGGGCAGAGGGTGGACAGAGGGTGAAAGGGGTCATGGGGCGTAAATGTCTGGTGATGGATAAAATCTAGAGTATTGGTACAACAATGTAAACTATTATGAACTCAATAAAAGAAAAAAAAAAAGGAAGCTAGGAGAGAGACCCGGAACAGAGCCTTCCCTAGAGCTTTCAGAGGGATCATGGCCTTGTGACAGTTTGACTCAGACTTTTGGTCTCTGGACTACGAGAGAATACATTTCTGTTATTTTATGCCAAAATAAATAAATAAATAAAATAAAATAAAAGAAGAGAAAAAACCCAACTAGACTATTGGTGGTGAACACGATGCAGTCTATACAGAAACTGAAGTATAGTAATGTACACCTGAAATTTACACAATGTTATAAGCCAGTATGACCTCGATAAAATAATTTTTTTAAAAAGCCAACAGCAACGTTCTTCATTATTATTCTGGACTTATGTTCTTTGAATTCTACTCCATGCAGACACCAGACCTCAGTGGCCCTGGCAATTTACTGGGGTTACAAATGATGGCCTCTGGGATGTCTTCCAAATGTAGTATTCAATGAGTGTATGCTTTCTAGAGAACAAAGCTAGGACCACACAAGCAGATAAGCAAAGAATGGAGACCTTTATCTGTATATATAAAGCCCCTCAAATTCTGCTCTGGAAAGAGAGCGGTGCATTGAACAGTCTAGATTAGACCATGACATCAGCAGTCTCTCACTTCACTGTTTGCTATTTTCATGAATAAGCATCAATTTTTTCTCTTTCTTTTGGCTTGGCCATTAGCAGGGGATGATGGGAGCTGGTGATCTGAGCCCTCAAAGCATCCATTGGTTCCTCCTGGAACCTGGATTCCTCCCGAGAGTCTCTCCGCCCCACCCCCGGATGTTTGCTGACGCTCAGTAGGAACCAGGGCTTGTCTCCCACTTCCCTGTGTAATGGGCCCCAGAAGTCCTCCTTTCCTTCGACGCCTTTTTTTTTTTTTTTCCATCATTTCTTACACTGTTAAACACGCGAGAGACAAATCTCACCACATTTTGTATTTTGGGCCCTTTTCCCTCAACTTAGAGATAAGTCACACCCCTTACTGCGATTAAATGTTGAGTCATCCGTTCCTCTCACCCCCTCCTTCCCAGACTTCATAAGGTTCATGTTGCAAAGGGGTTCCCGTGGAGCCTGAACAGGCTGGGTGATCTTCCAGGGCTCCCCAGCAGTGTTTTCCCAGCGTCACTGAAATGAAGTGTGAGAAACGCTGGAAGCACCTCAGGCCGTCTCCAATCTGATCCCAATACAGCTTTCTAGTCTTGTTTCCCCCACTGCTTGTCCACTTTGTAAATGTCTATCAAGCAAGTACTAGGTGCCAGGCATTGGGCTATGTTCTTAGGTGCCAGTCAGCAAAAGCAACAAAGTCTCTGCCTCATGAAGCTCACAGCCCAGTGGGAGAAACAAACACTAAACGCTGAATTACATAAATAATCGATTTCAGTGGTGAAAGTGCTATAAGAACTGTGATGTGATAAAAACGATATATGGCTTTTGTCCCAGTTTCTGCCACAGAGTTTCAAAAACTCTAGGAATTTCCTTCAGTGACAGGAGTGTTTTTGTTATGCTAATGAAGGGACTCATGGGCGGCCCCTATACAGCTTCAGGGTGGAGGCTGGTGACCAGCAAGACCAGCCACATGATCAGAGGGTTGGAACTGCCTGACGTCCAGGCAAGGGAGGGGGTCTGGAGATTGAGTTCAGTTGTCCAGCCAATGATTTAATCAGCCATGCTGTGTAATAAAACCCCAGCAAAAATTCTGGACACCAAGGCGACGAGGCTCCGTGGAGCTTCCTGGCTGGTGAACACATTGACATGCTGGCAGGGTGTGGGGGGCTGGGATTCCCAGGGGAGAGGGCAAGCTCTGCACACTCCTGCCCGCATCCTCACCCTCAGCATCTCTTCATTTGGCTGGTCCTGATATGCATCCTTTATAATAAAACTATAATTATAAGTACAGCACTCTCCTGAGTTCTGTTAGTCCTTCTAGCAAATTATGAAGCCTGAAGGGAGGTTGTGGGAGCCCCTGAATTTGTAGCCAAGTCAGACAGAAGTGCAGCTGTCCTGGGGACCGCCAAAGTGTAGCTGCCCTCTAAAGTGAGGGCAGTCCTGTTGACACTGTGTCCTTTAACTTGCGGAAGCTGATGCTAACTCCAGGTAGTCAGTGTCATAGTTAACTCAATTGCCAGACACCTAGTTGGTGTCGGAGAATTGGCATCAGGACACACCAGCATAGAACCAGAGGCACTGGCCTGATGGAGCGGTCAGGAAAGGCTTGAGATGGGGCATTTAAGTGGAGACCTGTGGATGAGCTGGGGAGGTCTGGGGATACCTACCTCCTCAGTGCTCACCCACTCAGGTGTTGCACCTGGAATTCCTATTCCCCTCCGTCTAACTCCCACCCGCCTCCCCCAGACCCAGCTCAGACTCACCTTCCACATGCTTCCCCTGGCCCAGCTTGAGCCCCAGAGTTCCCACCCTCACCTCAGCTTCCAGAGCTCTCCCTGTCTGCTTCACCCATTTGGTCCCAACAGGTTGTTGTTCCTTTGCTGATGTGTCAGTTTTGTTCAAAGGGCAAGCAACTTGGATTCGAAAGCCGTGCCTTCCACACGGTAATGATGACAACAGTTACAGCAAGATACGTGGCTAGCACATGCCGAGTGTGTAACCTGTACCAGGCCCTATCTTCTCCATTGATGGCCTCATTTCATCCACACAATAAGTTATAAGGTGGACATCAGTATTCCCATTTCAGAGGGAAGGACACTGAAGCCGGGAGAGGCTAAGTGAGCAGGTTTCCATAGCTAGTGAGAGGAAATCTCAGCTACCGGGCGCCCATGCACACTCCTGAGAGATGGGAGGGTTCTGCAGCTGTGCGCAGAGTTACTTTTCTCATCCTTGCAGCACCTTTCTTGACCACGGATGTTGCATGAAGGCAGTCAATGAAAATCTAAAACTTCTCCTTCCAGTCGACAGGTCACAGAGCTAACGGAAGAAGAAGCTGCTAAATGTCAGCCGTTCTTTTCACACAGTGAAGCCACCCGTCACAACACCAGAACCCTCTGGGCCCGATGCAGGTGTGAGTTAGCGTGCACTGGCCCCAGGGTGGGGTGACGGCCCCACACCCAGCTGCTGAAGCCTTCCTGCAACCAGCCGCTCCTCATGCAACAGGTCTGTGGTAAGGGCCTTCTGTATGCTGGGGGTGAAAACGCAGGCTAGGCAAAACACAGCCTCGGCCCATGAGAAGCTGAGGGTCTCGCAGGAGAGCAGGACAAGCGAATGAAAAACTACAGACGTAGTGGTAATTGCTACACGATGGTAATGACGGGGCACTAATGCAGGAGCCCTGAGCCCACTTGGTGCCTTCCTGTGAGCTAGGAAAAGGGACCCCTCCGAGTGGGCCCAGGGCTTGTCAGGCAGGACTTGTGGAGGGAAGAGGCCCCTTATCTTTGGGATCCTGCATCCCCTGGCCCTTCAGGACAGAACAGGGCTGAGTTAGCCCTGCTCAGGCCCTCCATGCCTGCCTTAGAGCAGAGCTCTGGTTCTACAGGAGCATGGAGGCACCCGCTGCCAGACACACCCCAGGAAGGTTTAGGGGAGAAGACAGGTCAGGGGGCTGGAGCAGGGCCCTGGACTCACAGCTGGGCTGCGGCTCCAATCCTGCTACTGTGTGACCTTGAGTGAGCAAATTCGTGACTGAGTTCATTTTTTCTTCTTCCAAAAATGAAGAAGAAAAAAGATGATGAGATAATGATGACGATAACGATATTGTCCCACTATAAGGGTTGTTTTGAGGATTAAATGAAAAAATCCTTGTAAAGCCCTTGGTACTGGTCGCATTCTTAATACACGTTAGTTCTCATTGTGTTTAATAAGCTGAGACCTGAAGAGTTGAAGACACCTGAAGGACACCCAGGAGAAGAATGGGGAGAGAGTGGAAGGGGCTCTAAGGAGCAGCCGGCCTTTCACTCCACCACCGCCCGTGGCGGCTTGCCTGTGAGCAGCCCAACTCTTCTGAGAGCCGCTTTCTGGTGCTCACCTCACACCAGGCTCTTCCAGGAAGGGCTGGAGCCACAGCGCCTGCCGTCTTGTCTTCCATGGGTCGCTGGGAAATTCATCCCTCTCCCTCTCAGCCCCAACATGACGACGGCCAGGAATCAGCCCACCCACAGACTGAGCTCAGCTGAGCTGATCCTGAGAGACCCAAAAAGCAGAGCCAAGAGCACCAGGGTAGAGAGAGCCTGCACCACCCCGTTCCTCCAGGGCCTGTCCCTCCAGCTGCCTCAGAACTCCCTCCAGGCTCCAGGGCATTTTTCTGAATTAAAAAAAAAAAACAGAGAGAAACTCCAAAACACATCTGCTGAGCATGCGTATGTCTGTGTGAGTGTATGTCTGTGTGTCTGCGTGTGTGTGTGTCCGTGTGTGTTTACAGAAAGAGCAGGGTCTGAAGTGAGGTGGGAATCATTTATTCAGACACATTTTCTCCAGCTCTTCCAGGCGTTACCATCCCTGGAGAAATAGCAAACTAACAATCCCGCGTGTGGGGGCAGGAGGAGGTGGGTGTCTTGACGAATATCGAGCAGGCCCCCCCAGCCCCAGGGTTAACAGCCCTTCAGATGAGGGCCTTCCTGCTCCTCCAGTTTCTCCTTTCCCCACATCGTGACGAAAAGAGTGCAGGAAAGAGATGGTAGTGGCTTGGACTGGCAGGTGGCAGCGAGGATGGAGGGAAGTGGATGGATGCAAGATATAATGTGAAGGTAGAATCTTCAGGATTTCGCCATGGCACGAATGTCGGGGAGGTAGAGGGGGGCGAGTGTCAAGATGGGTTCCCAAGTTTCCAGATGGAGCGCATGGGTAGTTGAAGGTGCCATTCACCAAGATGGCGATCACTGGGAAAATGAGGTTTGGAGAAGGAAAGACAAAGAGAAGCTGCTTTGGACATGTTAAGCCAGAGGAAGATGTGAAATCAAGGGAGGTGTTTGTTTCTCTTTTTTTTTGTGGTGGTGGTAAACACTCCACTGCATTTGTACGCAATAGATAGAGAGGTTGAAGAGGGTGAGAGAGGAAACAGCAAAGGGAATAAAATTGTTGAGAGACTGAGAAGGGATGGGATCAAGGACTCCAGCTCCAAAAGAATGAATGACAAGACAAGGGTGGAGGCAACAGATCTGTGGACTCAGTAGACAGAGCTGCCATCTGACCGCTTCTGTGTTTCTGGTGGACTGTGAAGCAAGGCCACCTGCCGAGGGCGGGTGTGGAGAGGTGAAGCTTGGGAGAATGCTCAGGTGAGAAATAATCATTTTGGAGAGTGGAAAAGCCAGCTTACTGGAAGAAATAGTAGGATTGTAGGGCAGGGCTGAGTATTTGATTGTGTTAATGATTATGAATGTGTAGTGATACAGTCTGCCCTGTTTTCTCCAGAAATATTCTACTGAAATAAGAGGATTAAATGAGTGGTTCATATAAAGTGCTTACAACTGTGCCGGGCTCCAAGCCAGCAATCAATGTGGATCAGCTGTCGTTGTCAGAGGAGAGTCTCGGCGGCAGGGCGGAGATACTACCACAGTAGGGCATTAGTGCAGGCAGGGAGAAGGCAGACAGCGGGGTACCCAAGCTTGAGTGACAGAGAGACAGAGGGGCAAGGGAGTTGAGAATGTTTGCAGGAAGGCAGTGATAATGATGGACCGTGGAAAAGAACTTGAATAAGAGGGTTGATGGATTGGAAGAACTCTGTAAGTCAAAAAACTGCACAAATAGAAAATCCCATCTTAAAATTTAAACGGAATCTCAAGGGACTCCGAATAGCAAAGACAACCTTGAAAAAGACCAAAGTTGAAGGTTTCACACTTCTTGATTTTAAGGCTTACAAAGCTATAGTAATTAACACATAAACACTGATACACAGATTCATGGAATAGAGAGCCCAGAGACAGACCCTCACACAGATAGTCAAATGATTCTTGACAAGGGTGCCAAGACCATTCAGTGGGGAAAGGACAATTTTTTTCAACAAATGGTGCTGAGAAAACTGAGTATTCATGCAAAAGAATGAAATTGAACCCTTACCTTACACCGTCTACAAAAATCAACTCAACATGGATTAAAGACCTAAACATAAGAGCTAAACTATAAAACTCAGAAGAAAACACAGGGGAAAAGCTTCGTGACATTGGATTTAGCAATGATTTCTTGGATATGACACCAAAAGCACAGGCAACAAAATAAAAGTAGATAACTAGGACTTGATCAAAATGAAAAATTTTGGTACATCCAAGGATACTGTCAACAAAGTGAAAAGGAACCCACAGAATGGGAGAAAATATTGAAAATCATATATCTGATAAGGGATTAATATCCACAATATATTTTTAAAAACCCTACAATCCAACAACAACAAAAAGAAACCCAATTAAAAAATAGCCAAAGAAGATATACAAGCAATGGCCAGTAAGCACATGAAAAGATGCTCAACCTCACTAGCCATTAGGGAAACGCAAATCAAAACCATTAGGGTGGCTATTATTAAAACCAGAAAAAATAAAGGGAAAATAACAAGTGTTGGTGAGGATGTGGACAGATTGGAACCCTTGTGCATTATTGGTGAGAATGCAAAATGGCTGTGTAAAAGCAGGAAAAAGTTAAACAGAAAATTTTCTTCCTCAAAAAGTTAAACATAGAATTACCATATGACCTAGCAATTCCACTCCCAGGTATGTACCCAAAATAACTGAAAGCAGAGATTCAGACAGGTACATGTACACTCACGTTCATAGGAGCATTACTCACAATAGCCAAGAAGTAGAAGCAACCCGTGTCCATCAACTGATGAATGGACAAACAAAATGGGGGTACATGCATATAATGGAATATTATTCAGCCTGAAAAAGGAAGGGAGTTCTGACACATGCTGCCACTTGGATGAACCTTGAAGACATTTTGCTAAGTGAAATAAGCCAGACGTTAAAAGGACAAACACTGTATGATTCCACTTATACGAGGTCCCTTGAGTAATCAAATTCATAGAGACAGAAAGCAGGATAGGGGTTTCCAAGGCTTGGGGCGCAGGGGCAACCGGGAGTTAGTGTTTACTGGAGACAGAGCATCAGTTTGCAAGATGAAGAGTTCTGGACGTGGTTGGTTGTGATGGTTGCACAGTAGTGTGATTATACTGAATGCTGCTGAACTTGACACCTAACAATGGTTTATTTAAAACATTCTTTCTTCTTCTTCTCCCCAAAGCCCCCCAGTACATAGTTGTATATTCTAGTTATGAGCGCCTCTGACTGTGCTATGTGGGACGCTGCCTCACCTTAGCCTGATGGGGGGTGCCATGGCCGCCCTGGGATCCGAACCAGCGAAACGCTGGGCAGCCAAAGCGGAGCACTCAAACTGCTCCGCCAGGGGGCCGGCCCCTAAATTTTTTATTGAATGGATTTGATATGTAACGTTGTGTAAGTTTAAGGCGTATAGCATGTTATTTTGATATGTTTATGCATTATATATTGTAATATGATTACCAATGTAGCGAGATTTATCACATTACATAATTATAGTACAATGTTATTGTCTATATTAACTATATAGTGCCTTAGATCTCTTTAAAATGGTTTAAATGGTAAATTTTCTGTTGTATATATTTTACGACAATAATTTTTTTTTAACAGTGAGAATCAATAAGCCAGTGAGCTAGAAAGAATAGGAGGTTGCGGCCAGATGTTGGCGTTTGGTTTTATTATTTTGGAGCTGGTACAGTTTCAGATCATTAAAGTCTAGAGTGTGGCCATGGGAATGGGTGGCTGAGGGGGCACAGAAGAAAATGTTACCGAGGGAAAGATCAAGGAGCTAAGGCTACATGGTTAACATCCACGCCAGGGAGGAGAGGAGAGGGATGCGGAGGAAGATGGACGGCCCTGGAGGACAGGCATGACCGTGGAGGGGGAGGGGAGCCAGCCTCCTCGCAGCGGGGGCGGGAGTGTAGCGTCTGCTGGAGGTAACTGCAAACCTGGGTACACACTGTAGCGGAACGAGCAGCCTCCACTGACAGGGGCGCAAGGGCTCTCTCAGGTGAGGAGGTGAAGCCGGGCAGGGGAGAGGCTGCTCTGGCCACCCATCCCGCCGGGATATCGCAGAAGACCCCGGCCACCCCGTCAGCGGAAGGAGTCCACATTCGTTTTGGGATTGAGTTCCTTGTCCTCAGTTCTGCCAGCTTTCAACGTCACGCACTCTACACTGGAACAAGAATTTGTGCCAAAGATCTGTTTCATGACTGCTCACGAGCACATTTCACAGCAAACGATCAAGAATGCAAACGTAAGAAATCTCGGCAGAGCTACCACCCATTTGAGATCACATACAATCTGGCCCCAGGAGCCACGCGCTGAGGACGGAGTCTCACCACGGCTCTCCTCCCTGTCCGGAAAGGATGGGCAAGGCCACTCCTCACACCAGCAGAGAGCCGCGCCGAAGTCCGTGTAAGTCACCCCTGCACGAACGCCTCTGCCCATCCACGGATTGAATCACCCAGGAGACAGCGGGCCTTGTCTCTCCCGCCAAACGCCGTTCACACAGCCTCCTGTTTACTAGTAACCGCCCCCCTGCACGTGCCAATTCATGGTCTTGAATAATTAATCCAGCACGTATGAATAATTAAGGCTCAGTTGAGAGCTATAACTGAGAAATCTTACAGTCATTTGGCTTTTTCATGCAGTGTGGTGGAAGGAACCAAGAATTCTTGGACAAAGATATCATGACAAGAGTAGAGAATGTTCATCCAGGTAGCCAGTCCCACAGAAGAGGCCACAGCCACCTGCTACCACCCGTTGGCTAAGTTACACAGTTCCACTCCCTTATCATTTTACAGGCCAGTCCTTCTGGAGCTGGTAGTTCATCCCGCTGTGTGGGGCTTCTGGCTTCCTGTTGCTGCAAAATTTTCTAAGTTCCATAACCTTCACTCTTTGTAAGGGGAGCAAAATTCACCAGGCTTAACAAGAAGGTGGGTACTCACAGTCCTTGGAAAGAAGAGAGAACCACGTGTCAGTGCTGTGCAAGTTTCAGTTTCCTTTCACTCATCCCTCCTGAACAATTTTGGGAAGAAGCTGGTAAACAGAAGTATGCCCAATGGCTCAGGGTCAAGCTCCTTCCTGCTCAGGGGCTTTCCTCATGCTGTTCCCTCCACGGGGCTGCTCTTCCCTACCACCCACCCCCTCATTTATCCTCCCTCCACATTTCGGCTTACCCGCCACCCACTCAGGAAAGCCCACCCAGACTCCCTGGGCCACATGGGGATTCTCCGTGGTCCATGCTTCTGCTGGACCCCAGCCCCGTTGGAATGAACGATGCGATGCTCAGCAGGCTCGGGGCATCGCCGCCTGCTGAGGCTGGCAGCCCGGCCTGGCACAGAACAGCTGCCCCCCACACGGATGGGACGACTGGACGCGGGCGGAGCGCGGATGGAACGCCTCTGTAGGACTGCGGAGCCCGGCGCTCCAGGCACAGGAGCAGCGGGAGGGTCCTTCCAAGGTCGTGAGGCAGCCAGCCACACGAGGGCTTCCTAGAAGCTAAAGTCGTAGTGTCCTCCTGAAAACTTGCAAAGGCTGCGGGCTGGAGGTGGTGGTGGTGGCGGGAGGGCTTCCCTGGCGCGCGCGCCCCACAGTCAAGCGCAGTCGTCGGGGAAATGGGTTTTTCACGAGCCCTGAGGCAAAGCTTGTCGTCCAGTCAGGGCTTCTCTAGGACAGCTCCAGGCTGTGTGTCAGGGTCAGCTGCTGGGTGGGGCCGTGACACAGAGTCCCCCTCCTCCCCTGCTCACAGACGGAGCCCTGAAGTTCTCCCATCAGAGCCTCTTCGCTTTGGTTGGAGGTTTGGATCCCTGATAGAACTTTCGATCCCCGCGGAAAGGATGGCTCCTCATGGTGTCATCTGGCTGGCACGCAGGGTAAACCAGCGGTCCCATCGGAGAGCAGGTTTCACGGGCGAAGGGGAGCGCGGAGGCTTTGTGGGGAGTGGCGGTGCCGTGAGCGGTGTGCGGGACGTGGGGCGGAGCGCAGACGGCTCCTGGGATGCACAGAAGGCGCGGCCAGCGGTCACCGCGAGGCCGTCCCCCGCCGCCGACGGCCTTTCCTGTGAGTGTGAGCAGTGATGAAGGAGGGTGTTAACCTAGGACAGAGGCCTTCACCGCCTCTCTCCACCAGTTTCCTCCTGTTCCTCGAGCACATTCCTGAGACACACGTGAGTGTTCTCGCCTGAATTACGCATGAACGCCTAAGGAACGCCCGCTCAGTCAGGGGCTGATCCATCCGGCCCCCGTCACCAGCGCAGAGCCCCGGGGACCCGCGCCCTCGGGAGGCACGTTTGTCCCATACTCAGAAACCAGCAGCCTCTTGTGCCCATGTTCTCAGCTTCCCTCTGAAACCACTTGTAGATATGCAAACCACAAATCGTTCTAACCCTTCTTATTCTCATTTACAAATATAAATTTGCATTTATAAATATGAACAGCCTACGCCATCTTTAAGGAAACAAATATGTTGTTCTAGACCAAACTCTGATATAAATTGCTCCAAAAATAAATGTCTAGGAACAGAATCTATCATCGATTAAGTACATATTATTTTCTAGACACTGCGCTAAGAGTTTCACAGCCCTTCCTTCATCTAATTCTAATAACAAACCTGTAAAGTAGTTTTTATTATCCCCGTTTCTTACTGAGTAACCTGAGGCTCAGAGAGGTCGTGTGACAGGCTCAGCATTCCGTGGCTGTTCAGGGGTGTAGCTGAGACTTGAACCCAGGTCTGTGCCGCTCCAAAGACTATACACTACTATGCTCTCCGCTCTCCTGCTGCCTTCGAACTTTATCACAGCAAATTTTACGCTTGGCGGTAGCACGTAACTATGAGCCAAGAACTATAGTAATAACTGCTTCAGCACTAAAGTATAGCAACAGTCACAAACCCCGCCTAGGTGACAATGGAAGAGCACTTGAAATAATCAGGAAGGAGAGTGAGAATAGGAGAGTGGGCCTGCCAACATTGTGTGCGAAAAGGAAGCAGGCCAGGCTCAAGAAAGAAGCGGTGGTCTCCCAGCATCAGGCTGCTCACAGATCCACCCAGACCTGCGTAAGCGTGGCCCTACTCAAAGCAAATTTTTAAAATTATCAAAAAGAGAAAGTAAATGGTGAAGTCTAATCAAGCCTCTTAGGTTTTAAGAAAAGATTTGTGAAAATAGAATTTCTTAGGGGTGTTTTATTTAATTCATCACCCAAACTGGTTTTTCCCTCAGCATGACAGAGCCAGCCGCACAGAATGGATTTTGTGGGCTCTAAGCTGTGGGTTTGGGGGCTGGGGGACACAGGTGTGTAAACAAAGCATATGAAGTAATAAATCTACTGGAAATCAGAAGCGATCAGAACTCATGGCGATGCAGGGTTGTGATTGTGGTGGAGGAGAGTCCTACAGCTGTGGGCTGTGGGGTTGCAGAGGGCAACGGGCCATGGTGTGACTTGTGGCAACAGGTGCCCGGCAGGAGAAAGGCAGGCCAGTGGGGAACCACCAGGAACAAGCTGGATTCAGGAAAGGCCCCACCTTGTCTGGACCCTGGATGTTCCAGCAAACCCCGACTGAAGTCCAGCCTCCCCATTGAACGAGTGCAGGAGGGGCTGAGCAAGCGCAGCTCCCTGGCCCATGGGTCCTCCTGGGCACCCAGTCACAGCCCACCTGCTGCTAGGGAGGAGCTCCTGATGTCCCGCTGCTCCCCCAGGAAGAGCAAGAGTTCCTTGCTTCTGATGACCCAAGAAGGCAAATGTCATCATCAAGTCCCCAGGACAGCACACCCGGGGCCCTTGTCATCCTCAGGTGCCAGACCCAACTGTTCTCCTTCAGCCGATAAGCCAGACACAAAGAAAGGATCATTTACACTTCCTCATTTTTTTCTTCTTATTTTCTTTCTGGTGAGTGAGAGGAGAAATTCTTTCTGATGAGGGACCGGTACAAGTTCCTCTCTATCCCTTCACCCCTCACTGGCACTATTGCAGATCAAGTTGAGCCAGATTCCCAGAGAGAATAAATACTCCTTGGGGACACTGTGGGTGTTTTGGGAAAAGAGATTAACTGGTTCGGGCCACAGTGACATGTTCTCTCAATATAGCATTGTTAGTGCCTTGCACGTGCACCGTGTCTTTGTGGGCTGGAATGATGGTGGCGAGCAGGACACATTAGGTCCCTGATCTCATTTAATCAGATCCCAGGGGCCCTGAAAGAGGTCCTGGGACTTTCAAACTGCTCAACTTCTGTCTGGATGCCAATCACGTACCAGGAGAGTCTAGCTCTAAAGAAAGAAGCTCCGGGCCATGTAACTCCAGCTCTCAAACCTGAGCTGGGAGCACAGGCCAGCCTAAAGGATGAAGACCACACAACCTGTGAGTCCCACCCTGCAGTCAGGAGTGGATTTAAGGCTCACGCTGGTCCGTGAGCTGACTGCTACCTGGAAGCTAACCGGAGACTGAAAGAGTCAGGGGCTCTTTCTAGAGCGGTTACAGGAAACATTCAAATGCCCTCCCTTCTCCTCCTCCGTCTCCTTTTCCTCCTTCACACTATGTTCTCTTTTGTGTTTTCATGTGCTAGCTCAGGACGGAGACAGCATCTTACACATCTCCGTACACTCAGTGCCTGGGGCAGTCCCTCGGACATAGCAGGTAAGCAATAAATGTTACTTCTCTTTCTCCCCCTCTTTCTGTTCCTGTCAAGGGCCCTCCTTGGTTTCTCAGGCCTGGATGTGGGTGACAACAGTCATGTCACATCAACACTCATGCCTCAGGGGCTGGGAAGTCATTGTCAGCTGTCTGCCTAGACTCTCAGAGGACTAATTTCATGGATTTTGTTCCAGGCTTCTCTCGCCAGAACAGCAGACTCCCAGACTGACTCAATCAAGTCAACTCCACTCATAAAGTCAAAAAAATAGATTGGGTTGGAGATAAGGGTCAATCAGACTATTCTCAACAAGTCAAAATTTCAAGTCACTGGGGAAGTTTTTAATCCAGTAATCCCACTGCTCCAGTGAGTTTCTGAAAGCCTTAGTTTTGGTGTTGTCTGTTTCCATTTAAACACATTAGCATCTGAAATTGGCAAAAATCAAACCCCTCCTACTGGGTTGTGTGGAATACCAGAGGGATACCTGTCATTAAGCTCCCTTTGAGAGAAGGAAAGCAAACTATTCATAAAATAAAAATGTATTTTCCAAACCACAAAAATTAGGTGCATCCCACGCTGGGCAGCAGCCCTGCCCCTGGGACTCAGGTGCCATCACTCTCGCTAGATCTTTCTCTCCAGAAGAAATGAACTCCCATGGAAAGAAGCTCGTCTTCTAGACCTGAAACTGTGTGACCAGCTGCTTGACACTCAATCAAGGGCGTGGAGACCATAATTTATTTACCTCCCATCCTAGCACAGAGCCTTGCTTTATCAATAGAAGGGACTAGAGCGATAATCTTAAATATTTAAAACAAAGAATTAAGATTAGCCTTTAAGGGATGTGCTAGACTGATGGCAATTGTGGCCCCAACCTGTTCATACCTCCCTGTACCCATGCCCTTGGTAGAGTCTTCCCACATTGACTCTGGGTTTAAGTCCATGGGACAGTAACAAATGTGATGGAAGCAGACTGGAAAAGTACTTGCACCTTGGGGCTTGTCCTCTTTCTGCCCTTGACTCATGAGTTGCATGTGAAAAAGCCCAGGCCAGCCAGCTGGGGGATGAGGGAGCCCGTGGAGCAGAGACAATGAGCCATCCCGCTGAGCTGTCCTATACCAGCTATACCGAGTGAGCCCAGCCAAGAACAGCCTCACCTGGTCCCAAACAGCAGAACCACCCTGTTAAGCATGATCAACATGCCTGGCCCACAGAACTGGAAGCTAAATAAATAGCTATTCAGCCTTTAGCTTTGGAGCTAGTGTTATGCAGCAAAAGCTGGTACAAAAGCTAATTTTCTTCACAAAAAGAACTCCTACACATCTTTCACATCCCAAAACTCTTCCAAATCAATAAGGACCTTAGTCTACAAATACATTCTCATTCATGAGCAATTTTGTATGCTCAGATGTATGCTTTCTTCTTCTTTTGCAATGTCACAATATTTGAACAATCTCCATGACTCCTGCTGTGCTAACACCCAGGTTCTTTTCTCCGTCGTCGCCGTACTTGATTATCAGGAACACTGGACACACTTGATCCTTTTCTGCTCCTTGAAATACTCTGTCTGGCTTCAGGACCCCACATTCTCTTGTTTCTCTCTACCTTACTGGCCCTTCTCCCTCTCCTATGCTGGTTCCTTCTCTTCTCTCTCTCTCTTAATGTTGGAGAGCTGCCAGCCTCAATTCTCAGAACGCTTTCTGTCTATACCCACTCTTGTGGTGATCGAATCCAGTCCGGCGGCTTTAAAAAAAGCTTCTCTTTTATTTTGATAATTCACAAATCTCCACCCTCAGATCTAGTCTCTCTCCTAAACTTTAAAGGTAAATAATAGTAATAATCATCTCAAATTTAATATATCCAAAACAGATTTCCTGCCCTTCCTTTCTAAAACCTCTCTGCTGTCGGCATTTCAGTTGAGGAAGACCAAATGATCTGGTGCTGAGGCCCAAAATCTTATAGTCACCCTTGAGTCCTCTCCTCTCACACCCATGGCCAATCCGACCCTGCTCACTGCTTCCCGTGTTACCACGTGGTCTTCTCTTATCGCCTGCCCACATTACTGCAACACCTCCTCACTGGTCTCCCCACTTCCGCTCTGGACCCTCAAGCCTGTTCTCCACCTGGCAGCCAGAATGAGCTTTCTATGTGTCATATCCTTTCACTCTCTGCTCAAGACCCTCCAGTGGTCCCCATCTCAGAGTAAAGCCAATGCCTTATAATGGCTTTCAAGGTTCTCATGGTCGACCCTAAGATGTCCACATGGCTTGTTCCCTCACCTTTGTTCAAATTTCACCTTCTCAGGTGCACCTGCCCGGCCACCTTCAACCACCGTCAAACTCTTCATCTCTGCTTTTTTTTTCTCCAGATTCCTTCCAGCAAACATTCTGTATAATTTACTTATTTTGTCTATCGCTGGCCCCTCTACAAGGAATTAGCTTCTTTGTTCACTGCTGTATTCCTAGCATCTAGAACAGTGGCACGTGGTAGGTGCTCAGTAAGTATTTCTTGAATGAATAGTCAGTGGGCAAATGGACCAATAATATTTTGAAATATGTGAATGGTTTACCTATGTACAAAATTAAAAGAGAAACAAAAAGAGGGGTGGTTTTATGGGGAAATTAAAGAAAAAGAAAACAGTTGCTTAGCTAAATAAATGCATTTAGGTAAAAAGAATGAGATAGCTCCATGAATAATCTCCAAACTAAATCATTAAGTGAAAAAGTCAGGTGCATACATTTAAAAAAATTATATTCATATATGCTTCTGGAGTGTATCCAAAAACCTGGTTATAATGGTTGTCCCTAGGTTGGGGAACTGGGTAGCCAGGGACAAGGGTGGGCAGCAACTGCTTCTCAAGGAGCACCCTTTTGTATTCTTTTGAATTTTGTACCATATGTAAACAATACCTGCTTAAAAAGTACAATAATAACAAAAGATAGCCACTGTGAGTTATACTCCAAAATTAACACAACTGATTAGAACTGGGTTATCCAAGTTTTCCTTGGATAAGAAGAATAGATCCCAAGACTTTGCTGTAAGTCGTGTCTGAGCGTATTAAGGTGTCTGAAGAGGGAATGCATCTGGGAGAAGGGCAGTGAGCTACAGCCTTGCAGAGCAAACTTGTTCAGTGCACCGGCCAGTGGAGAAATCTTGACCAAACCAACCAACTTTGAGTTCTTGGTCCAGTAGCAAGCGATAGTTGTTCCATCCAAAAGGACGTAGAGGATGGAAACATATGTGCCCCATCCTCCCACTAACACACTTCCTGGAGAAGGGTCCCCTGCTGAGAAAGGATGCTGCATGACCAAGAGGGTCTTTCCTCCCACAACTCAATCTGAACATTTGAGTCACAGCTGCCACTAGGCAAGGCCACCCTGACACTGGAGGTGCTCCTGCTTGGATTCCCATTGGTGAGGTCATCCCTGTTGTCTCTTCATTCATCTCTGGAGTTCCCAATAAACTCATTGTGTGTCTATAACAAGTTTTCACTTGGCCATAGAGAAATGAGAAAAACACAGAATAGTCACTTTTTTAAACTATTAATTTGTTGACTTTTTGTGCTGTCAAAATGGCTTCCATAAAATTCTAAGGCTTGGTACCAATGATATTTCTTGTGGTATTTAATCAATTCCTTCTCTTCCAATTTCCATATTCACAGAGCCTGCTTAAGAGTGTTATTTGACTTTTCCTATGCGTAAGGAGTGAATGCACCGGCCAGTCATGACATCTAAGTATTCTGATTTCTGGGTCAGTTGCTTCTATTGTAAATAAGTAAATGTTCTGGCATTGTGGTGTTTGGACATCTGCCTCAAGATCGTTTGATGTGCATATGCCCACAGGAGAGAGATTTGCTCTCAGAGTTTACCGTCCGTAAGACCAGGAGCAGCCCCCAGCTTGTGGAAAACTTACAACCCTCTGCCAACTCCACTACTCCTAGGCTCACCCCCACCCTCAAAACAGACGGGAGCAAATAATAGAAAGTCTATCACTGTGCCCAGAAGTCTAATAAAATCTACCGTGTCTAAGATATGATACGCTGCACATCAGCCAAGCCTTTACTCATTCACACTTTCTGATTAGAAGCAAAACTTAGCAAGTTTGAGCAGATCTTCTATTTCTGAAGACACATTATTATTGACCGTGAATGCTAAATTATACAGACTCCAGAAGAATTATTTTAGTCATTGTCTAAAAAGTATATGGACATATTTGTTTGGCATTTGCATAAAGAAATATTAGAGGGAAACACTAGAAACTATTCAAGCTGAGAGGGACAGGATGGGGACAGGAACAGGAGTGATACTTCCTGTGGAAAACCTTTTAAATCATTTTGGTTTTTGGACCACAGGAATATAGTTCCCATTCAAATAAGAAAATGTAACGTCTATATCTATGTGGAGAG
This sequence comes from Equus przewalskii, assembly GCF_037783145.1. Taxonomy (NCBI): domain Eukaryota; kingdom Metazoa; phylum Chordata; class Mammalia; order Perissodactyla; family Equidae; genus Equus; species Equus przewalskii. The sequence goes on from NC_091849.1 coordinate 4,437,385, forward strand.
TTGGAAGCTTTTTGCATGAGGCATTAAGAGATGCCACAGTTTTGGTTTTCTGTGTGCCCTCAGCAGGCGACAAAATCAGATCCCTGCCTAGATCAAGGAGTCCTGGGCATTAGTATTTGTAATAACCGTGTCTTCCAGTTCTGTATTTGATGCTTCAGCATCTTGGGGCCTTGCTGACCTTGGAGGGGATGCCCCTCCCAGGATTAGCCAGTTCTTGGAGATAGTAAACAACCCGCCTTTGAGTGTGCCTTTCATATGCAAACCAGCCAATCCAGAGCCCACACCCCACCACCTCCTTTATGGGTCTCACACTCTGGCCACTGTCCATCTGCCCTCATCTCTCCAGGGCCAGTAGCTGACAGCTAGGGCAGCCCCTGTGCCCCAGCACCCACTGAAATTACTCAGCCTTACCCTGCCTCATCTGTTTCTCCCCGTAGAAACCACAATAGAGGCTCTTGCCCACAGTTCCTCCCGCTCCCTCTGCTTCCTTATTGGCCCTGGTGCTTCCCCATGTGGCCCTGCATGGTGTGATGTGCCCCCTCCTCTTGAGATCTGTGAGTAACAAAGCATGTTTTCAATGGCAATCATCTCCTGACTTGCTGGCCTTGCCATACTTGAATAACAAAAAAATACACATTTTAAAACAGTATGAGCCTAGAGTAAAATACTGGTCTGCTGGAGGTACTTTAGCACAGCCAACCTGGGACAGAAATTTCACTTGCAATAAAAATGCCTGTAATTTGACAGGACACCTCCTTAAATGAAGACCAAAAATGCATTCTGTTCTCAGGAGGAGAACGTGGCAAAGGTTAGGATACTCTGCTCAGGGCAGTCTGGCTGCCAACATCCCTGCATGTATTTCTATTAATGAATGTCAGAGCCACGAGAACTGTGGGTTTGTTAATGAGCCCCCAGGCTGCTCAATTACCAGGTAGCTTGTGCTTGTCTGCTGTCCCACAATGAGGGCAAGCACCGCCCAGCAGGTCAGTTCTCCAGGCACCATCAGAGGGCAGATCTACATCAGGTCCACACTGTGCATCTTGCACTTCCAGCAAGCCTCGTATGTGAAATCCAGCATCTATTTATGAAATAATCAGAGAGGGGACAATTCCTCTGCCTACAAACAGCATTTGCCGAATGTTCCTTTCGAGTAGAAAACCTAAGCGATTTAAATTATTTGATTTGCCAAAAAAATTGTTTTGGTTGCCTACCACTTTGCAGGAGCCTGTCTAATGTAGTAAGTGAGTTTCACGACCATAGTCCTCACACAACTGTCACTAATAAAGGGGAGCGTCTGCCAAGGGTCCCCTGGTTGCCAGAGCAGCATGAGGGACATGTCACCGAGCAAATAAGGAGAGAAGCAGTTGTTCTCAAGCAGTCTCTGGAGAAACGTGCGGGCCAGCCTGCAAACTTCACGCATGCCCCGCAACTCCTCTGCTTTGGCTCTCTAGACTGATGGTCCAGGGGCTGAAGAGTCCTGATTCTCTTACTTGGTCAAGTTTCTTGTTTTGTTTTTTGCAACACTCAAAATTGGGATGTTTCCCATAAAAAGTCAGATTTCTAGCTAGTTATTGAAAAACTGGGCCATCTGGCCACAGTGGGCCCCCATTACCAGGTGAAATGACCAGCTAAACCGAGCAGCAGTAACTGCTCCCTTACACAGCACATGAGCTCACCATCTGCCTCAGTCCCCACTGCTCCATACTGGCCTTCTCACCGTGAGGCTGAGTGCTAGTGATGAATAAATAAAAAGCAATAACATATGCTGTAGAATATGAGGAAGCCATTTGATTTAAAACTAATTTAGCCTGATCTTGTTTTTCCAGAAAGGCCTGATGTAGTCTGTTGAGCATGGCTTGTACATCTGCTTTAACATTTACAGTGTCCCAAAGCCAAGAATGATGCCCTTAAAATAGGGATGTATGAACAACTAAATAAATAAAGATAATTTTGAACAGTGAAAAAAAAATGGGGATGTATGCCTCCCCCATATCATCATTTCTTTAAAGATAAGCATTTCTTCCCAGAAACTAAGGGTTAATTACTGGCCTGTTGTGCTCATCGTGTGACCATGGACCTGCCGTGCTAGGAAAGCATCTTGTGACTGGAGTAAGAGATATTCCTGTCGTATGTGATATATGTTCCTGGTTCCAGGACCGCACACCACCACTCTGTACACCCTGCTTCTTCAGAGCGCTTCCTCCCTTGAAGGTCGTTCTCTCCTGGGCTACAGTCCTCAAAACGGGCTCATATAAGAAACTCACCCCCATGTTGATTTATAGATTGATTATGGATTGTTTGTGTCGACACTAGTAACCATTTATTACTGCACTTAATGAAATATTTGTCTGTACTTATTGTTCTTTCAAATGTGGGAACATGAAGAACAGGCCTAGAAGACCATGTGTCTCCAGAGAAAAATGGAAGCTAGAGAGCGTTTTGACGTGTACTCTGGGAACGCAAACGTTCAATGACCTGACCCCTTGTTTAGAGATCCCGCCATGCAGTCATGGGACGTGAGGCTGCTCAAGTGGAAGTGAAGGGGGCCGGGAGCCCACTTTGGGTCCTGATGGGGAGACACAGCCCAAGTAGGCAGATGAGCTCGGGAAGCTGCCATCACAGCGGCCTGACAGCTGGGGAGAAGCCCCTCTGCGGAACATGGGTAATGAGGACAACCCGGGAATCCACGACAGACCTCGTATGGTAATTAACTGAACAGGGCACTGGACTCCAACCTTAGCTGCCAGGCAAGAAGCCCGATCCTGCACAGAACCCCATCTCACCCTTCGAGAGAAGAAAGGTGACTGGCCAACCCCCGTCAGCCACCTGCTGGCCTGTGTGAAGGCAGGATGCATGACACTGAACACAGCTGCAAGCAAGAAAGGAAACGCAAGATCCACGGGCACCCCAGCCATGCAGCGGGTCACAGCAGGGGTTCCTGTGGCTGCTGAGGAGGAACACAGAGACGGGAAAACCCTCAGTGAAAACAGCAGCCCAGGCTGTCTGGTCACTTTTCAGTTTGGGCAGATTACTCCCTGGAGTGAGAACAGAACACGTTCCCTAAATAACTATAAGGCAAGATGCTCAGCGCCAGCCCTGAGGGGGAGTGTCTAGTCTCCACCCCTCCCCAGCCACACCTCTATACAGGAACACCTTAGACTGACAAAAGTAGAGTAATATATTTTATTTAATTAAAATAGATTAAAAAACAGGCTGTGTAAAAGAATTAGGATTCTCAATAATTTACTATTATTTACACTAGCAAATGTGGGTCGTTAGTAGACACTGGGAGAGACAAACGGGCAGGACGCAGACCCTCCCCCAGGACCCAGGGAGCCCGCGGAGACTCAGGCTCCCTCCTGATCTGTCCTCTCGGGGCACTATGGCAGCCGCACCAGTGAAGCTGGGTGGACAGCAGAGGGGCGAGCCTCAGACGGCCCGGGGACCACTCTGGAGGCTGCAGGGATGCGGGCGGGCCAGGCAGGAATTCTGTTCCTCTTGAGGAGAATCATTGCCTCTCAGTCTGGGCTCAATGGGCCCCTGACCCCGGGGCCCCACTCCCCATTCACGACTAACCTTCTGTAAACACTCCCTTAGGCTGACACAAAGCCCAGAGTTTCCAGATAGAAGATGAAAAACAGAAACGAAAGCCACATATCCTGGTTCCCAGGGAAATCCGGATTACCTAACATGCCCTGCCCACGGGTCCAGAACCTGGCAACTCATCAAAATCGCCCCAAAGTGTTTTGTGCGCTTGTGGTGTGAGGGAACGGTGGGGAGGGAGGGGAGGCCAGCGATCCTGGGCCACGGTACCAAGAGGAAGGCTCCTCCCCAGGAAGCAGTGACAGCGAAGGAGGACCCAGGAGAGGCCCTGGGGGTCCTGCAGGCACTTGCGGCTCCACACACGGTGGGGAGCGAGTCTCAGGAACGCAGAAACAGGCTGGTTGCGCCAGTGGAGATGGAAGGCCACTCCGAAGCAGCAGGCCATGTGGGGACTCCCATGACCTGATCTGGCTACTGGAAACCTTGGGGTCAGCCCTGACCCTGGAGACCCCTGCTGTGCCACTCACAGGACACAGGACACGCGGGCCTCCTGGGTGCAGGCTGCCGGGTGCGGCCTGGGAGCAGAGCCCGGCTGGCCCCTGCAGGCACCGCCAGACCGAGGCCCGGGACAGAAGCTCTGGCCTTTGGAGCTGGTGCAGTGGACAGCAGCAGAAGCAGCAGTCGAGGGCTGCAGATGTGGGGCCCACTGGCGATTCAATCCAAAATGTCCGTCTCAAAGGGGACCAGGTGGTAATAGGACAGGTTGGTGACATAAGCTGCTGGGTCATCGCCATCCTCCAGTTCTGAGGTAAACTCACTGCCGTTCTCAAACCTGAAACGGGAAAAGACAGAGGTGAGGGCTGGAGCTGCTCACTGACCCTTGACCCCACCAAAGTGGAGAAAGAAAGGGCAAAAGGTCATTGGCAGGAGGGCACTTAGGGATCAACGCCAAGCACAACGGAAGGGCTTTCCAGGATGCGGTCACACTGCGCAGGCCCAGTGGACGCACGGTCTCGTCAGTGTGCATTTAGGAAGGACGTGATTACACGTTAGGTGAAATGAACCCAATGCCAAACTGTCATGGCTCCGGCTTCCAGGGCCTCAGAGGCTGCTCTCCATGCTCATTGCCCATCATTTACTGAGGCGCTCATTGCTTCATTCACAGGGTGATTCCTTCTCTCTAGGGGCGGCTGTGTGTCGAGTCTGGGACACACCTGAACAAGCCAGGCAGGGCCTGTCTTTGGGAGCAGACACCTCCCTGTGCTGGCCCTGCAGACAACGGCAGAGATGGGCGGGAAGCTACTGCACCCGCTCACCCCCCAACTGCCCCCTGTGCGCTGACGAGGGGGCTGGCGCAGGGGCAGGCAGAGGGCCGGCAGGGGTCAGCGGAGGGAGGGTTCCTTTGGGGGGTGGGCACCCTAGTTTGGGTCCATGTATTCAGTGAGGGGAGTTTACACGGGGGAGGGGAGGCAGGAAGAGCTCAGGGAATAACACGTACCCCAAATGTAAGGTGACACAAATATCTTCCTGGTCTTGATTCCCCCATGAACTGAAAACATCTCCACCCCGTCTAACCCAGACGTGGCCTCCTAAGCTAGAAAAGACTCCAAATTTTTAAAAATGCATAACAGAGAGAGAAATGTGCTTTTTCCGTTTTCCTTGACTGAGCATCAGTCTGAACAAAATAGGCCAGTGGGGTGGGGAAGGAACTGCTCTCCCAGGATGGGGGGAGCCCTTGGGCCCCAGCGCCCATGTTCCTGCCTTGATTCCTGGCGTTCAAAGTGTCGCTGACCAGTCAACAGTTGTCGGAGCTCAACTACACCTAGAAAGCTCTGGAGTGACGGAAAAGGACACAAACTGACCAGCAGCCCAGCAACGAGCGTCTGACTGGGCTTCCCCAGCCAGGGAGCCGCCAGAGGCAGCGCCGCCCCTGCATCAAGAGCGCACAGTGAGAATCCCACTGACTCCAAACGCGCTCCAAGGGGCACGCTTCCTCCAGGTCCAGGCTGCAGGTTCAAAGTCGAGCATGAGCTGATCACGGCTTTGAAACTGGACAGAAACGGCCAGAGGTGGGTCTCCCTTTAACTCCACAGTGAGGCGTGTGTGTGGAGATGCAGGGGCCTTGACATCTGTGCCCTCAGGAGAGAGCTCAGGGCCCAACTCCCCTCCCCATGCTCCCTGCCCTGGTGGCACCAGGTTGCCGAGAAAGACAAGGAACTGTGGACAGAAAAGTGTGTGCAGCCTGCGAGGCAGCGGGTCTCACGGAGACAAGACCAGCTCTCCAACTTTACACAGGCTGTTACATCTCTTCCCTCAGCCAGCGCTGGCCTGAAACCACAGGGGTCTCGCGGGTGTGGGGCAAGGCTCAAGGCGGGCAAGGGCCAGGCCAAATGCACCGCAGATGGCTTCCTGCCCCTGCTCCTCCTCCTGTCCTCGGATCAGATGACCCTGAGACCCTAGGGGGGAAAGGGCAGCTAGGATGCTTAGGAAACGCGTCACCAGGCTGAGTCCAGGGTCCTCATCCATCCCCCACAACCCTCGGCAGGCTTGGCAAATACCTCTGCTCCTGAGCTGTGGGGACAGTGTGGGGGCTCGCCTCAGCACTGGGGTGGACGTCTCGGAGCCTGGTGACCCCTCCAGCCAGCCAGGATCTTCCCCAGGCAGAAACCTCGCTGTCCACTGACCCATATCGCCGTCCGGCACACTCCCATTCCCCGAGTGCAGGGGGTCTGTGGTCCTGGGTGCTGGTCCCTGCCCTCCCCAGGGACAGCATGGGGACTGCCTGCTCGGCTCCGTGGCACATGTCCTGACGGCAGGCCCGAGAGCACTGAATTCACAGCCTCGAGGCCAGTTACCCTTGAGTACCTCTGAGGACAGCTGCGGCCAGGAAGTGAAGCCTCCGGCTACTTAAGGGTCATCTCTCCATGACCTGGCCCCGTCGCCTCCCCGCCCCCTCCTGACAGCCCTGAGGAGTGTGCACACAGATGGCTCCTGAAGGACAGACAGCAGCAGGCCTCGCTCGCTGCCCTCGATCAGATGCCCAGTGGGCTGCCGGCCAAGTCAGCAATCCTCTGACTGCTCCCAAGCGCGTAGGGGCGACGGGTCTCGGTGGGGCTTTCCTGGGGTCGCAGAGGTATTCCCCTGCTTGCTCTCCCGGCCTGCAGGCGGCCAGGAGCAGGCAGCTGTGCACCAAGGATGTCTCCCCGTCCACACAGAGCCCCGGCTCGAGGGGAACTTGTGCTTCCATCCCGGCTTTCTCTCCGCGTGTCTCTCAGCAAAACTGTTCACAGTGGAACTGACTTCTCAAGTCTGACCTCATGCCAGGCTGCAGAAGGCCCCTCGAGGCCTCGTGGAGAGGTAAAGGGTCTGAGAAGACTGGGAGCCAGAGCCAGGACCTGCAGCAACTGGTGACGAGGCAGAGTCTGCCTGTCTTCTCCACCAAGACCAGCAACCCCTCCCACGAGGTAAAGGACTTCTCCTTCCAGTCGCCATTTAACACACATCGACCTTGCACTGCCACGTGCCAGCCCGTGTTAGCACGGAGGACCCTTGGGTCATGAACGACTGAGCTATCTGGACACACATGACGGGTACGGCGCCACATGGAGTCACAGCAGGGCAGCATTTCAGAGGTGGGCCGGCCCTCCGCCTTGCCAGCACATCCATACACCCCCGTTTCATGACTCCTCCACTGTGAAAGCTTCTGTGCCATCCACCTAAGGGACACCTAAGAAACTGAGCAAGTGGGGGCTGCTGGCTGGGGCTCGCTCCACGGGCCGAGAGGCTCCCACCGAGCTTCAACACAGAGTGGGGTCCAGCACAGGAGGCTCGAGCTGCCTGCCGGAGCCCAGGCACACCCTGGGGTCATGCCCTGGCCCGCAGCTGACTGGCCCAGATGTGTGTCCAGGCACGTGGGTCTGTCTTCGTCCATTTTTATTTGTGGCTGATTGGGTGGCGTGGGACATGGGACTAAGGAGGCCCCTTGATCCCTGGGTTATGCTGCTCATGTGCCACAGGGAGACTGCACATTCAGAGCTGCACACTTGGCGTCTGAGTTTTTCACAAGGACCTGCAAGGGCGTCTTGGTCCCCCGTGAGGATAAGAGAAGCGGGGAGGTCAGTCACTTCCCGACGCTCACACAGCCAGCAAGAGCCCTGGGCTGGGCCTCGACAGTCACAGAAGCCGCCGTGTGACATCCCCTCAAGCTGCCGCCTGATGCCTCCCAAGGAGACGACCCGGAAGTGCCCCAAGGATGAGGGCGGCTGTGCCTCATGGGGCCTAGGGTTCGGGCTTTCCTGGAGCACTTCTCATGGTCAGAAGTGTTCCTCTCAGAGGGAGGAAGACCGGAGAAGGCAGTGGCGTGTGGCTGTCCCACCTTCACTCATCAGACACGTCCTCCCTCCCTCGAAACAGTGCAGCCCGCTGGGCCAGGCGCTGCCGTGAGCCACACGGAGCCCACCTGGGCATCAGGAGAACTTCAGCCCTGCGATGTGAGGCTGATGTGCAGGTGGCACTTCTCCCCTCCCAGGAGAACAGGCCCTTTGAGCCAGGAGGCTTGTGGCCCCCACAGCCCTCAGCGCCCGGCACAGACCAGTCCCTGAAGGCTGGCCACCTCTCCTCAAGGCCCCTTGCAGCCGTCACTCAGCCGGAGGAACTCTGCTCCCACAGGTTTAAGAATCGAGGTGTCACTCCTCTAGGAAAGGCTGACACCCTAAATCAGTATCCAAATACCGATGGGGGCTCGGCGTTCCGGCCATATCTGTCTCCTTGCTACAGAGTCCCTGAAGTGAAGCCCCTGGCACCCACCGACAGCTCGGGGTCCTTCTATAAAACTATGCAAATCACTGTACTTACAGATGCTCAGCTGGGTCCACAGCCAGGCGCTGGTCTTTTCCGTTTGGTATACTGTGGTCAATAACGATTGTTTCTGTATTTGCTAAACAAAATCCATTGGACCTCATGATTTCTGGAAACGAAAGGAGTAAGGTAACTATTCAGAAGGGGTCAGATTTTAAAGTTGTGAGGTTTGTACCGATCTCCCTACTTCCCTCTCCACTCCTGCCCCCCTGCTCCCCTACTTTAAGAGAATGCTCTGCTCCCCCAAGGCCCAGTCTGGAGTGCTGCCACACAGATTCAGGAGGCACAGGAGCCACACCTGCTGACCCATGCAGGCCGAGAGGCGCATCTCTCCCCACGGCAGGATGCTTCGGCTATCCGAGCGCCCTCCCCACACGCCCTTCCCCATGGGTTCAAAGCTGGGCTGAAAGGGTACTGGGCTCGCGTCTATCAGTCTGAGTTGCGTCTAGGTCCCTCGCACACTGCCATGGGGCTTTGCATAGGTTACCCCATCTTCTAAGCTCCCACTCGTGTCTGAGACACAGGGGATATAACACCATCGACACCCTGGGTTGCTGGGAGGATCAAATGAGATCAGCATGCATTTTAAACCAAATGGGTGACTTCACTTTTGTACTTTATATAATTCTGTATATAAACTGATAATCTAATGAAAAGCATGAATGGTGGTAATTTAAAAAGACCAACAAGAAAATGTCTTCGTATGTCTACGTGGGCTCTGTGGTGTTAGCTTTCAAGGGTGGAAGTCTGGTGCTCATGCAGTGCTGGAAGAGGTGGGACCTGGGTGCCTGAGAGTGTGGCAGCTGAAACTCCCAGGTTGGGAACTTGGACCCCGCAGCTCAGCCCAAAAAGGAGAGCCATGACCCTGGGACTCAGCATCCTCAACTGGAAAATTCCACAATTGTATGGGATTATCTCCAGGGATCCTTCCAAATCTAAAGTCCCATGACTCCCCGTTCTACCATGCCCTCTGGCCCATTTAAGTATAAGTAGCAAGTGCAGCTCGACCCACTTCTAACATCTGGTGTAGCTTTCATTTCTATTTCCCGAGCAGACGACAGACACTCCAAGAACAGATCTGGAGCCATGACACTCCTCCCAGGTGTTGCCGTTCTGCAGCTCCCTGAGAGGCTGCTCAGCTCCTGACCTCAGCTCTCAGTCAGCTCACGCTGTGACCCTTGTTTGTCCTCCCAGGTCAGGCCCTCTACTTACTCATCTTAAAAAACATGCTTAAAATACACTCCAAATTCCTGGTGCATTCTCAGATCCAAAGGATTATTACCCTTCATTCAGGGCCTGACACACGGGGACACACAGCTCACTCGAGCCCGTCCTCGCCTCCCTATGCAGATCAGGCGACAGGCACACTCCTCCCGGCCTCTCAGTGGGCATCTGACGCTACGGCAGTCTGTGGGGCTGTCTTCTTTACTTTATCTCTTACATTTTACCACAATTTAGATTATTTTATTCCCATGTATGGATTGTCATTTTTTATAATGAAATTAATCTTCTGCTTATTTTTAATCTTTCTAGGTATTTGGTTCTCAGTTCTTGGAATTTCTCTCCATATGAAGAGAATTAGGGAAATTACACAAAAATGAAGAGAGAAAAACGGAAGATTTCCTCCTCACCCCACAGGATTAAAATGACTGTTCATCAACCAAACTTGCCAAGTAACTGCTGAAATTTCCACTTGACTTTCTGGAGAAATGACAGCTCATGTTTCATTGGTCTTTCAGCTGCACCAGCCCAGTTAGTCACCCTCTGTGTGACATGAGCACACGCTGTCTCCTGCCCTGCCCTCCCTGGTGGAGCCCCCAGGCCCCTCTTCCCTGATGGAGAACCAGCACGGAGGGCCTGCTGTGACAAGAAGGAGCAGAGAACCAACGAGAAGTCAGAGCCTGGACCCTCCGGGGTGGACGACATTTCCAGTGCAAGAAAGACAAAGAGAAGATGTTCACTGAAGCCTGAGTGGACAGACAGACTCTGAAGCTGACCCACCTGAAGGGAAGAGAAAGATGCCCTCGCCTCTCGGATTAAAATGCAGGCAGCACAGAACCACTTTCTTTAATGCTGTCAAAACTGACTCAGCTCTGTCCGTCTCAGGGAGCACATTGGACCTCAGTGGACCGCAGTGCAGCCTGCCCACAGCCCCAGCCCCCTTCTCCCACCCCTTTGCCAAGGAATTAGGGGAAAACCCTACAAGTGAAAACAAATGTCAGTGCCGCCAAACATTTGTGAATGTTATGAAGAGATGCCTTACATAGCAACTTTCTAATCTTCTGTAAATGTGAAGTTTGGAGCTCTAGAAAATGGAATCTTTACCAGCCCCCAAAACAGACTCGTAACAAATCATTCCTTAATCGTCTATGCAAAGAAGCCTCTGTGCACAGAAATGTGGTCTAATGGTTTGCAAGGCCAGCTGGGCCCTCGAGGAAACTCCAGTTCTGCCATGCATGCCTGGGGAACAGGTCACTTCTGGCTCAGTTTCTTCATCTGTAAAATGAGAATAACAGTACCCATCCTGAAGAGGACAGGTGTAGATTAAATGAGATGGTCTTTGTATGGAACCTAACAAATGCAGGAAGCTCAATAAATGGTAGTTATTACTATCATTGTTGCTAATGTCTTCCTATCTGTTGCAACATGCAAATGAAAAGAACCGAAGGAAATGTTACAATGACAGAAAAACTATACCATCTGAAGCCCATTTCCAGCATACTTAAAATGTGAATTTTTAGAAGTCAGTTTAATATCTATAGGAAAAATCACTCATGAATTTATTTACTTTAATCACATACATGACTGATTCTATGAAATAGCCCATTTTCAGGCTACTTTTTTACATTCATATTTTTTTCACATGAAGAGTCCTGCTTTGCCACCTCATTTTTTTTAACTTTTTATTTTGAACTAATTTTAGAATTATAGAAAAGTTGCAAAAACAGAATAGAGTCCTCACATATCCCTCACCAGCTTCCCGTCATGTTCACATTTTACATAACCACACTACCACGAGCAAATGCAGGAAATTAACATTGGCACCACACTACCAGCTAACTCCTCCCTCCCTCCAGTCTCACCAGCTTTTCCACCACTGTCCCTTTTTCTGTTCCACACCCAACCAGGACCCCTTGTTGCATTAAGTTGTTGTGTCTCAGTCTCCTAGACCTCTGACAGTTCCTCAGTCTTTCCTCAACTCTCAGGACCTAACACTTTCGAAGAGGGCTGGTGAGTTACTTCATCAATATTTGTCTGACGTTTTCGCGTGCTTCAACTGAGGCAGGGCTCCTGCAGTGACACTGTTCGCTTGGTGCATCATATCAGGGGAGGGTATGTGACATCCACAGGCCTGACTGCAGGCATGTTGGTCTGGATCACCTGGGTAAGGCGGTATCTGCTGGGTCTCCAAAGTAAGGTTACTCTCTTTGTCTTTCTAGTTAAAAAATATCTTGGGGGAGATCTGCTGAGACCGTGCAATTCCTGTTTCTCCTCAAACTCCTGCGCACCAAGCTTAGCACCTACGGGTTGGTCTCTTCTGCAACACTCACTGCTCCGGAGTCTGCCAAGGGGTGATTTTGTGTCTTTAAACTGCAGCCGGCCCACATGCCACCGTCCCTTCAGCTCATTAATCCTTATGCTCCTTTTCTCCGCAGACGGTTAGTCCCGACCCCGGAGCATGCGCAGTGCAGCCTTCCTCCGTGTCGACCGCCCCCCTCGCATCATCTTTTCACTGTACCCCAACAGCAGGACGAAACCCAACGCAATGCCTTTTCATTGCCTGGCTAACTGAAGCGTTATCCCTGCAGGGTGAAGATTAAGGCTGAGATTGTACAGAGGCCTGGTTAATGAAAAATGAAATTATAGTTCACTTCCAGGCCCCATAAACCCAAACAATCAGAATTTTGTGGCTGATATCGATTAGTCCGAGCAGCCAGATCAAGGCTGATGTTTATTCTTCCTCTGAAACTGCACAGACACAGCCATGGGACAGAAAACTAAATGTACGTTTTCTTAGATTTGATAAGCATTTAAACTGAGATGGGACAAAGAATGCTGAAGGTTGTATTGGGCCAGGCACCACCAACCAACGAGGCCACATACTTCGGGACGGCCCTCGCTGGAGCGCCAGTGCGCAGGATCCTCACGCCGCGGGCCCCTCGCGCCATCTAGTGGCAGCAGCCTCAACGTGTGAAAGAACAGGCAGCGCGTGCAGAGGCGGACGAGTGCGAAGAGCGGCCTCTGGCAGCAAAGGGTGTCAGTCCCGTCCCCCAGGGCACCAGCTCCCTAAGCGCCACGCCAGCAGCTCAAGAAGGCATTAAGACATCTGAGGGGCGAGGAGGCGAGCTGTGAGGTCACAGCAAGCGAGGGCGTTTTCACGAAGGAATGGAACTCAGCAGGACAGGAGCGGACGTGGAGGCGGGGTTGTGTGAACAGGAAGAAGATGGGAGGCCCCACACAGGCCGAGCCCAGCCCAGAGGAGGCTGAGGGTCGGGGTGGAGGGTTCTGGGGTGATCAGACCAGAAAGCTGGAGTGAGCCAGACTCTGCTGTGCCTGGAATGCCTAGGCACTTCCGCTTTATCCTGAGTGTAAGGTTTTGAGAAATCAATGAGCCCAAGAAGTCAGAGTCCTGGATGACCGACGTTGGTACTCAGGGTCAGTCCCGGGGACAGGGGAAGGTTGACAGAAAGATGGGTGATGTCCTCAGGCCGTGGGGTGCTCTTCAGATCCTGAAGCTCAGAGCTGGGACCCCCAAATCCAGCAACATCCCAAATGTGGGACCAAGGCTGAACAACACGGCTTGCCCGCGTGTGGACTAGTTCTTCAAAGGGATGGTGGTGCCCTGGTAAATAATAGTTTCACTAAAAAATAATTTTGAATTTACCACAGTTCCTTGTCTTTCTTCACTCAGTGAATAACCAAGGACACCTTACATCTCACAGGAACACCCCTCACCACTTGCACATCTGCACACTAATTTATGTTGGGAAGCACCCATTCAGTGAGGGCTGGCTGGTGCTGGAGCAAAGACGGGAAGGGTGGGAGACTCCAAAGGGAGACCCCTAGACTTGGTGCCTAATGGATTAGAGCAGAGGAAGAGGAGGAAAGCCCGGGAGGCAGAGGAGCTCAGCTCTGGAAGGGTGCCTGAGGCTCTCCACCAGCCGGCCACCTCTGCAGGCACGCATGTGACAGGCCTCCGGCCTTTGCACCCAGGCCTGAAGCTTGAGGCAACAGATTTGCTGCAGACTTGCAATTGACGTTTACTAACCCCACTGCTGGGCAGCCCCGGCTGTTACAAAGTGTCCTGTGCTGAGCCAAAGTCGGCTGCAGTTACTTCCACACACTGCCATGTCGACGACGAGCATGACACCCAGGATGACCTGAGCTCCTGGCTGCCTCAAGGAGGTTGTGACCCCTGCCTTCCCAGGTCTGGACGCAAGGCCTCACTGATGCTCAGGTACGGTAGCCAGGTAAAGCCTCTGTCCTCAGTCCTCGCCAAAAGGCACTGAGAAAGCATTTACAACCTCAGCATGGGACTCGACGCTTATCCCTGTTAAATGTCATCTCATTACTTCCAGCCCTTTAGGATAAACACGGGGCATGTGTTCACCAAGTCACTGATAAAAACAGGACAGTAAGACAGAGGGCTGGGGATGGTCCAGGTTGTTGCATTCTAGGAGTTATTCGATCAGAAGCAACTCCATGCAGCTCGAGTCTGTCCCTTTTGCATTCTGGGGCCTCCAGGGTCAACCTGAAGCAAGAGTCTAGCTCCTGCCACCACACGAGGCCCTGAAAGGATTCTGCTGCTCTATGCTCTCATATCTGCTCAAAACAGCAAGAAATAAAGCAACACAGAAACTCCAGAGCTGGGACTCCCACTCAGGACCAAGAACAGAGGCTTGCCCGCATTCCTGTGGACAGCACGCAAAACCCAACCCAACTGACATAGGGCTCCAGAGCCCTCACTGAGCCCTGAGAGCCTCAGGTCCACGGACATCCCACCAGGATAAAGGACTGCCATCTTCCTGCCTATGGAGAGGGCTCCGGATACCACGTGCCAGCCAAGGAGGCCTCCCAAACTCCCCTGCTCTGCTTTCTGAGGACACACAGGAAGCTGTCTTGGGTAGATGTCCAAAGTGGCAGACACAGAAAGGTTCTGGAAAACCCAGCCCTCCCCCTACACCTGCCCATCACGCTCACCTGAGATTTTCACCGGACTTTGAAAGCTGGGTTGAATTTTATGTACGTTGTCATTTTTTAACACCTGATCCAGAGGAGATCTTTCAAAGAAGGTGAGCACGACTTCTGACCTAGAATACTGGGAAGAAAGACGCTCGTTACTAAAATTCAATCCTGCCGCAAGGTGGCCCGTCTGACGCCCAGCCCGAGAGTTCAGACCCCCCGCAGGGCTGACCACACAGTGGGGCTGTGATGGCCAACACTGTTCCTTTATCTGTGGCCCCATGTGGCTGAAATGCAAGGTCCGAGGGACAGACAGGAGGGGTTAATGGCAAGAGCGGCTAGTTTGTCTGAGTTCTTGGTACGTGCCAGTGTTTCGCACACATCCCCCTTCACTCTTCAATAAACTTTCCTGAATCACAGATGAGGGAGTGGAAGCTCCGGAGATAAGCAGACCCCCTCGACCCCAGTCCAGCTTCTCAGTCGATACTCCACATGAGGCCAGCAAGCTTCGTTTAAAGGCCGCCCACCTAGGTCACCGTGAATGCTGCCCTCGGCTCCCACGTGCCCTCTTCTAAAACACCCTCGGCAAGACCAGTGGCTTCTGAGCGGAGGAAGAAAGCAAAGACCACCATGGCAGACGGGCCACAGCCTCCCTGCTCCAGCCTGCCTGGCCCCTCACCTCCACCTTTTCCCCAGGGAGCAAAAGCGGAGCCACTTCCGCCACCCACAGCCTGCACCTCCAGGGAGGGGGAGCAGGTCAGTCACGTGGAAGCCACAGCACGTGCCCCCAGCTCCCAGCCCGGCAGCCCTGCGGGGACCGACCTTACACGGCATGCCGATGATGGTCTTCAGCAGCTTCTCCACCTCGTTCAGCCTGGTCTCTATATCGTGGGCCTCCTTTATGGCAACCAGTCCTAGAATTGAGACAGAAATGCCTAAGTCAGAAAAGCAGACCAGGAAATGTGCTTCTACATTAAATACAAGACAACAGGCACCCCACGACGAGGAGGGCCTCCCCCCGTGTCACCCTCCACGAAAGAGTCTGGGAACATTAACTCAGCCTCGTGTGTGCACAGCCATACTCTGGAAGCCCTGCTCACAACCTCCGCCTAAGCTTCAATAACCCGATGAACGATTTACTTGTGTGCTGGAGTGGAAGTTGTCCTTCCAAAAGGAGAGGTCTGGCAGGCTGGGTACAGCGGAATGAGTGGGGCAGGCAGGCATAAGCCATAGCTAGACCGAAAAAGCCCCCTCTGAGCAGCTCCATAAACACTGGGGACACAGCCAGAGCTCAGCTGGGGACCACTCATACCCCGCCAGTGTGGTGGCTGCAGCCAGGGGAGGTGGCCCAGGACCCAGCCACCTCCAATGATACAGCAGAAGGACTTGCTCTGCTGGCAGTGGAGCCCATATTTAGACAAGTCATTTAAATGCAGGTTTGGAAGGGAAAAAATCTGATCTTCACCCGGAGAAAACCAAAGTGGGCATGACCCAGGACGCTTTTCAGGAATCTGAGCCTCTGTCCTTGTCACAGTTACCAGAAGTCCTGGGTGGCTGCTGGAAAGGGCAGTCTTGTGTTTTTAAAATGCTCTCGCATGGAGATGCGGGGTGCGCTTCTGTCTCCCCAGGAGCAGCACAGAACGAAGATCCTCCCACCAGTTTCTACGCATTAGCTTCCAGCGATGAGAAATGAGGTCGTAAGGACCCGGCCTCTGCCCCAGACTCCATGTGGCTCAGGATGACTGTCCCTGTGAGCTGTGACCAAACCACAAAGGCTGAAATCCCACAACTATCATCAGCTGCTGAATCTAGGTTTTTCATAAGTTCTGGTTTCATTTTGTTTTACAGGAAAAAGAGTTGTTCATTTTTCAGGCAACTCACTGACTGAGTCTACATAAGCGACAAAACTAATCTCCTAAAGTCCATGACAGAAATGAAGAGGCCCAGAGCATGTGGTCCCTGGAAACCAGGGGCGCCCCCAGACACAGGGCGAGGGCATTTCTGAAGGCCTGGTTATAGCGGGTTACAGTGGGGGACCCTTCATGATGTCACCTGGAGTCGCGAACAACTTCTGGTCAAGGCCAGAAATTGTTGCCTTGACTCCCTAAAGCACAGGCCACCTTAGGGGCAGGCGACCCTGCTCGACAGTGGGGCTCCTGGGCCTGCCCGACTCCTCAGACACACAGGCCCCGGTGGCCCGTCAGCACTGTTCAGGGAGCAGGAGTTCTAAAGGTGGCTGGGTGGGCCATGGCTCACCCCAGGGAAACCCCGGGCCTCTGTCCATGAGCCCATGCACATACCTCAGCACAACGCGCTGGCTGTCACAAGGGAAAGGGACCCCGCCACCTTCTCCCCTCTCTCCCAGGTGGCCCAGGGCCCCCACACCAACCTGCAGGTTGGGGGAAGGAGGGAGAAGAAGGAAGAAAGCACCAGAGTGTCAGATCCTCTGGATGCCTCTTCCCCAGGTCCTGAATTCTTTGCCTAGAATTTCAGATACACACACACACACACACACACACACAAAGGCACGCGTGCTGCTCTTTGCACCAAAATGCTGATTTCCTGCTTGCTACAGAGATGTCTACGGAGGGAAAGAGGAGGATCAAAATCCTCTGAAAGTGGTTTTTAAAGAGAGGAGTTATACAGATCATCCCACGAGCGCTTCTTTATTCTAAGATGAGCAGAACTATTATTGCAGTCCAGCTTTACTACAGCCAGAAGATGAGTTTTAAGTCAGTCACGTCTATGACACAGCAGCTGCATTTTCATGTTCCGTACGTCCGTCTGTAGGAAGACTGGCCTTTTGCATGGTCAATGCATACGACACATTTATACCCATTTTACAGGATATAAAGCATAATTTAACAATCTCAAATGAGTATACAGGCTTATAATTCTTGTATCTTTGCTGCAATGACAGATTTTTGGTTATACCTTTGATTTAATTAATGTCCAGCCCATGGACTGGTGCATAACCTCCAAGGGTAAGACTTAGATAAATACGTTCTGCCCTATACTGATCTTTCCGGGGAGCCAGACTCAGCAAATAAAACACAGGACACCTAGCTAAAATTGCATTTCAGATAAACTATGAATATTGCAATAGTGTGGAAGGACTCACACTAAAAAATTATTCATTGTTTATCTGAAATTCAAACCCGACTTAGTGTCCTGTATTTTATCTGGCAACTCCATCTTCTACATGACTCGTTTTCCACAATGAAGTGGAGAAAGACAACTACATGTGGGCCTCAGAAACGGTACCGGTATTCTGGCTCGGTGCAGGCCCTCCCGGATGGGACCCGGCCCACCTCCCTGCACTGTGCCCTGCGACTCGGCCCACCCTCACGCCAACCCCGAGGAACTGGTCTATGCTACCCAGACCCAATCCGCTGGGGCGGCGCCGCCCACGAGGAAGGGCTCCACCAACTCCCCCGGATCCCTAAGGGTGGGCGCCGTCCACTGTGCAGCCTTCCCACACCCGGGATGGGACCAGTCTGCCTCTGGGCTCCTCCGCGCCCTTCACCGCTCGCCACTGCACCTGCTCCTTCACCTGAGGGTGGCCCCGAGTCCACAGGTGACCCTGAGGCAGAGGTGCCTCCGCTCCTCTCGCCATCACCAGTTTTCAGCACAGAGCCTGACACGAGCAGGGCATGCAGTGTTTAAAGTTGACACAGGGGCTGGCGGGTGGCGCAGCGGTTAAGTTCCCACGTTCTGCTTCGGGGGCCGGGGGTTCGTGGGCCCGGATCCCGGGTGTGGACATGGCACCGCTTGTCAAAACCCATGCTGTGGCAGGTATCCCACATATAAAGCAGAGGAAGATGGGCACGACGTTAGCTCAGGGCCAGTCTTCCTCAGCAAAAAGAGGAGGATTGGCAGTAGTTAGCTCAGGGCTGATCTTTGTCAAATAAATAAATAAATAAGTAAAATAAAGTTGACACCGGAGCACGGAGTCAAGAAGTCGCTCTCTCCGGGGGGCGCGCTCCATCCTGCCCGCAGGGTGCTGGCCCTGCTTCATGCTCCCCCGCATCACACTCAGCCAGACCCCAGCCAGAATCTTCCGCTTGGCTGGCTCTGGGTCACAGGCCGCACAGGAGAGCTGCCCGGGGACAAAGTGGCAGAAGTGTGCCGAGTCACGGGCTTGCCGGTTTGCTCCCATCCGTGGAGCAGAAGCTCACGGCTTCCTTGCGCCTGTCTCGTGTCCTGAACCGCAGCCCGCGGTACCCTAGGAAACGCGAACACGCTTCACAACCAGCGGAGGTGAGGACCTGTAAACGCGCAGGGAGGATGCTGGGACCCCTCCCTGCAAGAACAGGCATGACGGGTGATCGCTTTTCAAGCTCTGGCTTTTAGTTGGGGCACTTTTTTATCATGGACTTCCCCATCACGGGTCCCTGAGTGACGAGCTGGCGATCTGGATCAACTTTTTTGAGGTGCTGTCCTCCTTTCTCTGAGGAAACCCACCCCCGGGAACGTCCAGGATCGCTGGCCTCCTCCCTACGAGGAGCCTCAGCTAGTCAAAGGCAGAGACCGGGGAAGTGATGGGCTCAGCCGAACTTACCGAAGCCCCACAGCGGCAGGACTGGGCGGACCGATGCCGCCGCCGCGCCCCCGGACTACGAGCCCAGCGCTGGGACCATCACACACCGCAGGCCCCCGGCGCAGGCCCCCCGCGCCAGCGGAGCCCCCAGCACCCAGACGAGGGCAGGAAGGAGTCACTGCTCCCCAGGTGGCTTCCAACTGCCTGTCCCTCTTAAAACCCAACCTTCACATTTCTCTTCTCTCCTGGGCCCCGGATATCGCCCTCCTTCAATTGTTTTTAAGTGTTTCCCATGAAATGGTGGGTACATTAAATGTGTTGGGAAAATATTTTAAAAAGACAAACAAAACCAAAACTGCCGTCTGGGGCCACAGTGCAGAAGTGAAATAAAACTTCATTTTAAAATTCCTAATTGTTTCATACACTCGGGTTCCTCCGGCCAGGTTTCTCAATTTCACAACAGGTGGAAACCTTAAACTCCTGCTAGTGAACCCAAAATTATTATGATTCTCAAAAGGATAGAGCACTGAAAGGTGAAGTGTGGGCAGAACCCACATTTGGGACATTGCGCTATTTTTCAGGGACAGATGACAAGAACTATGAGTCCGCAAAGTACTGGTACCCCAAACTAATTACATGCATTAGGGTTGCTTTTTATCCTATCTTGTATTTACCCTTGGTGACCGAAGAACTTTGGCTCTTAATGGTCAGTATAGCTTTCCAAATATCAATTGTTTACAGTAAATAACAATTTTAAACCTTATTTTCAAAAATGTGCTTAAATACAATAATTTAGGATTATCTAAAACTTTTCAGTTTATATTCCCAATATTGTTGATGGAATGAGAATTCTGTGGGGATCTTGTTTGACTCATTTTTACTATCTGAGATCATAATAATAAAAACTACAAGTAGAAAATGATTGTGAATTTGCACAGTTGAACAGAAAAACTCAAACCTCTCTTGGTTAT
This sequence comes from Equus przewalskii, assembly GCF_037783145.1. Taxonomy (NCBI): domain Eukaryota; kingdom Metazoa; phylum Chordata; class Mammalia; order Perissodactyla; family Equidae; genus Equus; species Equus przewalskii. Next base: position 4,457,479 of record NC_091849.1, read on the forward strand.
GAGACTGTCGTTCCAGGACTGACCAGCAGGGGATGCTCGCACTCTGCAGAAGCCATGGATTCGGTCCAGTCAGGACTATAGGAAGGGACAATCCTCCACTAACCACATTCAAACACTTCCATCCGGAAGTTGACTCAGAAGACTTCATTGCCCCCGGAAATTTCTCTAATTTCCAATAAAGCATAATCACTAATATAACATCAACTTTAAGAATTTCCTCTATACAACTTGTGATGTGAAAATTTTAACCAGAGTTAGCCCAAAACAGTAAAAAATTTGAAAGCAAAGGATTGATACCATGATTGTATATAAATCTCAGTGTGCCAATTTCACAGACATTTGGGGGCTAAAAATCAGCCAAGAGCAGCTGGGGTGCCCTTTCTTTCTAAACTAGTTTAGCCATGAAAACTGAGAACACAACACGTTTTTCTGTGAGTTTCAGGATCGGCTTCTTTACGCAAACACAAACACCTGGTGCCTTCCTGGAAGGCAGACTGAGCCTGCTGCTGGTGAGGGCACACAGAAACAACCACTCCCTGATCTCAGGACCCTGCGCCCAAAGCCCCTGCTGTCTGGGGGTCTGGGCTGAACACCTAGGCTCCTGTCGCAGGATGCCCCCCCAGACGGCCCGCAGTCTCAGGCTAACGTCAGTGCCTTCTGCAGCTGCAGTTCTGGAAAGGATGACAAGGTGCTGTTGGGTAGATTGGGAAGGAAGACTGTCCTTTACAAAGCGCACTGAGGAGTGTCCATTACCCAAGAACACAAGTCTCTTAAGAGGGGACTCACGCGACAGCGCCCTCGGGAAACTGTGAACTTTCAATAACAAGTCCAATAACAAGTGACATTTAAAGAATTCCTTTTCCCTGTAACACACGTGTCCATGAACACGCTCAACAGAGAAGCAGGTCGCGTGGGTGAGGTGACGGATGCGGGGTCACCTTGTAGGCAGAAGAGATACAGTCTTTAAAGTTCAAGAATAGTACAAATTTTGGAAAGAAAACATTTTAAATTTTCTAGGAAAACTTGCAATACTTACTTCCTAAGTACCTGTTTTCTAAATAGGTAGTCAACATGTAAGTAGGAGTAAGAAACGATGGGCCTGACAAAACTGAGTGGGTTATTCTCTGTACACTTAGGCACCCCAACGGCAGTCCTAACTCCCTGGAGACACAGCAGCTGTACGCCATGCAAGTCTCGCGTGCTTCCATCTGCGGGGTCCCACACAGCACTGACGGAAGAACAGAAACCCCGTCTGCCCCTCGCTCCCACCCTGTTACACACAAGGCGGTGCGCAGCGGGGTCCCGCCCCTCCATCGGCCGCCCTCGCTCAGGGATGCTCACACCACACTGTAAGAGCTGGGAATGCTGATTGACACTAATTTCTCCTCTGCATTTTCCAGGAATAAAAAGCAGGACAGGGAAAGTAGGAGGAGCCGGAAGAGGGAGAGACAAAATACTGCTTCCTGAGGACCCAAGAAGGGGCAAAGCGAAGACGGGCTTCCCACCTGTAAGATGCTCCCTTGAGTGGCTATGTTATTTTATCAGCGTGAGAAGATAAGTGTTTGACTGAAACGTCCTGATCTTTACTGCAAGCTTCCCTTACTCCTTCTCTGGGCCTCTTCTTTCTTCTCTCCCACTAAAAGCAGAATTCCCTTACTAAACTTCACACTTAACATGTCTAAGAAGCCATTCACTTAGCCAGAGGTATCACGACATACCACCCCGTTCTAGGCTCTCACAGGAAGCACTTTGCATCCACCAGTCCCCAAGTACTGCCTGCACCCCTGCCCTGTGCCAGGCACCCCATCAGCTGTTGGGGGTACCGTGGCCGACAGGACAGGCAGGACCCTGCCTCCCCAGTGCTTTCATGCTAGCCAGGAGCATGGACATGAGGCGAACACTGGCCACAAAGAGTGGGGTGTCACCTGGGAGGCTAGGAGGACTCCCAGCAGGGGACCCTCCCTCACCAGGGTAGGAGGCCTGAAGGCTGAGCAGATACAAGGGTGTGAGGGAGGGAGGAGGGGAACGGAGTGGGATCAGGAAGAGTGGGGGCCCTAAGGAGGCCTGGATGGCGAGGGCAGGGGTGGGGAGGGCTGAGATGAGCAGGGCCTTACAAACCACCTTAAGGGGTTGGCCCATGGGGGGCAGAGGGGAGTCATGGCTTCCCATGTAGGCTCTAGGCGCGAGAACTCCGCCCACTTGGCACCTCTCTCTCTTACGTAATACAAACACCAGCCCCAGGACTCCACAGTAACCTGCCCCTTGTGAAGCTGCCCCCAGCACAGTCCTTGACCCACATCAAGCACCAAATTCTAGTTTCTGGACCAGTGAAGCCACAGGCCTGGTCTGCAGGGGCCCCACTGAGGTCATGGTGGTGACCCCCTTCTCGGGCTCTCTCTGTAGCCTGGGCATGGGCTGTCACCATCCTTACCTCCCCAGGGCAGGAGGACAGCGGGCACACCTGGAGAAGGCGCTGTCAGGGGCAGCAGGCTGCACACCTGTCTGGAGGACTTTCGGTGAAGGGACTGTGTGTTCGAGAGCAAAGGGCAGGAGCTCCGGGGTCACATGGGCCTGAGCCCAAAGCCCACAGCTCCCACGTGTCCAGCACGGTGCTGGGCACTTTGTGGATATCACTGCTTCAGTACCCACAAGAGCCCGGCCATGCAGGTATCATTACTGCTATGTTATGGATCACGCACCTGGGGCCTGAGGAACTGAGCAACCAGCCTGAAGTCAGCTGGCAAGGAGCAGGTGACAGAGCCCAGATCTGAATCCTCACCTTCCACAGCCAGTGCTTTCAGCCGCTCTGCCTGACCCCTCCCACTGTGACCTTGTGTCCCCAGATGGGTCACCCAGTCTCGCAAGGCCTCATTTTTCTCCTGCGGGAAACAGGGTGGGTTTGCGGTGGGATTAGGAGATGCTGTATGTAAAAGTCTTAAATACACGTTCATTCCTTCTCTCCTCCCTTCCCAGCCTGTCCAATTGCTGCTCATCACATTTTTCCTTCTGATTCTAAGTTACACATCAGCAAAGGATGATTAAGATGTTTTGTTCTTAAAACAAGTATGAGGTAAAACTTGCCAGCAAAACGGCCCTGTGGTTGTGTCCACTGTCATGACTCCACTCAGGCAGGGGTAAGAAGCGGGGTGGACCGAGGTGTCTGGAGAATAACATCGCAGCATAAGGGTCTGCGCTCCCACGTGACACGCCTGTGCCACCTCCGAAGCCTGACCAGCAAAGAGTGGGGCACAGACCCCTCCGCCCTACTTCCTCTCTGCCCCTCCCATCAAGGAGGGGCACCGGGTGGAGGTGGGGGGACTTCTTGGGCCTGTTCTGGGACAAGAGGACCATCTTTGTAGGGGTGACAAGCAAAAGCGGCCAGCGGATACCTACTGTCACCAAGAAAGTAAAAGTGAGTGAAAATACCAACAAAAACAGATTTCAGTGGGAGAGCGCTGCCAACCACTGCTAACAGTGGACTCTCCTATTGGCTTTCTCCGCTTCGCTCCAGCAGCTGCTCCCAGAGCCAGCACTCCCGCCCGATGCTGCACGCAGATGACATGGCCTGGGGTGTGTTATTGATGCCACGTGGGTAAAATGCACATGGGGTTCATGACCCACCACTCCTCTCTTCAGCCTCCTGAATCCCACCCCGTGAGCACCGTGCGGCTTCAAGCTGTGCTTCTTGGAGAAGTGGCTAGCTTATCATGTCGCCGCCATCTGAGTAGTGTGCAGGGCTCTACCACCTTTCACCGGCACTTTGACTCCGCCCTTGACTTGACTGTTTAGATGCAGAAACACCTTTCCCTTTTGGGAAAAGGTTTGTTAAAACAGACGGAGGGAAACATGAGGCCCAGACTTCTTTTAAAACGGGAAGGAGACCCAAGTCCCAGGCCTAGTCCAGGGCAGCCAGGATGCTACCAGTGGGTTCACAGTGCCTCTGATCCAGAAGCAGAACCAAGGTTCTCCTTTGAAATTTGGCGGAAAGTAACCATGACCTAGAAGCAAGCAACTGAACCGCCTCTGTAAGGGCCCAGTTGCAGCCTCTCTGGCTGAGAGCTTGGATCAGGTCACCTGGGCCGTGTCTGTTGTACCCCCCACCCGCCCGCCTTGCACAGGGTGAGGTCTAATGGGATGAGATCACTCAACCACAAACCAAGGCATGTGGCAACTTACAAGGAAGAAGAGGACAGCAGACAGAAGGAAGAGAGAGGAAGAGCAGGCTGCACGAGGTGGACGGTCGGCACTGGACCGGACTAGCAGCACATGCTGCCCTGGGCTGTGGGAAAAGCACGGCAGCCCGGAGACCTGTACTCGTAGGAGACTCAAAAACAGATCTGCGAGTCAGAAAGAGCCCCTCAGATCCCCCTGTGAGGTGAAAACAGCCCGTTAGAAGGGGCAGGATGCCCAGAGATGATGCTACGCATTGGGGGGCCTGTGTCCGGGGTGGAGGCAGGCCCACCGGGCACCTCAGGCAGGGCCCATCAGGCAGGGCGGGCACGGGCTCTGCACCCCTCACCCGCTGCCTGGGATCCTGTGGCCTCTGCTCTTTTTTCAGCCACTTTCACTAAGAAGGTTGACTCAGCGGCTCTGTGGTTCGTCCCCCGCATCGGTGGCATCCTCCCCCTTGTTTCTTGGTAGCGCAGGGTCCGTCCACGTGGGAGCAGGTGGGCAGGCTCCGGCCTGGGAGTGAGCACGCGTCTTCCTAGAGCGGTCAGGGCAGAGGCAGCCTGGCGGCGGATCCGTGTCCAGGCCATTCTGGTGACAGCCTGGATCCCTCCCTCCCGTTCCTCGGATCTCAAACCTCAGACGGTGGGCGAGTGTGCAGGAGGATGGACATCCTCGGTGACAAAGGTGGCAGGACGTCCTCAGGTCTCGGACCTCGGACGGCGAGAGAACGCACAGGTAGACAAATGTCCTCAAAGAGAAAGGCAGACGGACAGGCCACCAGCACCACTCGTAGGCTCTCCAGGACAGTCCTTGTTTGGAGAAAAGGCTCCAACGTGGCATTCACAGCCGGGCCCCTGCACCAGCTCCTCCAGGCCCCCTCAGTGAACGGCGTCCCACGTCTCAGGCTGAAGGCCCTGCTGTCGGCCCTGACGCTCCTTTACACGCCCGTGTGGTCTCCCAGTAATCCTGTGGTCTCCCTTCCAGACACATCGGTGTCTGACCACTTCTCACGCCTGCTCAGCCACAGCTGGGGACCGCCAGTACCTCTCCCTGCTCTCCCTGCCCCTCCAGTCTTTCTCAGCATAGCAGCCAGAGTGTGCTCAGATCAAGTTACTCCTCCACTCAAAGCATCTCTGAATAAGAGCCCAAATCTGAGCCAGATCTGCCCACTCCTTGCCTCCGTGACCGTCTACTACTCATCACTTCCTTCTCGCCACAAGGGCCTCCTCACCACTTAGAGCCGCCAGGCACACGTGGCCTCAGGGCCTTTGCACTTGCTCTTGCCTCTGACTGGAAAGCTCTTTCTTCCCCAGATATCAACCTGGCTTGTTCTCCCTTCCTTCAGGTCTCTACTCAAAGGTCACTTCCTCTGAGACCTTCCCCCCACCCCCCGACAGTCAACCCCTCCCCTGGGTCCTCTGCCCCTACAAGTCACAGCCCCTTTCTTCACTTACTTTCTTTTTCTCCTGAACGTTTACCACTAACATATTTTCCACTTGTCTTGTTTATTATTGGATTTCTCCCAACCAGAACGTGAAAACCATGAGGCAAAGATTTTGGTGTCTGTTTTGTTCATTGATGTGCCCCCAGCACCTAGAACAGTGGCTGGCACATGACAGGCATTCAGCAGGTACTTGCTGAATGAATGAATGAATGAGTGAACAACCAAATGTTGATTTCACAGTAACCAAGAACCAAAGAGCAGCTGCCTACTTTGGAAACAGAACCTATTGCTGTGGTGGTGACCAGGACAGCTCAGCCCTCCCAAGGCCCGAAATAGATGCCACCAAAAAGGATCAAGACAGTCCAGGAGCCCCAAACAGTCCATGGAGAATTCTGCATGTTTATGTTTTAATGGTGGACCTTCCTGGATGTGAGAGGTGTCCTAGGTAGGAGCCCTCGGCCACGGTCTGGTCAGGAAACCCTGAGCCACGTTAAGTACCGCACCGAGGCCACTTACGTGAAAGATGGCCCCACAGGGTCTGAGTGGGGAAAAGGTAGAAAGGGGACACCTTGGTGACCCAGAGATAACATCCGCAGGAAGCAGCTATCGCCATCCCCTAGGGTTGGGCCACAAGAAAGGAAGAGGTGGGGCCATCAGATCCAGATGAAGAGGGCAGGATGAGAGGCCAGGATTCCAAGGAGAAAGCAGAGAGGACAGACTCAGGCCAAGTCCTGAGGCCGGCCTCGCCCAGACAGAAGGCCAGAGAGGTGAGCTGGGAGCACCGCGCCTCCGCCCCACATGGGGCGTAAAGGCCTCCACACAGGTGTCACTGAAGCCCACAAGACCCGGACGGCGGCCACGCCTGACAACAGCGTGTGCAGCAGGAGAAAAGCACATCGTCCCCATGCAGACGTTCTCCCACTGCAACACTCGAGGGACTAGGAAAAGGGCTCAGCACCCCTTTAACTGCCTGTACACTCAAAACGCAACAGCAGGCATGGCTTTCACCACCGAAGGCATCCGTGAGACGTTTACAGGGGCTCCCAGTCGGCTGCCAGCACGAGCAGTGACCCCAGACTTCCTCACCAGCACTCCAGTGAGACCGGGGAACACACGCCTAACCCAGCCCAGAAACATTTCAGTGAATTTAAACTGAGGGAGTCTGACAAGGATCCCATGACAAAAACTGGCATTGCCAACGCCACACACATTGGTTGCCTTTTGTATTTACAGTTCGCATATCCAACCTTCCTATGCAAATAACAAATCTGCGTGGAAATAAGGTGGAATCTTTTTGGACAGGACCGTGATGTATTTTACTTAGCAAACAATTTCCCTGGACTTAAAAGGATCTAAGAAATGAGAAGGACTTCGCCCGGGATGTACAACAAGATGCAGGTGGTGCTGGCGGAGGGACCAGTGTGCCTGTGTGCAGACAATCAAGACTAGAACCTCTGTTCTGATCAAGGTCACCCCTCCTGGGAGCGCTGGGCCGGCCCTTGCAGGAGGTCTGTGCTGCACAGGACCCCAGCCGAGACGGCGCCAATGGTTCCACCACGGGCTGCTGGAAAGTCCCTGACACCCACCCACTGGTCCTCATCCTAACCGCCCCGACACCCCTGCCACCACCACCGCGTCTAATGCCTATTTCTTGCGTCCCCCCTTGAGACACTTGAAAGCAGCCATCGTAGCCCTTCTGAGCCATCTTTTCTCCCTGGCGATGATCATCTTCCTAAACCTTCCTCACTTACAGGTGGTCCACTGTTCCGAGGCAGTCTCTGTGTGTCTACACCTCACGAATCCAGAACCGACCCAACACAACTCCCATAAGCACAGGAGGGACAGAGCCAGGGCGTGTGCAAGGCAGGCGGGTCCCGCACCTCCCTTCCGCTCCAGCTAAGGTGTGTTCACTACCATGTCCCAGAGCAACTAAAGCCAAACCCTGCTCCCCACTAGCTGTACCCGAGGCAGAAGCAGCTGATGCTGAGGGCAATCACCACAGTGAGCATTTACGGAGGGCTCACCATTGCTAGACACCCTACTGTGCATTTTAATCCTCCTATGCACAAAGGCAGGCAATCCCTACTATGTCACAGCGGAGGAGTGACACGGGGAGCTGATGCCAAGGCGTCGGGCTGGGCCCACAGCTGAGCTGGGCCAGCTGACCCGAGTGAGACCTAGATGGGAGTGGGCGCAGGCACTCCGCCAGTTCTCTGGGGCTCCAATTTTTTATGGCCCACCTTGTTCCAAAAAGGATGTAAGTCATTGAATAAAGCCCTGTTCCTTCATCTAAGCTTTCCTGATTTGGGCACTCATTTGTTACATTAAAAAAAACAACATACACGCCCAAATAGCAAATCCAAGGAAAACCGCTGCCATGCTTGAAATAATACTAAACTATCCCCAGAAAGGCTATAAACGTGAGAATCGGGATCAAAGAGAGAAGCCGGAAGGGCAGGCCTTCCCACTCAGGGCCTGCAGGCTCTCTGGCTTTGGGAGCCTTTCCAAACCATGTGTCTGCCAGAGGATGTGTCACCAGAACTGAGCTAATTATCCCTGTAATTCACACGCTGGGGTGGGGGCTATCACCAGGGGGTAGAAGAGGTTATCTCAAGACCTCAGGCAGAATGCAGCTAAGGAGACCTGCCCCGCCCCCCTCAGCTTCAGTAAATGCCCCCAAAGGGGCCGCCAAGGCTCTGCTTAGAGGCTGCAGAGAGCAAGGCTTCTCGATGAAGTGGCACCGACTCCAAGAGCTGCAGGTGGTCACACACTGCGCAGAGGGGGGAGCCTGCTCAGAAGCCCTGCAGACTTCCTGGTCCCCCCTGCCCCCACCTCTCCTCCGGCCGGCCCAGGCTCCCCACCGGGCGTCCAATCCCTCCCGTCACTCCAGCCTCTCTGGCTTCCTCCCCTCTTCCAGCCTCCTGTCTGCCGGGCCTGCAAAGGGCAGCCCGTGGGATGGGCGTCAGCTGGGCGGTAAGAAATGGGAAGCCACAGTGGTTCGCTGAAAACTCGAGTCCCCGCAAGCCAGGACCAGTCACAAGGCCACAGAGGAGGCGGCTGCAGTTAATCCAAACCGAATGTGGACCCAGCCCTGGGTGGGGACCTGGGCTCTCCCTCGGCGGCCCCTCCCGAGGAGTGACAGAAGGCTGCGTGGCATCTCGCGCTCAGGCTTCTCCGTCACCCGAGAAGATAAGAGGCACGGCTGCCAGACACGACGCGACCCCCAACCGGACGCTGTCGTTAGCTCTTCCCAAACGGTTCCCCAGTCCCCTCCTGCCGCCGTCTGGGCAGGGCGGGGAGGGAGGCGGCCACCACTCCCGAGCAGGGGCTGGTGCTGAGCGACCTGGGGGCCGCCCGGACTCTGGCCGCCGCACAGGTACTGGTCAGCGACTCGTCGTCGGTGACGGTCAGGGCGCGCGTCCCGCCGATCTCGGCCGGGAGGGCCTCGGGACTCCAGGGGCCGACTCCTCGTCCTCCCACCACCGCCGCCCTGGGCATCCCTCCTCTGGGGCGGAGGGTCCAAGTGTGTCCTGTCCCGTGCCGCAATCGTGGTTTAATCAACTTCCCCTGCGTTCCCCTCCTCCCTTTACTGCACTTCAGAACGACCTGGCAACCCTGCCTCCCCCAAGACCCCACCGGGGGCCCCCCGCCCCGGCCCCGAACCTTGCCGCAGCGGGGCGCGTGCCAGCTCGGGCCGGTCCTCGGGGAAGGCGTCGCGGAGGCGCTGCCACAGGCGGCCCAGGTCGGCGAAGCTGCGGTGCAGGTAGAGCACGCTGCGGTCCGACCACTCGGTGCGGATCTCGAAGAACTCCTCCTCGTCGCCGCGCCGGCTGACGATGAGCCTGCGGATGCCGTTCACCCAGCAGCCGCGCACGAACATGTTCACGAGCGAGGTGCCCTCAAACACCGCCGAGGCCATGCCGCGGGCCGCGCATCCCCCGCCGCGGGGCGCCCCCCGCCCCGCCCCCGCCCGCCGGCAGGAGGCGCGTCCGGCCGGGCCGGGCTCTGCCGGGGGCTGACCGGAGCCGGAGTCGGGCAGGGGCTGTCTGGAGCCGGGGCCGGGCCGGGCTCTGCCGGGGGCTGTCCGGAGCCGAGGCCGGGCCGGGCTCTGCCGGGACCGGGGCCTGTCCGCGGGCTGTCAGGGCCCGGGGTCCGTCGGGTCTGCCCCGGGCGCCGCGCACTCCGCCAAAGCGCGGCGACGAGTCGACCGGCGCGGCCGGGCGGTGGCTTTATAAGGCACTTCCCATCGCGGGCGGCGCGGCCGCCGACGTGAGGCCGCGGCCGGTCCGCCCTCCTCCCGCCTCCGGGGAGAGGACGCGCCGCCGGCCGCGCGGAGGGAGGGCCTGGCCGCCGCGCCCGGGCCCCCGCCCCCGAGCGCGCGCTGCTGGCGCCGCGGGGACCCCGGGCCGCCGGAGCGGGGCCGAAACCCGAGCGCTGGGCCCGCCTCCGCGCCCGCCCGCCCGCCGGCCTGCCGGCCCGCCGCTTCCGTCCCCCCGGCCCCGAGCCGCTGGGCCGGACTGGGCGAGACTTGGGGGAGGGGTGTGGGAGGGCGGGCCCGGGGGCTGTTTCTCCTTCCGTTTCTCCAGGCTTGGGAATCCTCCTGCGCCCCCGCCCCCGGCCCGCGACGGGGCGGACCCTGCAAGCGTCGGGCAGGGGAGGGCGGCCCGACCGCCGAGCGAGGCGCGCCCTGGTCTCCGCACCGCCGCCTGCCTACCCACCCGGGCCGGGGGGCAGGGGGGCCGGGGGCGGGGGGCCGGGGGCTGGGGGCCCGAGGCCGAGGCCGAGGCCGGCCCGCCCCGCGCGCGTCCCCCGCCCGGCGTCCCCCCGCGCATTCCAGTCGTGCCACAGCCCGGCCAAGGCCCGGCCGCCGCCGGCATGCTGGCGGGGACGCGGCGGGTCGGGCAGCAGCGGTCAGGCCTTGCCCGGGAAGGGTGTCTCCGGGGACCGCGACCCGCCCACCAGCCGAGGCCCTCCTAAGGAAGGAAGCCCCCTGCTAAGAAGCGGGCGGAGCGGGGGTGGAAAGGGGTCTCCTGGGACAGAGCGTCCCCGAGTGGGCCGGGAGCGGTTTGTGAGACGGGGCAGTGGGGACACTGTCCACGGTGAAACGAATCGCAGCGGCCGTGATTCGCAGCCTCCTGTTCCTGAGGCTGCTCCTCACGGGAAGATCATTTCATGCGAGAGTTTAAGAATTGGAAGTTGGTTCCAGAAGTGTCTCCAGTGACCTCGCATCGCCCTAGGCGCGGTAGGAGAGCCAGGACGAGGGCCCTCGGCGCTGTGCAGCGTTCTGGAAAGTCTTGAAAGCCCACTAGGGCGACAAAGGTTCGAGGCCCGAGCGCTGTTATGCAGGTCACTTGACTCAGTCCAGACGGAGATGCCCCCCGCCCCGCATCGCCGCCGCCAGGTTTTATTCAGACTTTCGGATATATCGTCAAAGTTCAACATCTGGGTTCGTGTTTACCTGCCTGTGTTGGTCTTTCTCCCGGTTTGCCCTGTGAAAAATCTAGCAGCCTCTCCCGCCCCCGGCTGTGGCAGGCTGTCAGTAGATGCTGTGCGACTGATAGTAGACTGACCGACGGACCGCAGTCCGCCCAGTGCGGGAGGGACCTGAGGGCAGAGGCTAGAGCAGAGCTGAGGTCCACCTTCCTCAGCGAGGCCTCCCCCAGCCTCATCCTCCCTGGACGCACACCCCTTTTCTCCTACTGCCTTTGGGCTGAGCGGCCTCCCCAGGACTTTAGAGGCCAGATTGAAGGTGCTGTTACGCATCCTGTTTTTCGGGCACCCTGCGCCGTGTAAAATCTTTCCTAGGAGCCATCAGGTCTCCATTCCCTTGTTGCCTAAGAGGCCTAACTCTGTGAAGCTGCCCTTCACTTTGCGTCAGGCGTTCCTGGTTCACTAAAAAGAAGAAAGTATTTTCGTATCAGTGATGTTTCTTTAAAGAGACCTGGAACTAGAGAAAACTAGATGGCCAATTAAAAATAGAAAGCCCCCAAATGCTGCTAATAATGACAGAAATTCGGATCAAAACACAATGAGCTGCCATTTTTAAATCCATTGCATTGATATAGATTTGTAAAATCTAAGAAAAAGTACCCAAAATCTGAAAACAAAGCCAAAAGAATCATCATTCTTTCAAAGTGTGTCCTTTCACTGACATTTTGAAGCATTGTTTAAAGGCCAAAGGATTACTTAATTTTCTAGGAGAATGCACCATTGTTTGATGTTGCTGTTTATTATTAATGAAAGGCTAAGACTCCGTAAGATTATATATTAACTTAGAGATTTGTGCCTGGTAGAGATGCAAATATTTTTTGTACCAAAGAAAAGATAACCTCAAAGGTTATAATTTATTGCCCTGCAGGACGTTAACCATTCTCACTTCTAGCCTAGCAATCCTATTTTAATATTTTTTAAGGACTATGTAAACCCATTTCTCCAAATGGTCTTTCAATCAGCTTTTTCATCTTACAAATTTCCTCATTAATTAGTGATTGAATAAATTTTTGACACGTGTATTCCTTATTTGTAGGAACATATTGGAAAGTCATATTTTTTAACTTGAAATTATACTTGGACAAGTCTGAGAAGAGCAAGAATTTTTCACAAGGTGTGAGGTAAGGCTCTTTAGAAGGCAGTTTGGCAGTAGTTGTTAAAACTGAAAATGTGCATGACTCGTGCCCCAACGATTCCTCTTCTAGGATTCAGTCCTAGAGAAACGTTTCCACGTAGGCACTAAGAGAAACGTATAAAGGCATTCATTGTTGCAGTCTGCCACAGTGAGAAACTGGAAATGACTTAATCCTTAGAGTGGAGTGAATAAATTAATAGCACTGGCATATGAGAGAATACTATACAGCCACAAAAAACTGAACCCATTCTGAAAGTATGGATAAACATCAGGAAGAAATGTCAGTAGAAATGACTAACTGCTATACCATGGTATATATGGCAAAACAATATGAAAGAATTTGTGAAGATACCTGCCAATCCCATAAAGGTGCCTTTGGGATGGTGGACAAGTCAAGATGGGAGGGTGTCAAGAGGGCTTTTGCATTACCTATAATGTTCTTATATACATTTCTGAATTAGCTGAATGCACATATTGTGTAATTTTTTTATCTTTTGTTTTTTGCTGAGGAAGATTAGCCCTGAGCTAACATCAGTTCCAATCTTGCCCTATTTTGTATGTGGGTCGTGGCCACAGCATGGCCCCTGACAGGTGGCATAGATGTGCGCCCAGAACCGAGCCTGCACGCCGAAGCAGAGCATATAAATGTAACCACTAGGCCACAGGGCAGGCCTCCCATGTTGTGTAGTTTTTAGAGGGCTGTGGATGCTGTGAGAGGCTGAAAGTAAATAGCCAAGGTGCCCCAGTGCTTGACTCTGGATGAGGGAATAAGCACTATGGAGATTTTCTTTTTAGTATTTTTCTGTTCTTTAAATATTTTCTGATGGTGATGAAAGAATCTCTGAAATAAATGCTAGAACCTCTGACTCCTGGTCTTGCGCAGCCACTGACTGCCTCCACCCGGGGAATCTCAAACTGCTCACCTCAACTTTCTTTGCCTGGATTTGCCTTTCTATGAATTAGGAATTTAAAGCAAACATTTTGAAAAAGCCCACGTCTGTTGTGAGGACAAATAAGATGGCACACGGCAGAAAGTGTGCTGTGAACCCCTCCGAGGCCCTGTTACATAAATGTTAGGGACAGAAACAAGGAGGGAGAGTGGTTTCAGGTTGTAAAGCCAAGCTGATCGGCTAGTTTAATGCCTGAGGCTACACAACAGCCTGTGAAATGGAGGACACAGAGGAGCTCTCTGGGTCTCCTGTGTCTCCTGTCTGTCTCCCAAGCCTGGGGTAGAATTACACAGACTAACCAGGAGCCCTGGGTGTAGATAAGAGCCTTGGAAACCCGATATTCCAATCCGATTAATAAGAGTAAATAATGGGAATCAAAGACCATGAAATTCAAGGCCTTTACTTTTGAGGTGATGTTTATTTTTCTGTTTGTCTTTCTTGTGCAGTTGTTTTGTTTTGGCTTAGTTGTGTGGTTTTTTTTTTTTTTTTAAGTTCTATCCCCTCTCCCTAGAGACAGTACAAAGGTCACCCTCTGTGTCCCCTCATTCTGCATGTGACAATGTGATAGGAAGCTGGGGGCTAAAGTCAGGAAGTGAGACTGCGGGGGGTGGGGGGCGATCCTGTCCCCAGGATGGCCCTAACCCCCCGGGTTCCACAATTTGTAATGACCCCCAGTATACCTCCAACAATAAGCAGTTATAGCTCAAGAGTCTTTTCCCGCCCTGCCTGGGCTTGGGCTGAGGTTGATGAACTCTTCATCGGCGCGCCATGCTTTCCTTGTGTTTCGCCGCACCCGACGTTGTAGACGCAGGAGGGTAATGGAGTGAGCATCCGCAGCCACAGCTCTTCTCCCTTCTCTCCAAAAGAAGAGCAGTGATGGGGCCTCACAGTTGTGAACATTCTCGGACACCTTAACTAATCTGATCCTCGCAACAGCCCCATGGCTGGTGAGGAAACTGAAGTTCCCAGGAGGGTCTGAAGAGGTCCCAAAGCCATGGCAAGCCCCAAACTGGGGGCCTCCCTGCTGACCCCACCAGCCACACTGGCCTTCCTTCACTGTCTCAAATTGCCAAGCCCCTTCCACTCTGAGCCTGCTCAGGGCCCCTCCGCCACCTGCCGTGGACTGCCGACTCCACTCCCCCTTCAGACCAGTGCTTCTCAAACCCTGCTATGCCTGAGTCCCCCGGGAGCTTGTTAAAAAGCAGGTCTTGATGCAGTAGGTCTGAGTGGGGCTGAGAGTCTGCATTTCCGACAAGTTCCCAGGAGAGGCCGGAGCTCATTATCTGCAGGCCACTCTGAGTAGCAAGGCTGATTCTAGCATAAAGCAGACAAAGTGAGTCTGGATAGTGTCAGGAGATGCTGCTGTACCATCTCACAGTACCTGCATCGGTCCATAATTGTAACTGAGCGTGAATTACGTTTTCCTGGCTAGAATGGAACCTCCGTGAGGACAGGGACTAAACTGTCTCCTCATATTTATTTACCCAACGCCTGACACAGGGCCTGGCGTGTGATCCAGCCTCACTAAATATCTGTCAAATGAATAAGTGAGGGAGGAAATGAATGACTGAATGAGCCAGAGAGCCAACACTGCTCTTCCCACCAAAATGATGTCATCCATCAATTCTGACAATTGGACATTTGGGAAGATTTTATAACCTATTGTCAAATCCAGATTTTCCTGGAGACGTAAATCCCAGGTGTTGAGCCATCTTAAAAGGGGACAGACCAAAATGTTCACAGTGATGGCCTCTCAGGAATGGGATTACAGACTTTTATTTTCTTTTGTGCACTTTTCGTGTTCTCCAAATTTAATGCAATAGGCTGGTATTACTGCAGTAATTCACAGGTAATTTAAAAGTTCATCTAAGCAGATTTTTTCTTCTACTATCTACATGGTCACTTCTCCTTTGTCACTGCAGATGCTGAGCCAGCTGTGTAGTCAATCACTTGTGCTCCTACCGTCTCAGTGTCCTGACTACTAAGGAGGGTTGGGCTACAGATGACCACTGAGACTCACTCGGGTGTGAATTCTCTCTGAATCTGTCTTTTCATGCATGTATTCCTTCTCATCCTTGTTACTCCCGAGGAACCCTAACCCAGTCCTCATGACCTCATCTCTGCATGTTCCTGCCAATCTGAACATTGTTTCATGCTGCCCCTTTGCTGAGGGTGGAATTTTGTTCCTGAAGGCCTGGGTGGTAGACTTCACCCTTAGCTGCAGCCGAGGTGTTTGCACAAATTTGAGTCACCATTTTTGAACATGACTGAAAAATCAATGAAAACTCAAGACCGTTTCCGACCATCAGCTTTAGTCGCCTCACTAACTAATCCCATTGGGAGGCGATGCTGGAGTTTTACCCTTTTCAGTTCCCAGCATTCAGTAAATATTCTTCAACACATAACTTGTGTGAGGTTTCTTAGCAATCAGCTTATAGACAGACGAAACATTTGTACCTCCTCCCCGCGTCCACGCCATTTTCCCCAATGATATGAATCCGTGAATACATGACATGATTTCACATGACTTGTTGGTTTGAAGATGACATTTTAGTTTTCACATTTATTAGCTCATTGAAACGTCCACTCAAGCTGCTTTCTGCAAGCTGCCATGAGTAGTTAAGTGAACTTGTTAAAATGAGAAAAGTTTAATGATCAAATTGAAATATTTAGGATCAACACTATAACTGGAGACTTAGTGCCTGCCCATAATATTTACATGAGAACCATTGTATATCATATATTAGGACAAACATCAGCATTCTTTTAGGACAAACATCTACATTTCCTTCTATTCTGAATAGAAATAAAGTGCGCGTGCCTGAACTTCATTCTTACCTGTTTTGAGCTAAATAGCTGCTCATATTAACCAGAAATGTTAGTCCAAGACAACTAATATAATTTTTAAATTTTTACTGCATAGATATATATCTAGCGACATAGATATGTCTTGTTAGATTCCACAAAAGATTTAAGATGACTTAATACATTTATATTGACTTATGTAGGGCTAACTATATATACATGATAAAAATGCATAAATTAAAATCAAAGGCCTAGGAAATACAGTAGAAGAGAAAAAGGAGCAGAGGAAAACAAGTGCACAGATATGCAGGCCATAGAACCTTACTCAGTTGCTAAGTGTGGACTGCAAATGCCTTCCCGCCAGTGGCTTCCCATCTTGGAGGTAAACTCCAGAAGGGCAGCCTGGCTTCCAAGACTTCTACGGGACCTGCCATGTCACCCCTCAGCCCAGCCCCTCACCCCCTACCACCCTCCCACTCCCACAGTCTGCTCCTCTGCAGATACGCTGGGCAGGTCCCACCCCGGGGCTTTGTGGTCACGGTTGCCTCAGCCTGAAGCTGCCTTGTGTCCTTGCCGATGGCCCCCTCCTTGCTCTCTGCTCAAGTCTAGCACCTTATCAGTGAGGCCCTCCCAGACCACTCTTCTGACACGAGCGTGCTCCTGCCTGTCACCGTCTCCTTCCTGTCCAGAGGACACGACATTGTACATGCTTTTGAGCCATCTGTCCCCTCACTAGCATGTGAAGCCTGTGAGAGCAGCAAATAGCTAAGGTGCTAGACTCGGGCCAGGGGCAGACTGCAGGTATTTCACACGAAAGAATATCCATCCCACAGTGTGAGGGTTCAGTCATTTCTTTTAAAGGGCACGGATATGCCCTCAATCAACAAAACAGAATTCTTGTCTGGATCTGATTAATCCTCACAACAACAATGTCTGAGGAGCATCCAGCTCTCGTGGTGATGGCACAAGGAGAATCTGCAGCTGAAATTTCCTGCAGCCTGGGAGCGGCTCTACTGCGTGAGCAAAAGAACAGTCAAGACCCCAGCGTTGTCCACCCTAAAGCTGGCCCATGTGATCTGGGTCTTGTCTTGGGAAAGTGTCAAAGTAAGATTTACTAATTGATGCTGCATGTCTTTGTGTATAGACAAGTAACCAACACAGATTCCTGGTGATCCCACCAGGCTGACTTCACTATCAAATAAAATACGCCTTCAAGGAACTGAGTTTGGCAGCACATTTACCAAAAATTAGACTTTTGGTATTAGAACAATCTCTTAAGCCATGCTTTCTGACAATGGTTAGAGTGAAACCAAATAAGGTCACCCTAGTACATAAAAATAAAAACATATCAATGAGCATAAAGAATAACTCCTAGGCACTGGGAAAAACTATAAACAGTATAATCAATGGTATTTCAGAATTTTTGTTTGTTTTCTTAAATGTAGTAATGGTATTTTGTAATGAAAATGTCCTTGTTTTTGGACTTTGCATACCAAAGTCCTTAGTAATGAAGTGTTGTAATGTTAAAAACCGTCTTTCAATTGGCTCCACAATAGAGAGAGAGAGATAGATAGACAGGCAGATAGATGAAGTCAATATAGCCAAATGTTAATAATTGTTGAATCTAAGAGAAGGGATGCAGGCATTTATTATACTATTCTATTTTTTCAACTTTTTTAATATTTGAAAATTTTCACAAAAAAAACAGGGGCGGGAGAATACTATTTTTATTTCTACTCCTTTATAGTATCCAGAGAATCTAAACGATGTCAAGTGAATCACCCATAAATTAACGAGAAGAGAGGGGAAAGGTCCTGTCACTTGCCTTGAGAAACCACTTATTTCAGCTGACTTTCTCACAGTGATATTAAGGCTCAGGTTCTATATAAGCAACAGCAGCCAAGGACTTTTACCAAGCACATTAAAATTATTCCCAAACTGGTTACTACTCACTGAGTTAAAGGTCAAGGAAAAAGCAAAATCAATCAACACTGCATCTTGTGTATAATTCATAGAGTTCTGCACAAGGTGACGAAGAATTTAAGGCTCCTTGGTCCTGAAATGCCTAGGCTTCTTGCACACCACCGTCACCACATAACACAAGAATCCCAGCAAATTAAGTCTGCCATATTGCATTTTATACCCAAATTCCCCAAGTTAGATATTCAACTAGACTTTTATTTATTTATATTTTTTTGCTGAGGAAGATTCACGTTGAGCTAACATCCATGCCAATCTTCCTCTATTTTTAGTACATGGGCCGCCAACACAGCATGGCCGCTAACAGAGCAGTATAGGTCTGTGCCCGGGAACCAAACTCAGGCCACCGAAGTAGAGTGCACCAAACTTAACCAGTAGGCCACTGGGGCTGGCCCCAACTAAACTTTAATAGAATCATTTCACATGCTGGCTAAAAAGTCTTTAATGGTCATTTAGCTGTAGTGAATATTATCGTAAAGCTACTAATGCTCCTGAGGGTAGAGATATTGTCCTGAGTGTATTTGCATTAGTTGTGTCACCCAACATGGAGACTCTAGATGGGCACCCAGGAAACATTTTCTCCTATGAGTGAATAAAAAGGAGACTGAGGAACTTCAGGCCTGTTTGAGAAATTGTGTGGGGAATCTGGGTCTGTGTTTACTTCGTTTGATATCTGCTCATATCTATATGCCCAACAGCTTGTCCCTTTAGTGCAGTCTCATTCTAACCACATCACCAGGCATTTAGCACAAGGGGAGCAAGAGCTCTCAAAGGAGAAGACCAAGGTTGAATTCCATTGCCCCTCACTTTATGGAGTACATATATTTCTGAAAAGAAAATGTGGATCGACTAAATTTCTGTAAATTTGATTAGAAGGAGCAGGAGTTTCTAGTCAGGGGGTGTGTTTGGCCACTCAGCCTCACCCACATGCAGGGGCTTGGATCTGTCCCCAACAGCATCACCGAGTAGCAAGGACCTACTCTGTTTTGGGGGGATTTATATGATTCAGGCCATCCAAGGGAGGAAATTTGAGGCAGTTCTGGGCTCAGCAAGTGTTTGGAGAGACGAGCACCCTGTCCACAGGCAGTGGGCAGGCATGGGTCCATGAGGGTCCTGGCCCAGTGAGGACAGGAAGACCAGCTCCTCACCACCTGCAACACCGTGATCCCCAGCAGTGGCTTGGCTTCCATGCAGCAGCGTGTGCTGGCTGCCAGGTGGTCCTCTCCATTTCCATTTCCTTCCCCTGAACCTCCAAGGGCACCCCTGCCACCACGTTCCCTGCTATACACCCAAGGAGACTTAATTCTTCCTTTCCTCTCTTTCTGGGGCACAAACTCTTGTTTCCTGCCCCCCTTTGACCTTCCTTTTGGAATCTCAAGAGTATCATTCTAGGGTGGGAAACCCTTGCTTGTTTCTCTTTGCCTTCTTGACACAAGAATTCCAGTACTTCTTGAGGGTCAGTCTAAAGAAATGGGGGGAAATTTACATCAAGACAATTTTAAAGATATCTTACTATAAGTCGAGAGAACTTTAAGGCGTCTCAGGTGACCCTCCTTTCTACAGCAAATATTCACATCCTGATTTCCTTTTTGGCTTTTGTGTATATTTATACTTTCATCTCCAGATTTGCTCAATGCAGCTATGGTCATATTAATGAAAGCCTCTAATTTTACCCTTGTCTCTTTCCCTCTAGTTGGCCTGAATGTTTACTTCCAAGTAGCAGCCCAAATTACTTAGCTTAGTTCTCTGCACATCCCAAGAATTTCAGCTAATTGTCAAATTTCTGCTATACATTTCTCCTGCCTGTGACGGCCTCACCAATGGGGCGTAAATTCTGCCCAGGCACAAAGGGTTCAGTGAACTGAAGCCAGAAAAAAGCTCAGGGCAATGGAGCACATGCCAGTGTCTTGGTCCAAGGAGCTGACTTTTACAGAAGTGAGTACATTTGTATTAGCTGTCATGATGGATTGTTCTGACATTACCCAGACAGGAACATAATTGAAGTTTCTTTTCCCAGGGGCCCTTTAACTCAAACATTCAAAACGACCTGGCCTCAGTTAGCCCAGAGCAGAAGTCATAAGACTGAAAAAATAAGTAAATAAGTTTTTAAAGGGATGGAGAAAGCACTGCCTTCCAAAAACATGCGATTTCGGCCAATGATTGAAGAGGAGCTAAGAATAGCTGGAATGTTTGCTTCCTCCTCACTTAAATTTTTTTTTTAATTTGCTTACATTGTACCTCTGAGGGAGGAGAGTACGCATGGGTGGAAAGATTATGCTTGAGGGACTTTCTTTCCACCACCAGTCCCCAGAAATGTATGTATATCTTCTAGAAAACCAGCGCTAGTTCTGATCACCAACTTGGGCTACAGCAGTAGTTTAGAAGCTAAACAATTGCGGACTACTCTGGCCGGTTTTGCTTTCTGTTAACAACCTATTTTAAAGTTCAGCAGACTGGCATCTCCTTTGATTCTGATTATACTCCCAAAACTCCACTCCAAGTACAGCGTCAGCAGATCCCAGGCTGACGGTAAGTGAGATGGCTTTCTGGTGCACTGCGTTGGAAAGACAGGCTCAACGTAAGAGCAGCTGCCACGACGGTGGAGCCCACGCAGCCCCTCAGACCACACTGGAAGACGGTTTGACTTAGAGGCAGCCTCTCTGAGATAGCTGGTCTGTGCCAGGCGGCTGTGCGGGCATGCTTTGGGCAAACGGCCAAGGTTTACTTGCTATCCACGTACTTCACACCCGTGACCACACCCTCCCGTAGTGTAAGCACTGTCTAGTCTTCAGAAGCCTTTACATAATTGTGTTTCCAATGATAATAGCTCTGGGTGATTAATTTTGCTGCTTTTGGTCACTTTCAGGGAAACAGGGTTTGACATGTTGTCAGTTTTAAATTGAGAGAAAATGGTATTGAGGAGTGTTTCCAAATTAATTCCAACGATTTTAAGTCCCACCTTAGAAGAAATGTAATTCTTCCTAGAACACAACCACACACACACTATTCAATTATTTATTATAACTATTTCATTCCAAAAAGGGTTTGAAGTGGCTTTCAAAACAGTGAATAAAAGAATGAAATTAATAGCTAAGGATATTGGGCAGAAACTGAACATATCCAAATTCTTTCACTTCCCTATTGCTCTGGCTGTTCATCTCACTTCACGAGGTCCACGAAATGAGGAAGGGCGATTGGCCAGGGGAAAATGACGCTGAGGCTGGGAATACCCCGTTCAAGTCATAGGCTTACAGGAAAACCAATAGGCCTAAGTGTATTATTTTGCCCATTTTTTCACCCTTCGACCGTTACATACAAATATAGAATTAAAAGCATTTTATTAAGGTGGGTAAAAATATTTACACATATTCCAAATTATCCCAGATTAGATGCTCCATGGTACAGGACGCTTGCACTACCTTCTCGCATCCTGTCCACCTCCTCCTGCCGGCCAGGTTTGTTTACTCATAGCTGGACTCTTCCTCTGAATTGGCTCCGAGCTTGGAGGAATAGTCAGTTTTCAAACAAAAGGCGCTTGTAGGAACTCTTACGTCAAAGGAAGGACGAATCCAGAGTTCTTTTAGCTGGGGGAGTGGGCAGGAGGGAGGCGAAAGTGGCAGGGGACTTTTACATCTCCTTGCGACTCCCTACTTGGTGGTCCCCGGGTTCTTCAGTGGAACCACAACACGGCCGGAAAACACTTGCAGTTTCTATGACAACGTGGGATGAATGAGCACTTCCTAAGGAAATGAAACTCCTAAATGCTCTGTAACTTTACTGGGGATCTCAAGAGGAGGTTTTTAGGTTTTTTTTCAGTTCACTGATTATAAATCCAGGTTCAAAACCTATGACTGTTTACCCAATTAACCAGTTATTTTTTTTACATGTGTAGATTTTTTTCGCCCCTCCAATTTTTTCAAATCTATTCATCCAACACTTTCTTTCCCTCCCTGTAGAAGTCTCTCTTTGTCCACTTTGCCGTCCTTTCACCACTCATTCATTCATTCATTCAACAGATTTTTATTGCCAGGTGGTAAATCAAGTGAGAACAGCACCAATAGGAGTGGAGAATTCTGTGCTTTTGGCTGCTGCTTTAGAAAAGACAACAATCTCTCTGGGCATAGGGGAGTAAGCAGGTGGTCAGGGTTTTCACTTATCCTTTCTAAATTCAGATTTGTTCGCGTGGGAGATCACGAATTACCAGCTCTTGGGGACTGTGAGGAAGGAAAGACGGTCATCCAGACGCTGATCATCTGGTACCTCTGATAAGTTCATATATCAATTTTTAATTCCGCAATGGTTTAATTTTCAAAGAAGGAACTTGGAGCATAACATAAGCAATAGCTGTGGCAGCCCTGACCGTAGTCCCGTGAGCTCTGTAGGACTTTGCTGGCGTTTCGTGGGTGGCCGTGCTCTCCACACCTCCTGTAGAATGCTGCCTGCACAATAAGGCTTCGGGCTTTTCTACACACGCAGACATCAGACCCTTGATTTCTGCACCAGTTTCCTCACCCATTTTAAGGGGCATTTTCTCCATGGTAATGAGCTCACTTAGAGTTTGAGTGTAGACTTTGAGAGGCCCCTGTTTTGGACCTCTCTAGTAAATGCAGGCCAGTACATTAGATTTGTCATAGCAAATATCTCATATTCTCTTTATAAAATTCACATGCACCCTTCTTGTTCTGGATGTAGTTAGTCTATGGACTAGGGGAAAAAAACCATCAAAGAGGGAAGCTGTGGATGCGTAACTTTGTGAACAGGAATGTCCCAAACTTCCAGTTTCATTCTTCTGATGAAAAGAATTATCACCGTGTGTCATACTTCTGCTGTAAGAAATTTTGCTGAAATATGCTAATAGTTTCCGGCAGTTAAGAGCATTGTGTCTGAAGGAAGGTAGAGATATGGAAATGCAATCAGCTCTAACAATAGACTGAGAGTAACCATGCCTAACCACAAGGGATGAAGATGAAAACCATCATTTCATTCTTTCCCTCCTCTTCTCTTTAGTGCTCTGTTCTGGCTGCATCCTCAGCAGCAGGCGGGGTTTGTTTGCATGTGTCTTCCCAGAGCTGCCCCTCCACATTCTGCAGAGGCAGCCAGGGGCCCAGAGAGGAGGCACCTTCTCAGGGGGCACTTCTGAACCCGCCACATCTCTTTTTTAAGGAAAAGAAAGGTCTCAAGATTACTGTCTTTCTAGTTTTTACCACTTCCCTCACTAATACAGATGCGCCGTATTTGCATAACATATTTTTGGTCCACAGTGGGACCCCCGTCTCCAGCTTCCTCAGTACATATTTTATTCTGTGTGATGTCTGAGAGCTGAGCCTGTAATCTCATTACCAGCCCGTATGCTTCAAGTGAGTTATTCTACAGTCTTTAGAATTGCACTTCCAATTTGTAAGCCTAGCTAACAATTATATTTTCATCTCTGAACGACGTTAAATGAAAGAATGCTTTGTGGTGAGAATTAGATCAAAGACTCAGTGCGTGCAGACCCCACCCCCAGCCTGGCTTCCTTGCTTGCTCAATAGTGGTTGGCATTATAAAACTCCTTTTCTGGGCCAGCCCAGAGGCGCAGCGATTAAGTGCGCACGTTCTGCTTCGGCGGCCTGGGGTTCGCCGGTTCGGATCCCAGGTGCGAACATGGCACTGTTGGCAAGCCAAGCTGTGGCAGGTGTCCCACATATAAAGTAGAGGAAGGTGAGCGCGGATGGTAGCTCTGGGCCAGTCTTCCTCAGCAAAAAGAGGAGGATTGGCAGCAGTTAGCTTAGGGCTAATCTTCCTCAAAAAAAAAAACAACTCCTTTTCTTTAGAACACTCATCCTCACCTAGAGAACCTTGCAGAAACTACGTTCAAAACAGAGCACTGTTGGGGCTGGCCCCGTGGCCGAGTGGTTAAGTTCGCGCACTCCGCAGCAGGCGGCCCAGTGTTTCGTTAGTTCGAATCCTGGGCGCGGACATGGCACTGCTCATCAGACCACGCTGAGGCAGCGTCCCACATGCCACAAATAAAAGAATACACAACTATGTACCAGGGGGCTTTGGGGAGAAAAAGGAAAAAATAAAAAATCTTTAAAAAAAAACAAAAAACAGAGCACTGTTGGGGCTGGCCCCGTGCCTGAGTCGTTAAGTTCGCACACTCCACTTCGGTGGCCCAGGGCTTCGCTGGTTCAGATCCTGGGCACAGACCTAGCACCACTCATCAGGCCATGCTGAGGCAGTGTCCCACACAGTACAACCAGAGGTGCTCACAGCTAGAATATACAACTATGTACGGGGGGCTTTGGGGAGAAGAATTAAAAAAAAAGAAGATTGGCAACAGTTGTTAGCTCAGGTGCCAATCTTTAAAAAAAATGTATCTACAACTAGAAGGACTCACAACTAAAAACACAGAGCTGTGTACCAGGGGGGTTTGGGGAGAAAAAGGAAAAATAAAATCTTTTTAAAAAAATGTATTAAAAAAACCCAGAGCACTGTTTAACTTTCTTCCCCCAATGCTCTAACTTCCTCACCAGAGAATGATCATTTCCAGGCTCGGAGATAGTGTTCGATGACTGAAGTGCCAGCAGGGAAATGGCCTGGGGTCCCAGATTGGTGGGATTGATGAATAAACTGTCCGTCTCTTAAAAAATATACAATAGCTGAATTACAATTTCAAAAAATATAATAATTTTGCTGAGATAGGGCAAAGGCAGAGTCAGAATTGCTCTTCTAAGTGTCTCCACCCTCTCTTTGCGTCCCCACTTCCGTTTAGCTGCTTTGGGGCTGAACACTTTGCTAGAGGATTTCTTCCAGCACTACCACAATCCTAAAAGGCTGAGGTTTTTAATCCTCATTACACAGGTGAGGAACCGGCGGCGAGCGGCTGTCCCTCGGGCCACTCAGATCTGGCCGCTTTCTGCTAATGTGCTCTTTTGCCAGCTCACACACTTGCTCTTCGGGCTTCCCTTTGCTTTGAGGACCTGCTCTCTGACAAGATGAGGGTTTCCCAGATGAGGCTCATCATCAGAATCAGCTGGGCGCTATTAAAGCCAGAGGGGCCCCAGCGTCTCCTGGAAACGCTGACTCATGCACCTGGCAGGCAGGGGTGTGTGAGGGGTGAACCAGAAGTCTCCTTGTTTAACAAACTCCATGAGTGATTCTGACAAATAGTCAAGTTGGGGAAGAGATGCCATTTCCCAAAAGTTTTTGACTCATGCTCCTCTTTCATGTAATGTACAATCTGAAAAGCTCCTTGAAAATAAAAAAAAAAAATTTATCATTTTTACATGACATTGACCAAAATTTATTTTAATTTTATTTTATTTCAGATCAATGTGATATCAAAAGATGTCATGAAGTATTTCTAATGCAATATTAATGATGATCATGATCTGTAAGCTGCATTTTTACTTTTTCCTCACCTAAGGAGTAGCTGGTGCTATTTAACAAAGTTTAATTTTATACGAAAAAGCACAATTTGTTGACAAACCAATTTTTAAATGACCTGTTATATTGTGTTTGGGCAAATGACAAATATTAAAATACAGCTTGAAATTGACTATGTTAAGACATCAAAAGTGGACCATGGACTTAAGTTTTTTCATAACTTTTATGTTTTGTTTCAAAATGATAAGATAAGGGAGACGGAATGTCTTTCGTTCGATTTATTTTCAATAAATGGAAAAGTGAGTGGATGAAATAAGTGTTGTATTTGCTCTTTTAGACAACGGTTTGAGATGCTGGACACTGATGTCCTTTGAGAATTCCGATTCAATAAATGTAACTGGTAGAAGTTTGGAGGCTTATTTGAGGAACGATTATGTTATTTTCTTCACAAACTTGTATTTAAATGTCAGTTCTCCAAATGCCTTGTCCGTTTAACCGAGGCCCATTATGGGCACGAGTCAGACCACGTAGACTGAGGTGAAGAATCACGTGGAGTCTGCGGCTGGCAGGAGCGCCAGTGTGGACAGCTGTCCTCAGCACACAGAGCCACAAACGGCGAGGGCCCCGCCCCCACCGTGCTCCACCACGTGGGCTCGCTCCCTGAGTACTCAGAGGTGCAAGCTTAGAGGTACAACTTTAGGTTGTAAAGGGGGAAATCCCCGCATAATTATTTTATTCATTTATTATTTTAAAGTGAAAACAGAAGTAGGTGCCATTAGCACTTTCAATGGCATGAACCCTCTTGGAACCCTTTCACTGATGCTGGCTGGGCACTGAGAAGCGGGTGGTGAAATTCTGTGGCTCCTGGTGTGTTAGCAAAGCTTCTCAATCCTGATGGCCGGTTAGAATCATCTGGGCACCTTGTCAAAAATGGCTGTCCGGGTCCACCCAGACCATTAACCCAGAACCTCTGGTGGAAGCTTCCAGCATCAGGACTAAGCTCCCAGGTGATTCTAATGTGTGACCAGGTTGGGAACCACAGCCACAACCCAAAGGGTTCCACCAGGCACTATGACAAGCTTAGTAGGGGAAGATATTTGGGGGAAATTAGGTCTTTCTAAGGCCTGAAATCCCATCACAGGATCCTGGCCCTCTCCCCTAGGCCTGCCCCTGCCTGGTGTCCTGGGGGAGTCCACAGTGGTGTGCATTGGCTTAAGGAAACCAGCACACCCAAAAAACATTTTGCCTGAAAGATTTTGGAAATTTACCTGCAAGTTCTTTTTAAAGATTAGAAAGTTGCAAATACAAGTTTATGGAGGCTCACACCCAGATCGCTGAGCCCTACCATGCCCTGCCTCCCCCACCCACCCCAGTAGAGGTGCCCCCCAGACCCTGTTTCAGCCTGGAGATTGTAGGGGCTCCAAGCCCTGCTCGCACTTATTTCTGAGAGCTGGCCCTGCGCTGACCATTGTGAACACAGAGATGAAGACATGCCCCCGCCCCCAAGGAAGTTCCATCCAGTTGGGGACAGATAAGCAAGTCAGGGATTACAGCCTGCTGTGGTAAGAGCTGCGACAGGGACGCCAACCGTGAGCTAGTGGATCAGCCACTGAATCCTACGGAATCTCAGCCCTGCCTCTGCTCCAAGAGGTACAAGGGTGGAGAGCCAGCATTTGAACAAGGTCTCCTCCTTCATAGACACAGATATGGTAATATATAAATATGCATTTCTCGTATGTGTCTATTTGTGTGTGAGGATGTATATATATATATATATATCTTTTGTCTTCTACAGAACAGATAAACAACCATAAAATATCCCATTGAAAACTTCTTTCCACTGCAAGTGATGAGCTTATTTCAAATAGTCCCTAAATGTGCCATCTTTGGTGCAGGGGGCTAGTGAGAGAAAAGATTACATAAGTAGGTTGGAGTCAACTGTGGCAGCTTCGCATGCAGGCTGGGCACTGTTTAGAAGTGTTATTCTGAAGATTATGAAGAGGTGTGTGTGAGTTGTGGGTGTGTTTTTTGCGTGTGTGTGTTGGGTATGTGTGTGTATTGGATATGTGTGGGTTGGTAGATGTGTTGGGTGTTTGTGTATAGGGTGTGTTTTGGGTGTGTGTTGGGTGTGTGTGTGCACGTGCACAGGCACGTGTGTGTTGCGGGTGTATGTGACAGGAGCAGACCTGTCCTGGTGGATAACTGGTAGAGGTATGTAGGAGGCATTGTTGGGAGACAACCTGTAGTGGGGTGTAGGAGGCATTGTGGGGGATGGCCTGTGTGGGGTGTAGGAGGCATTGTGGGGGACGGCCTGTGTGGGGTGTAGGAGGCATTGTGGGGGACGGCCTGTGTGGGGTGTAGGAGGCATTGTGGGGGACAGCCTGTAGTGGGCTGTAGGAGGCATTGTGGGGGACGGCCTGTAGTGGGGTGTAGGAGGCATTGTGGGGAACAGCCTGTAGTGGGGTGTAGGACGCATTGTGGGGGATAGCCTATAGTGGGGTGTAGGAGGTATTGTGGGGGACAGCCTGTAGTGGGGTGTAGGACGCATTGTGGGGGACAGCCTGTAGTGGGGTGTAGGAAGTATTGTGGGGGACAGCCTGTAGTGGGGTGTAGGAGGCATTGTGGGGGACGGCCTGTGTGGGGTGTAGGAGGCATTGTGGGGGACAGCCTGTAGTGGGGTGTAGGAGGCATTGTGGGGACGGATGGCCTGTGTGGGGTGTAGGAGGCATTGTGGGGGACGGCCTGTAGTGGGGTGTAGGAGGCATTGTGGGGGACAGGCTCTGGCTGGGAGCAGGGAGAGGAAGTAGGAGGCTGTTGACGGGAAAGTACCAGTGGAGACAGAAGGAAAGGAGTGGGACAGGGAACATGGAAAGGACGGATGGCAGGGTTCGGTGCTCACTAGATGTGGGCCGGGAGAGGATGACAGGGCTGTGAGCTGCACCGCCCCAGTCAATAGTGCCTCTGACCGGGCGTGGCACAGGAGGGCCCAGAGAGGCCCTGAGCCGGCTGTGGCTCCCTGAGTGCAAGGCACTGTGCTTGTTTGCCTCTGGGACCTTGAGACTCAAGAGCCAGTTAACTCCTGTCTGAGGGAGGCCCCGGGAGGAGATGTCCGGTGGCCGGGTGCAGACAGGCTGACCAGCCGCGGAGGAGCGCCCCGAGCAGCTGCCCGCGCTCCCAGGCGAACGTCCGTCCTTTGAATGTGGACGCACTTGTCCTCAGGACTTGGAAATGGCCAAGAAACTCTGAGGAGAAAACGAAGAGTTGCCAAAGGTCCCTGAGAACCCCCGGGGACAATATGGAACCGCATACCCAACAGCCTCCCCACTGTGGGTCCCTGTTGGAGAGGTTTTCTCCGGGGGTCCGTGAAAACACCGGGACCGTGAGTCAGGCTGTGGAATCGTGCTGCATTGGGGTCCTTCCTCCTCGGTGCTCCTGGCGGTGGAAGCCCGTTTTCAAGGGCCCGCGGGAGGCTGACGAGACCGGCACTGCACACAGCGGCCCACCCCCACAGTGGGATTTGTTTTATTGAACAGCACAGAATTTGGGAGAGAGTGTCTTTTGTCAACTATTTTCTCCTCCGAACAAGTAATCAATAAGTTGACAACTGCCAGCAAAGCAGGAAGGAGCCGTTTCAGACTCCCTAGGACCTCTCTCCTACTGAGAGCGAGACAAGAAAGCTGCTTTTTTGGGTTTGTTTCTTCTTCCCACCACTAACATGTAATTTTCATGCAGCAGCCTGAAGTTCCATCCAAGAAAACAAAATGAGATGAAATCAGCAAGGATGTGTAACTACACGCTCGGCTAAATGCTGGAGACGACACCCATGCCAGAGCCCAGCTCATCTCATCCGAGGCTGCCTGCCGGGGGTGGAAGCAGCCCCTTCTTCACAGTAAGGTCACCTCAACTTCCGTTCCCTCTCAGACTGAAGTCCTAGTCTACTTTTGAAACCATGTGCACATTAATTTACCGTTTTATAGAACATCAAGGCATGAAGCCTCCATAATCTCGCTGTGTGTGTGTGTGTGTGTGTGTGTGTGTGTGTGGCTCATTCCTCGTTCATCCAAGGACGCTTTACCTCTCAAGCTTTCCATGGCTGTGGACACCGCAGTCCCGTCATGCTGAACGAGCTGAGCCTTGGGTATCAATCTCAGGCGCGTGTCCTCCGACGGGCTGCAGCACTCATCGCTGGGTATGATGTTTTCCTCTCACCTCAGCAGTGGTTCCCAGGCCCCAGTCACCTCTGCTGTGTAAAACTTAGCAAGGAAGTCAATATTGCAGTATTTGACAAATTGCGCTGATTCGTGTTCTAATTAATCCTGTAAACGACCTTTACTGCTCTCTGCTTGAAATCCGGCATGTCCAGACCTGCCTGAAGTTACTCAGGGTGTCTGCGTTTGAAGGTAAAAAGCAATGATCTCCTTCTTTAAACACTAAGTATGGATCATTTCTTTGCTGCCGGGAAAAAAATCCCTCCATGTGGATATTACCTAAGAAAATGCTGCGTGCGATAGAGCCTGCCTCCGCAGGGCCAGCAAAGATGGGACGACTGCCCGAGCCCCTTGCCACGCTGGGTCCAGCTGCACTTGTCAGCACCATCCTGGGTGGGTGTTGGGCAGAGAGCTTTCCACAGCCACGTGTGACCCATTCCCTGCTGTCACCGAGCCAACAGCACTTTCGTGCCCAGGAGGCTGTGCCCACGCTTTGCTTCTTGCCCACGCGGTCCTACCCGTCTCATGGGAGGGAGCAGCTGAGCATCTGGAGCTTATCTGCCAGGGCCCAGGGCCGAGTGGTAGAATGGGCCCTGAGAGGCTAGGCCAGTGTGTTCTAAGCCTGTGGGTCTCCTGGCAGAATTATCTTTTCTTCTGTTGTTCTTACCTGAAACTATCAATACCCATGGAACCTTTACCACAAAATAGAGAACACCACACAAGGCTGGGCACCGACCAGTCCAAATGGGCTGAGGGAGGTGACAGAGGCCTCTGCTGTGCTGGGGTTACCCTTTGGATGCTGGCTCGTGGAGACATGTAGGGTGCTGAGGGACAGACCAGGAGGCCAGGGCACAGCAGTGGGCACAGGGGTGGGGGCACATGACTAATTCCCAACCAGTCTGAAGGCCCTGCAATGTTTCAACAACCACGGGGGCCTTACTGGAACATGGTGGGAAATTCCAGCCCTGACTGTCAATCAGGTCCCTGTTCCCTTCACTCCCTAACCCACCTCCATTCAAACGATGTTTGCTGAGCAGCTGAAATGACCCAGGAGCTCTGCACAGTGATAGAAGACACAGAGATGAATGAGCACGCCCTCACCTGCACACAGGTCAGCTGGAGGGGGCACTCTCCACTCATACAGCAGGCACTGGGTGCTGACCATAGGCCGGGTCATGAGGTCGTGGCTCCGCCCCGGGAGTGATGGCCACGTGGTAGGCAAAGACACTGCACAGTTCCTTGCAGCTGAAACCCAGGGGCAGTGACAGCAGCTGGAACAGTTTCCTGGAACGGATCATTTGAACGGGCCTTGGAGCATGGGTGAGGCCAGCAGGTGAGAAATGGAAGGAGGAGCATTTCAGAGAGTAGAATTTTCCCAGAGCAGGGAAGGTAAAGGGCCCATTACACAATGGCTGGTAAGCCCAGGGGCTTGGAGTGGGAGGTGGGTGCGGTGGAGGGCAATGAGACTGAGGACGTGGGCTGGGGACAACTCAGGAAGGGCCTGAGTATATTAGAGACTTTTTTCCCAATTTTTTTGTTATGGTAAAATACACATATAAAGTGTAGCATCATAACTGTTTTGACTGTACAGTTCAGCAGTATCAAATACATTCACATTGTTGTGGAACCATCACCACTATCCATCACCAGAATTCTTTTCTTCTTCCCCAACTGAAACTCCATCCCCATTAAACCCTAACTCCCCATCCCCTCCCCCAGGCCCTGGAACCCGCCAGTCTACTCTCTGTCTCTATAAATCTGATTCCTCTAGAGGCCTCATACAAGGGGAATGATCCAGTAGTTGTCCATTTGTGTCTGGCTTATTTCACTGAGCATCATGACCTCCAGGTTCATCCATGTTGTAGCACATGACAGAATTTCCTTCCTTTTTAAGGCTGAATAATATTCCATTGTATGTATACCCCACATTTTGTTTATTCGTTCATCTGTCAATGGACACAAGTTGCTTCCATGTTTTAGCTATTGTGAATAACACTGCTGTGAACATAGGTGTACAAATATCTGCTCGAGAGCCTGCTTTCAGTTCTTTGGGGTATATATCCAGAAGTGGAATTGCTGGATCATGTGGTAATTCTATCCTTAATTTTTTTTTAGCTGAAGAAAATATGAGTCACCCTGAGCTAACATCTGTGCCAGTCTTCCTCCATTTTGTATGTGGGTCATCGCCACAATGTGGCTACCAACAAGTGGTGTAGGTCTGCTCCCGAGATCTGAACGTGGGCCGCCAGAGCAGAGCAGGCTGAACTGAACCACTAGGCCATGAGGCTGGCCCCCATCCTTAATTTTTTGAGGAATCATTTTATATTCCCACTAATAGTACACAAGTGTCCCAATTACCCCAAACCCTAGCCAACTCTAGTTATTTTCTGTTTTTTTGATGCTGACCATCCTAATGGGTGTGAGGTGGCATCTCACTGTGATTTTAATTTGCATTTCCCTATTGATTAGTGGAGAGACTTTTTAACTCTACCCCGTTTTATTAATTTACAAACATACAGGAGAGCTGAGAAAGTAACATGAACACCTAGATTCAACAACCATTGGTTTGCTGAGTGCGAGTTACGGCCACTGAGACACCTCCCCTCTGAACACTTCAGCATGCGTCATTCTGGAGAACTGGAGGCTTGGGTCAAAAATACTGCAGTGGAGAGAGATTTGCGGTGGGAGAGCAGCTAAGAGCCTACTGAGACAGCCAGGAAAGACGTGCTGAGGGCTGCCTAGGGTCACGTGCCCCAGAAGCAGACCCTGAGACAAGGATTCATGAGCAAGAGGTTTGCTAAGGAAGTGGTCTTGGGAAGACCTGTGAGGGGCGGGGCAGGGGGGGGGTGGGGGACAGGCCAGGGAGGAGGCAGGCCTCCCAAGGCTGCCATCTCGGACAGAAG
Source organism: Equus przewalskii (assembly GCF_037783145.1). Lineage (NCBI taxonomy): Eukaryota > Metazoa > Chordata > Mammalia > Perissodactyla > Equidae > Equus > Equus przewalskii. The sequence goes on from NC_091849.1 coordinate 4,489,932, forward strand.
TCCTGCAGACAGATGCTTCAGCCGCATCCCGCAGGGGGTCCGTGGGGTGTAGGGTGTGCTCAGTCTCAAGTCCAGACAAGGGAGCTGGGCTTTCCAAGTCCCGTGCTGATAGTCAGTGTTGAAGGCCCTGTGGTGGGGGGCAGGGCCCCGACATCGCCTAGTCACCTCCGCTAGGACCTCACTTGGGCAGGGGGCTGTGGGAGCAAGTGGAGCAGAAGCCTGCATGGGGAGACCCTGGGAGACGGGCGCCTGCTGGTGAGGGCAAGCGAAAAGGAAGAGGTGAGCAACACTGGTTCCCTCCCAGGGTGAGGGGAAGCCAGGGGCGTCCTTCTCTCACAGAGACCAAGGGAGGAACAGCAGCCTGGGGAGAAAGAACGATGACTCCAGTTGGGCATGTGTTGGTTTTGAAGCATCTGAGGACATTGGGGGAAGGTTGGATGTTGGGAGCTGGATACTGGTCCGTGACTTAGGAGGGACGCAGAGTCCTAAGTACGGCACGAGCAGATGTAGAGGCCCACTGAATGGGATTTCTGTGGACTCCTGGTCCTCTTGGCATTCAGGTCTGGGCCGTTGGGGACAGACAGCAGCCCCAGGAAGGCATGAGGCAGGTCGCATGCATTTGGGGGCTTTATCATGAGGAGGTAATTCAGTGATCCAGTGCTGAGAGCTGACAATTGTCAAGGCCTTACAGCATGCTCTGCAGGGGCTGACAGAGCCCTGTGGGCGTCCTCGTATTTTCTCTCTGAGAGATGCTATACTATTATTATTCTAACTTTACAGATAAGAGAATTGAGGCTTTGTGAGATCTGGCATTGCCAGCAAGGTCATAGAGCAAATAAGTGGATAAAACTTATGCTTTAACTCCCTGGTTTTATTAATGACCCCCAAAAATCTTCCTTTGAGGAAACATTCCTGCAGCGGGAATGTCACAGCACCCCTCTAGTAGTTTAGTTGTCACCCCTGCTCTGTATACCTAGCAAACATTCACCTGCCTGCAAATGGGCCACGTCTCCAGCTTGTCCTGAGAGCTCGGCTCTTCAGTCTCCCTGCAGTGAAGCACAGACCACAACAACTCATCATGAAGGGCATTTACGCAGCACTTTTCATAATGTGAGGCAATCTGGGCCGCAGTATTTTGTAAACACTAAAACAGGCATTTTTACACATCTAAATAGCTCAGAAGTACATCTCGCATTAGTACGCACAACTCCTGGCGGGCCTGCGAAAGGGGTCCCACTCTGTGCATCTTTCCTGAGCTGTCCATGAGAAGAGCTTCCTCTCCCGCCAGGGCCGGTGGCCTGGCGCTTCGGGGAGCTCCTCACAAATAAGTGGTGCAGAAGGAGCGTGGAGTAATTCCTGCGTGGCACAGCAGACGTGTTGGAACAGGGCTGTGGTGGCCCGTCCGAGGACTGTACCCACGATGAAGCCTCATGGGTTCTGTCTACACTTTGTCCTGCACACACAAGGCCGTGCTTCCCTCTTGCGATTCGGCCAGATGACAGGGTGAGACGGCAGCAGGAAGTGACTGTGTGTCTGGTTTGTCCAGGGCAGCCTCGGGTTATGCCTCTTGTCCCAACTTGGACAACACGGCATGTTTTCTTGTCTCTCTTTGCTCTGATTAGGTTTCCCATACTTAGTGATTTCGGAGGAGGGATAGACTTCTTGTCCAAACCCTCCACACCACCCTCTTTCCAGACTTGGAAAATAATGGGCCAGATCAGTCTCCCAAGATAAGAAACCCTGTAGCCCTCACTCTGGGCTAATTCTGAGACTGTGACCACAAAGTGTAAGTATTCAGTTTAGACACGCGAAAGAATGAAGCCAGCTCCCCAAAATAAATATGGGTCAAGTTTGTGGATGGGACTTTGTGGTTGAGGAAGCTTCGTAGAAACAATCATCTGATTTCAAGGTCCCAAACGTGTGTCTCAGGTGGAGAAGATCTCAGAGGTCACGCTGTTCTCAAATGAGGGAGGAGCCGGCCAATGAAGGGAGCTGCCCGTGGTCCCCAGGTGAATAGGTCACAGAGCAGGTCTTCTGAGTTCTAGTCCTGTTTTTCCCGCCGCACTGCGAGGTCCTGAGGCACCGGCTGTCTGACCCACCACGGACAGCCCTGACGATCTCTGGAGGAGAGGACAAGAACAAAACCGGCCCCACCAGAACCGCTAGGGTGCACGTCTGCCAGCTGCCTGGCATCCCACCCCTGCTCGGCAAGCCCCGCCCCCGGAGGCGGGACACGCACTCATCAGTCTGCTCGCATCCTGTCTGGACCATCTGTGCCCTTGCGTGGGGCTTCCTGGAGAGCAGGTGCAGATGTCCGGTCTGAGGGAAGGAGCAGAGATTCCTGATTCCAACTCCACTTAAGCTTCCCAGGAATTCACTCTCAGGTTCCCTAGGAGCAGGTTTGAATGTCGCTACCACGTAGCATTGCTACCCTCAGTTCCGGTTGGAGCTTCTGCGCAATTAGCGTCCTCTTTTCTGATAAATTGTAAACTCTTGCTGGTGCCTTGCCTTTGGGGCCCCTCCACAGATCTGTAGTGTGTGCTACGATGCCTCCCCACCCCCATCCCCAGGAATTTCAGAAGGACTCCTTCTGGCATTCAGCGTCTTTCTGTGTCTTCTTTTTATAGATATATTGAAGATGAAATTAAGGGTTAGGCTTCCTGATCACGTGATCCTTCCTGATGTCCACAGTCACCCATCCTTTCTGGATCAACGACATCTAAGTATTTCCATGTTTTCCTAGAGCTACATCGAGGTGCCTGGATTCTCATCTGTGTGTGGCTGGGCCCAGCTTCCTGGGCGTGGCTGCTCCGTGGCCTGGTCTGTGAAGGGCCACGCAGGAACTGGCTCCAGATAACATGAATCAATAGGTGGCAGCTCCCCTTTTTGGTAGGAGCCCTCACAGTGTTATCCCAGGCTTCCCCTTGGCTCCCTGCCAAGGGGAAACAGACAAGCATCTCTCTCCCAACAGCTGAGCCAGGCCGCTCAATGATCCGTTTGTCCTTCTGACGGGCAGTGTGCTTTGTTATTGAGTCACGATTAGGAATGCTCAGAGGACCATGTCTGTGAATTCGCAATTCTGGCCTCACATTAGAATCACCTGGGAGCTTTTAAAAATCCCCATGCCTGGACTAGATCCCATACCAAATAAATCAGGCTCTCTGGGCATCAGTACTTAAAAAAAAAAACTCTCCAGGTGATAGCAGTGAGCAACCATGCTGGAGAATCGGCTTCTGTAACGGCACTTCTCAACCGTGAACACGCTTGCAAGTCACCACGGCGTCTCACTAAAATGCAGATTCAGATCAGTCGGTCTGGGGAGGGGCCTGAGATTCTGCATGTCGGACATGCTCTCAAGTGACGCAGATGCTGCTGGTCCAGGGACCACACTTTAAGTAGCAAAAGTCTGTCACAGGGCTTGGCAAACCATAACTCACAGGCCAGATGCCTTTTTTTTTTTTGAGGAACATTAGCCCTGAGCTAACATCCATGCCCGTCTTCCTCTACTTTATATGTGGGACGCCTGCCACAGCATGGCTTGTGTAGGTCTGCACCCAGGGTCCGAACTGGGGAGTCCTGAGCTGCCAGAGCAGAGCACACGAACTTAACTGTTATGCCCTGGGGCCAGCCCCAGATGCCTATTTTTTGTAAATAGAGTTTTATTGGGGCAAGCCACTCCCAGCTGGGCAGTTATAACAGACTGTATGACCAAAAGCCTTAAATATTTACTATCTGGCTCTTTACAGAAAAAGTGTACTGACTTGTGGGTTATAACACGGTAATGCTGCCTCCCTCGATGACCCAGGTCAGAAGGCCTCGCTCATTTTAAGATGACGGTGAATCAGAGGGTCTCACAGAGGGTCAGGGTGGATTTTGAAGTCCCAGGAATTATTAGCTCTTCTGACCTCCTTTTCAAGCTTTCAGATTTGGTTTACAACTTTGGTAGTGAAAATTGTTTTTTTCGTGTCTATAGAATGCATTGAAAAAAAAGAAGGATCATTTATTATTATTTAGCTAATGTCCTGGGTAATGTCTTAAGCTGTGCAATCTATGGTGTACAAAATTGTAATGAATCCTGTCACGTAGAAGTTTTTCCCATTTAAAGACTACACAAGTAATGTATATTTGTTGAGAAAACTTATGTGCACACCGCGTCTATAATCTGAACATCCAGAAACAACCTCTATAATGTGTTCGTGTGTAACTTTTCAGGCCATTTCTTACATGCATATACCACATGCCACGCGGTAAACCGTGTCTGTGGTCTCCGTTTTCTCATTTCTAAAGTGGGAAGAATAATAACACGTGTGTAAGGCAAGAAAAGATTGATCTTGGTCCCTGGCTCCTGACACAGAGCTCCTGAAGCCTTATGATTTCCTGGGTGACAGGAACGTCTTTCGTCCTAATGAGTTGACTCTGGGTGGGCTTCTGGGTGAGGGCTGGTCACCGGAAAGACCAAGCCCTGATTAGAAGCTTGGAATTTCCAGCCCTGTCCCCACTCTTCCCGCCCCATCTTTCTCATGAGAAGGGAGAAGCACTTAAAATGGAGTTTCGTGATTGGTCGTGCCTATGTGATGGTGCCTCCGTGAAATCCCCAAAGTACGGGGTTCCGACTGCTTCGGGATTGGTGAATGCGTGGAGGTGCGGGGACAGTGGTGTGCTGGGATGGGGCCTGGAAACGCCCTCCCTCTCCCACATATCTTGCCCTGTGCATCTCTTCCATCAGGGTGTTCATCTGTATCCTTTATCATATGCTTTAATAAACTCATAAACTTGTTTCTCTGAGTTCTGTGAGCCGCTCTAGCAAACAAATTGAACCTAAGGAGAGAGTCACGGGGACCTCTGATTTATAGCCACTTGGTCAGAAGTACAGGTAACAACCTGGCCTTGCGATTGGCATCCTGAGGTGGAGGGGGCCATGGAACATGCACTTTGTAGCAGGTCGGTCTGAAGCACAGGTGGTAACCGGGGCTTGTGACTGGCGTCTAAAGGGGGCGAAGTTCAGTGGGACTGAACCCTCAACCTGTGGGATCTGCCACTATCTCGGGTAGATAGTGTCAGAATTGAGTTGAGTGGCAGAGAACCGCTGGGGTGGGGAGAGCCTCCACACATGTGGGGAAGGGTCAGAAGTGTGAGTGTTGTGCGTGCGTGTGGTAGCACTGCAAACGTAAAGGAGGCAGGAGAACCAGGAAAAAGCTTTCCTACAACCTGCCTCACGGGCTCGGTTGGCAGGATTAAAGGAGATCGTGTCTGTAAAGAGCTGAGCTCAGGTAATAGCTCAATGTATATCAAGTATTGGAAATGGGTTCTACCTTTTCATAAATGACCCCAGAGGGTCTTGAAGCCAGACATAATACTGGCGCCCTCCACACCCGTCCTCTCTGCGGGAGAGAACTTGGCAGGAGACCACCCCACCCCCAAGGAATGCTGGGAAATGCAGTGTGGCTGGAGGGGCTGACCCAGCATGAAGCCGGGACTGCAGTGGGGGGCGAGTGAATTTTGGTGGAAGACTAGCCTCTGCCACAATGTATTCTACCCATTTTTCTACGGGAGTGTTCACCTTTTGCTTTTTGGTATTCATGAGTTCTTTGTAAGTTAATGATAGTAACCTTATGACATGTGTATTGCAAAATTTTTCTTTGGCATCCTTTTTGACTTTGTTTATTAGGTCTTCTATCTTAAAAATAACTTTTAGTAATATATGCACATATACATATTGTAGAAAATTTTGAAAACAACAAAAAGGACAAATTGGAAAATAAAAATTGCTCAGAATTCCACAACTACAGACAACCCTGTTAACACCTTGATCTAACTGATGTGTGTGCTTCTTCACGCTCAATTGGGTTTATGCTATATATTCTGTGTATAATTTTATATTCTGCTTTTTAATTTAAAATTCTATTGAGAATTTTTCCACCCCACTGGAGTTCATGTAAAAACATAACGCTTAATATTCTATCATACAGATGTTAATATTTTATTTAATCTTTTTAATCTATTTAATTTATTTAAGTTTCTAAAAGTGGAAGTACTTGTGTCAAAGACACAGCGAGAGAAGCTGAGACAGAGGGAGCAGGCCAGCCTGGTGAAGTGAGGAGCATTGGAGCAGGAGGCTGCTGACTCCGCCTCTGAGGTGCCGGCTGACCGTTCCCTGGGGCTGGGCTGACTCAGAACAAGCTTCTGCCCGAGAGCTACACCCTGATGTCCCGCGCCTGCTGATGTTGCGGACTGCTATTGTTTAGAGTTTGGTTCAAACTTCCCTTAAAGCATAAATAGAACAGCGAAGCCACATCCGTGTGCTTCTTGGGAAATAGTGGACTGTAGTGTCCAGCAGAATAGAGTCCAGGATCTTTGATAGAATGGTTGGTACAATGAAAATAGAAACGATTGTAGCAGTAGTTCTGCCCAGAAGTTTGAAGGGCCCAGCAAGAGGCCACACACCACAGGTCTAACTATTTAAAAGTTACTCATCAAACTGTTAAACAAAACATATTCTTATCTTCCTGCATTTGCAAATAGGCCTTGATAACAACCTAAAGAGGTGTTCAAATTTAGGATTTGTAGCACTCGAGGTTAACAACCTGCACATGGGGGGTTGCAGGACAAGCCCGCTCTTGGCCAGTGGCCTGCCCTCCTTCCTTTCTCCCCCCAACACCTGAGAGGCCTCCAAGCTCCATCCACACCCCAGAAACAGCTGTCCTGCTTTACCCCTGGGGCCTGGGGGTATGATCCACCCCAGGAAGACAGACCCGGGGAATAGATACACATAGACACTAACAGTGGGAACAGGCAGGAAATTCAGATTCACAATTACCTGAAACATGGTCTCGAGAAAGAAACATGGGCTCCAGGCGGGCACATCCTCACTCCAATGGGAGGGGGCTACCCTGGGGCCCGGTAAAGCTGGGGCCAGGGCAGGGACCCCTCCTGCCAGGCCTTAGGTGTGCTGCTCACAGCTGCCATGTATTCACCTGTACTCTGTGCCAGGCCCTGTTCTCTGCTTCCCGCGCCCCATCACTTCCAAATCAGAGTGTTCAAGGTGCTCAACTCACAGGCAGTAGGGGCCCAGGCAAGGTTCACCCGAGAATCCATGCCCTTAACTGCCGTGCGTTACCGCTTCTCAGAGGAGGATAGGAAGCCCTGCATTAGATTGTCTCCAGATCCACTTCCTTCCCAGTGATGCGATTCAGCTGTGTAAGCAGGGCAGGTCCCAGTCTGGCCAACTCTGTATGGAGGAGATAGTCCAGAGATCTCTAAGGTGCTGAGTCCAATATCCCGTGACTCCATGACTTCATATCCACCCACTCATTTTAGACACACTCGAGAGATAAGTTCTGTTACTAAATATTCTGAATATGGGCTTTGTTGATCATTTGTGAGCATAGGTTGTAATTTCTTCGTCTGAATTTTCTCAGGATTATCTCCCTAAATGGGAATGTTGAACTGGCTCCTTCCAGATGGACCTTTCTCTTGTCATCATGGAAATTATGTGGTTCTCTCCTGCTCCTAGCAAATCACAGTGGGGAGTAAATGCATTCTCTTGGAAATACTCCTAATTCTAGGTTTTTCCAAAACAAAAGTATGTTATCAAAATAATACTTAGGCTGCCGAAGCTTTTTTTCTGAGTTTCACTGTCTTGGCTCTATGGATAATGTCTTGGCTGGGGCTGTGGCCTGGTGTTCAATCCCATCCTGCATTGCAGGGTGTAGGCGCAGTAACTGGAACAGTCTTTTCTCTCACTCCATGCAGGCCAGCTGGGCAAAAGATGACCCCTGTGCCCCACGGTCCCTCAGCAGTGCTCTCAGGGGCCCCCTCACCTTCAGGCTGCAAAGCCACAGGGAATGAATATTTTCCCTAAATTAAATCTGTAAATATTTCATATGTCCTGTATTAGCCCCCATGGACTGAGTTCACGGGCAAAGGAGTATGAGTGATCGATGGAGAATTTGGGTCTATCAGATAACTCCCTGGCACAGTTCTGAAAGATGCAACAGCAGAGGGAAATTCTCCATCAGTTCCCAAGTAGGAATGATTCCAGTATGTGTATGTTTTTTCCCCTGGGCAGTGGCAGGATTGTTTCGTGTTTTATCGTTCTCACTTATCCAGTGGTGTTAACATCGTCAGCCCTTGCAACCACCCTCTGGGTCTGTTCAGAGTCTTCTGAGATGGCAGGGGCCGTGTGCTCCTCCCACATGGGTATTCTGTGTCTGTGTTCACCGAGTTACAGACCCATTTGGTCATTTTCTAAGTCTCGTTCTCGACCTTTTTCTCTCTCGAATAATAGTCAGTGACAGGTTGGAGCCCTATACCAGCTGCCTTTAGGAGAACGAGCTCATTGTTCAACATCTGAGGTCATGAGTTCTCGTCCTGACTGTGCTGCTTCCCCACTTTTGTAACTTAGAGATCCAGCTTGTGTGTCTCAGTTTCCTTAATGGTCAGTTAGAGACAGAAGTACCTGCCTTGCCTACCTGAGGGCGGGGCAGGCATCTAACTGAGGATTGTTTCAACAGACGTGAGGGGGTTAAGGAAGGAGACAGGCCAGTGAGCAAGACATGGTCCCTGTTCTCAGTGGAAAATCAGCCGGTCAGTGACTCACTATGGCATGATACATGGATGAAAGAACACCGTAACTTTGAATTGTTTCGTGTGAACATTTATTGTTGTTTAACACTTGTGGAGTGACACTGGCTTGGGAGGAAGCGCCAGTCTGGGGCTCTCAGAAGCTGAATTATCCAGGTTGTTAGTCTCAGTGGAAAAGATTTGTACTAGGCACCCAGAACCAGCTCGTGGTTCATCTGATGGCGGCTTCTGGAACTGTAGACAAGGTGCTTAGGTGGAAATAGCTTGTAAGGACTGACCTTGCAAAGAACAAATCCATTCAGTCGGTTTTCTCCAATCATGTTCCATATTCTTTTTAGAGATGTTATCAGTGTGGTGCAAAAAAATAATAAAAAAGATTCTGGGCTCAAATAAGTTTGGGAAATGTTATATACCACATGCCCCTTCACAATTTATACGTGTTAGCAGCTTAAAAACTCCAAAAACTGAAGTCTTGCATTAAATAAATCTGTTTAATTTTGTTTCATTCTGCTTAATTCAAATTTGTATATGTAAGACATTTTAGGGTCCCATTTTATAGTACCTGGTTGACCATGCTCTTCAAGGCACCAGTCTGGGAACTGCTGAATGGTAGGGTTGTGGCAAACCTCGTATGACCACGAGGGGAACCGGACGAAAGACTGCAGATGTCTCGGCACCAGTCTATTTCTAGCAGTAGAAAACGAAAACAAGCCCAAACACATCATCTACAGACTTTGGGTCAGTAAATCAGAACGTAGATGGAGGTGATTATCGTATTGTTATTCGTGGTCTATGCAGGGATGCAAAACTGCTAATCCATTGAGCATTCCATTTTGCCTTTCGTATTAGCTCACCTGAGTATTTCTTAGTTAAACCTAATATTTTGTTTTAGATCTAGATTTGAATGTCAGCTCTATTGGTTTTACAAACTTGGGTGTCATGTGACCTCTCTAAGTCTTAACATCATTCATTTAACATGAATGAAGATAAAACCTACTTTACAGGGCTGCTGTGTGGGTAAGGGAAGAATTGTAAAACCACCTCACATTGTGCTTGGCGCACAGTGCGTCCTGGGTAAACTATTACTGGAAACGCCAAAGGCAGCTTTACATGCAGCTATCACTAGCTGCCCCAAGGCTGTTGTAGAATTGAAGGAAACTTTGTTTCATGCTTATTCATCATTTACAGTTAAAAAAGAAAAACCTAAAACAGGTTTCTTGAGTTCTGGTGCCGCATCCTTCTTCAGCCCAGGACAGGAGGCTGTGGGTGTGAGCGTGAATTCATCACAGAAGGCGGAGGTGGCATTGTTGTCATTGTGACTGTGGCCGTCTGTGGAGCCTGCGGATACTCCCTTTTCTGGCTATGACTGGCTGTGGCCAGGACTGATGTCACCCAAAAGCTCACTTCCTTTATCCAGTTTTTCTTTTTACGTGTGCACTTAAATAATTTAAGAGGGAGAGTTTCTGCCAAAAACCCAGAGGGAAGTGGCACCTATTTTTGTGCCCCTGGTATCTTAAGGCCTGGGAGTCTCCTTTCTCCAGTGTCTCCACTTTGAGGAAGCTGGGATCATCCATCCATCCATGAGCAACATCCAAATCAACATTTGCTGGACACCTGCTGTGTACCTGGCTATAAGGTCCCTGCTTTCGTGGAAGTTAGTATCTAGAAGGGAATGATGTTGACATCTAAGTCACTTGCTGGAGTTCCCGCACACATTATTTGTAGGCTGTCATCAGGGACACTTTCCTAAGTCACCAGCCGTCTGGCAGAAGGCATGACCAAGTTGTAGCCGTCATTTGAAAGTTTCAGGATCTGCTTTCAAGAGAGTAAATGTGTAAATATTGAGTACCTGTTAACCCTTGGTGGACACTTAGCCTTTTTGTCTTTATCCTCCATGCAAAGGCCTGGGTTTAGATCCTCTGATACTTAAGAAGCCATCTTTGCTTCCAAACCCAGGTGAAATTGTTGACTCAGACTTGATGTTTACTGCCTGATTGGAAGACGTGGACATCTAACGTAATTTGTCTTTGTTTTACAAGGCCCAAAGCTTTTATGGATGCATTTGGTGCAGAATAGTCAAAGTACAAAGGCTTCTGGTCTATCCCTATGGAAAAACCCACATCCAGGGCACACCTTCTTTCTGAAGCATTCCCTGATAGGATGTAGGAAGTACAGACCTTCTGGAAACAGGGAAAAAGAAGACAGGCACGTGGAGACGGCAAAGGATGGTCAGCATATTTAAGTGTCAGGCACTCTGTAGATAGTTCATGCAATTATCTCATTTAATCCTCCCAACAATTCTATAAAATACTTTGTGTTTCCCAAATAGAGAGCCTGGGCCTCAGAGAGGTTAAGTAGTGACCAAGATTCTGATCCGGTGATATCTGCCTTCCAGCCTATTGCCTTTCAGCTATGCTCTGTGGAATTCTGCTGGGAGCTCAGATAAAGTGGTGACAATTCATGAATTAGGAAATTAAACAATGGTATCCCAGTCTGTAACTTCTCTAAAAGCTGTAACACTACCTTTTTATAGCAGCAATCATCTGTCTTCAGCCCTTAGGTAATGAAGTAAGAAGCCTTATGTGGCTCTGCCATTACCAGCTGGGTGGCCTTGGATGACCCAATGCCAATCATCATGAAACAGCAGTTTCCTCAGCCCAAATATGGGAAGAACAGCGATGCTAAAATGAAAATAACAACAGTAAAGAGCAGCAGAGTAAAAGGAGTGAAAACTTAGATTTTAGAGTGAGACAGACACAGGTATTTGACTCCAAGGTCTACACTTACAAGTTGGCTGACCTTGGGGAAGTAACTTAAATTCTTTAGGCTTCAGTTTCTTCATCTGACAAATAGGAAAAACAATAGAGCCTCCCCCAGAGAATTGTTGCAAGGGTTCAATTAATGAAGGAATGTATGCAGGTGAACACTTAGCACTGTGATTAGAAGGTTGTAAGAACTCAATAAAAGTTAGCTCCTGTTGTTACCCACCCTAAGTAACTCACGAGACTCTTGTCGCTCTTGAAACCTAAAGAAGTGACGTGTACAGGAAGGTGTTTTGTAAACTGTGAAGCATACTCTGTTGTGCTACTCATCATTAATGGTGATAATCGTCATGGCTGGAATCAAGCTCACAGTTAATAATTTTCTTTGCAGTTATGCTCTAAGAAAAGCCAAATGAGTCAGCTCCTTCTCACCCTGGAATACAGAGATTTGAACCAAACATCCTTGGATATCAGGAGCAAAAATTGCACCATACGAGACTCGAGAAAATTAACCAGAGTGGCCATGACAGGTGAAATAAATATTTGAAGACGAAACCATTGGATCCCACGATGACAAGTTGATCTTCTCTCCCAGCCAATACTGGTGCCCACCAGCATTTATTCCGAGGCCAAGGATTCGTTCCAATCATTTGAGCTTGAAAAGTGTGGCAAAGGAACAGCCTGGACATCAGGAAGAGAACGATCCAGAATGCTGATGTATATGTGAGATGCCACAGAAGCTCCAGGCCCACAGCTGTCCCCACTGGAGCTACGCTGGTGTGCCCAGCTCTCCAAAAGCAGCTTGAAATGCTTTGCAAGGAAATGAAGAGAGTTTATAAATCAGGCTGGTCCCTTTCCAGAATGGGTATGGCAAATTGTGGCTCATGTGCTAACACTTCCTTCTCCTATTCCCATGGCAGACATCACTAACTGACAATATCACTTTTTCCTGCTGATCCCAGACAGAACTTCAGAATCCTCGCCAACAAAGCACACCAGGCATATGTTGCTGAAAGATTGGAGTTTTCATGCAGGGTGAAATTCAATGGTAACCCCACTTTATACTATCAGCCTAGTGGCCATCCAACATTTCTAAGGATGGTGGCAATGGCAAAGCCTGTTGGTTGTCTACCTAACAGCCATTCCTCTACTCTTCCTCCTTCTTGGCAGAGTCCACATTGCATTATGGAGGCTGAAAACATCAGGTACTCAGATTCCCAGCCTCCTCTGCTGCAAGGACATATGTGTGTGTCCTAATCCTGGCCAATGGGACACAAGAGGATGCCTTATGTATAACTTCTGGTGAAAGTTTCCCTCCCTGATAAAAAGAGATGTGCAGGCAGAAACCCCAGTCTTTCCCCCTGAAACTTGCTTGGGTAAAGATGTAATGTCTAGGGCGGTGGCCATTATCTCGTAACCATAAGGGACTAAGCCTAAAAATGAAAACCAGTGCTCTGCAGATGGTGGAACAGAAAGATGGAAAGCACCTGGGTCTTTAATAGCGTCCTTTGTGGCTAAATTTACCAAATTTGGAACCACATACTTCTGGAATTCTCATGACAGGAGAAAATAAGTCCGTTTCGTTTAAGCCACTTTTAGTTGGACATGCTGTTACTGTAACCAAGAGCATTCTTACTGATCTGAGTCCTTTTCTAATGTTTGTGGCATCCCCTACCTTAAATGGCAGAGCCCACCTCGCACTTTTATAGTGAGAGCTGAATATGCCAATTGCTCACTTTCCCAGCTTCCTACACGGTTCAGAATGAGCCTATTACCTAGGCTCCACCAATCCTGTGCACCCAAGCCAAAACCTTGAGTCAGAAGCTAGTGGTGTGAAGAAACAGAGATGGTATAGAATCCGTGCTAATGAAGGAGGCAGGAGCTATGTCCAGTGTCCACAGGGGGCAGTGGCAGTGACTCTGGCTGCAGCAGCATGTGGGGCATGGTGATGTCCAACGTCAGCAGTTCCGCTGGTGCAGCAGCAGTGGCATTGTTTGGAGCAGTTGGGGGAAGCGAGTTCCTGGCTGCATAGCTTCCCAGCCTGGCTCCCCTCCTTCTAAGAGAGTTTATGAGCTTCTCAATAACTTTTTAATAAATTCCCATTTGCCTAAAATAGCAAAATTGGTTTCTGTCGCTTACAACTAAGAATATTGACTGATACAATAACCGACATCCAGTGGTAACTGGACGATACTACCTGAAAGAAGTCCGTTGTTAGCAAACTGTCCACTCGCCATCTCTGCTGAGCATATAAACAGATACCTCTGTAAGTCCTAGTGTGTAAAAAGTCAAAATGTTTCTCCTTTTATATATTTGAATTTCCATGGTGAGGGAGGTATACAATTAAATTAAATCATTTAGATAATCCTCCAGAAACACATGAAATAATGTTTTCTACTTCCTGGGAGGAAGCAAGAGCTTAGCTTGTCTCTCCTTTGTGGTTGCTCAGAATGCCCATGGTGGCCCAGTCACCATGGAGAGAGCTTCCTGTCCAAGCACAGCCAAGAGGCAGCCGCTTCAGAGCGGCTCCAACAGTCGCATGATCCTTTCCTGCTTCTGTAGACACCAATCTCATTGCAGGCTCCGTGTCCTGTTGCCGCCTTCGTTCACACGAACCTCATACTGTGGAGGCTCCTGAGACCTTGGTGTGGGGCTAAGTAGGCTGTGGTAACAGCTGTTTCTGGCCTCGTCCTATTTCGAGCTCTTTGATAGATGAAGCTCTGAGCGGAGCCTGAAGCCACAGGCAGAAGTGGTGTGAGAGCCAAGAGCAGAACCAAGCCTCCCCTTTTTCAGGTTCTTACGCTCCTTGGTCTCAAGGGTCGACCAGATGCCTGACGAGGACCCTGTAACCAGTTAGTGGTTTCTAGCCTGGAACTACTGCCTCAGACTTACTTGCCTCAATTCTTAATTTCCTGCTACTCTCAAACCTCTTTCTTCTCCAGTTAATCAATAAAAATAATAATAACAGCCACTTTTTATTAAGCACAAACTGTCAGCCTTGCTACGTACTAGATGCTTTACCTACATTATTTAATTTAATCCTCCTATCTCCTCTGCAAGGCATTTTTATCCCCATTTTACAGATGAGAAAACTGAGATGCAGGGAAGTTAAGAAACTTCCACAAGGTCCCTTTGAAAGGTTGACATTATTAGTTATCTTTTCATATGTCCGTGTCTTATCTCCTAGACAGAGTCCTTGAAGGCAGGAACCAAATAATATCTATCTTTCTTAAACTCACGGTGTTAGAAATAATGCACTGGGTTGGTCAGCTGCTCTGTCTCAATACGTCCCCGTGTAGAAGATGAGAAAAGTTGGCATGACAAGGGAGTTCGTCAGTGATGCCCTGGGAAGTGGTGGACAACTGGCCCTCCCGGGGACAAAGGCCTGGTCTGCATCGTTTGCATATTTCCATTGCGCAAAACCCGCCACAGCTGATTTCCAGCCGGCGGTGGGAAGACACCAGGAAGAGCAGTGCACGATTGGCTCTGGGAAGCTGGGGGGAGCCAGCTCCAACCCCTCACTGGCTCCTGGGGGTGCACAGGCTGTCCAGCCCCAAACTCGTTTTGACTGTTTGGGTGGTATTTTGGCTCTGTGATCTTCTAATAGTTTCTCAAAAGCATGGTGCCTTGGAAGAGTTTACTAACTGGATAATTTACTCAAATCTTACTCCACGTGGAGGTGCGTTCTGGTCGTGGCTGTGCCCGCTCGGCATAAGACGTGCGAACTTCATGCCAGTCCCGAGGGACGCCCACCCACTCTGTCCAGAGTTACGTTTAGGCAGAGGGAAGCTGTGTGACCCGGGCAACCCTTCTTCAGAAAAGCAAACAGCTAGAGCAAAGCCTTTTTGCTGTGACTTGGAGTGGCAAGGTGAGGAATTTCTTCCAAGAATGATTAACCCTAAAGATAAGGAAAAATGTCCAACCAAACACAAAGTTGGATGACATGGTATTCTTCCCGCCAGCCAGCAGCTCTTTTCATCATTCACCCTGGTCTAAGGTGCCCTTGTTTAGACAAAGAACAAAACACCTCTTGTTTAAGCCCTGATCAAACTTACTACCAAGAGGAACGTGTTTTAAAATGCTTGCAGTAAGAGGGGCTGGATTCTATGTTTCTGAAACAACTGTACATACAACAATAAATAAAGATGTAGATTGTGTTGTTAGAAGGGAAATGGATTTCTAATTTTTACTAAATCTAAAAAAGCTCCAAGTCTTTTATCTTAAGTTAATGAAATTGAAAATAATATTTGGCAATCAAATTTGGTAATAAAATGACTTCATAGGTATGTTCCCTTGGGCTAAGAGACTTTCACTCTTTCAACAAACTTTTATTGAATATCTCTTAGGTACCAGACACTCTGTAAGGACCTGGGGATACAAAGAAGAAAAGCAGAGGCCACTGGCTTCGGGTTGAGGTGGCTGAAGAATGCTTCCAGCGGCAGCCTGAGGGTGAGCTGCTGCCCAGAGCCCAGGGCTTTACTGGGGCACAGCCGCATCCCTTCACCCACAGACCGGCTGTGGCTGTGTGCGTGGTTGGGACGGAGACTGTATGCCCACAAAGCCTAAAATATTTGCTAACCGGCCCTTTACAGAAAAAGTTTGCCAATCCCTGGTCTAGGGTTAATGAGGGTCTAGATAAGGCGCTGACAATGGGAATAAAGATGAGGACACAGAATCTGGTGAAATGCAGGAGGTGGGATCTACAGGGCAGGATGAGGGGCAGAGAAAGGGGACAGGATTGAGGATAATACCCTACTTATCATCAGATCCTGGAGGGAGGGGCCTCTGCTTCCAAGCCATCTCTTTCCCCCATCCCCTAGGCCTTGAGTACACTCCATGCCTAGCATTTCCTGGTGCCCAATCCGGCAAACTATTTAGATGGTTTTCAAAAACACCCTTGTACTAATGTGAATGTCTTTTGTTCCAGAGAACCTGGGACAGTATGTCCAAAATAATAAAAGTAACTCTTTTCTGAGTTAACAGTTTGCTGGACTATTGCTAACTACTTTATCTAATGATGCCGGAGGGATCAAAAGGAGGAGAACCACCTACATAAAATATAGCAATATTAAACTTGGCAAGTTAAAATCTATAAAAGTGTTTTTCCTAATGTTATCATAACCATACTAATCCAAAATAAAGCACTATCAGATACTTTAATCTTTAATACATAAAGATTTAACAAAGTAGCAGCTAGGCGACTTGACAGAAAATCTTTGCTTTGTTTCTTTCTCTCAATTCGAGAATTAACAATAGGTTCAAGGCAGGCAAATAGGTCTGCTGGGGGAAAGGCGGCCTTGAGGAACTGTTAGCTGTTGGCCTCTCTTAACCCGCATGGTTCAGTGACAATGTGCAAATACCCTAAATCTTACAAACTTCATGAGTCACGCGCCTCAGTTCATCAGTGCAAACTAATAACCTTATTAATGACGACTCAACTCCACAAACATTATTTTGTACAAGACATGGCTGTAGCCTGCTCTGAGGTGGCGGGAAGATCGGAAAGACCAGACGTTTACCCTTAAGGCGCTCTCAATCCGGCATGAGCGGTTAGAGGTTCGGGCGTGTCCGAATAAGTCAAATGGGATCTGTTCTTGGAGGTAGACCCATCCTGTCATGGGCAGCTAGTGTCCCAACTTGCCATCACATCTTCCCAGTGCATCCACTGACAGCGTGACCACCCTCCTGCCCCGGCCCCACCACGAGGTTTGAGAGGGAGTTGCTGAACGCAGAGCATCCTGCCCCCCCAACCCCTGTGCCTCCCGCTCCCAGCCACAGCGAGGGACCCCAGGGGCCCTCCTAGGACTTGCTAACTGCTGCCTGGAAGGCAAAGGCCCCCTCCCTGAGTGTGAAGCTGCAGGCGGGAGTGTGACACAGCCGCCTGTGCTCTTGCCTCGGATGGAATTTGGGACACCGAGGCTGATGACACTCGGAGAGAAGCCGGGAGAGCTCTGACCACAGCAGAATCCCTGCTTCTTGGCATCCCTGCCCTCCCCGAAGTCTGGCTTCAAGAGTAGCACCTCTAAAAGAACGTGGCCCCTTTTTGCGTAGGTGAGTCTGAGTCGGGCTTCTGGCCTTTGCAGAAAAATCCTGACTAATAAATATGTGGCCAAGGAAGCAGAGGGCAGGGAGTGGTCGGTTCCCGCTGGGGCACCAGAGCAGGCTTCGTGGGTGAGAACCGCAGACTAAATAGGGTTTCTACAGGCAGAGGTGGGGGGGCACAGCAGGTGCAGCACACGCCAAGGCAGGCAGCCGTGGTCTCGGGAACAGGGCCAAGCCTGATGGGATTGGACGTATGCGTGGGAGGGTGGGCAGAGAGGATGAGGGAAAAGAGAAACAACTCAAAGACAAGTGGGGCCAGAATATTTGTGATGAGCTTTGAGTGCAGGTGAGGAGTTCCTAAAATCCAGGGTCACGAGTGCCATCTTTTGAGCCTGTCCTTGAGTAGAAATGACTCTCAAGCAAGTGGCAGTCGGAGGGCAGCGTTGGAAAGCTGAATGCCACGGTGGCTGGCTTTTCTCTCTCATTATAGACGTCTCATGTGTTGGTCTCTGTAATTAGGGCTTGCGTACCTATGCTTGATTACCAGTGTCAATGACAAGACATTTGAGAGGAATAAGCCATTTAACATGCACTCTACTCTAAAATACAGTATTTTGGTTGGGTTTTAATTTGCCTGTGGCTGCTGCTAAAGATTTTAAAAATATATATTGTGGATCTAGCCCTTGGAATATAGATGCTAAACTTGAAAAGCACAGTTGTGTGTGCTGTGCACAAATGAACGTAGTCTATCCCTAAATGTGAGGACCTCGCAGTTTCTCGCAGGAATTGATTCTCTTTGTCTTTGTTGGAGCAGGAGATCTTAAGCAAAAAGCAGTCGTAATTCTTGCAGGCAGTCTCTGAAAGTCTCAAAGACCGAGAAATTGCTGCAACAAACAGTAAAAGTAGACTGCAAACCCAGGACCTCTTTGTACTACTTTGCAACTTCCTGAGAGCCTGTAATCATTTCAAAATAAATGTTTTTAAAATGAGGCAGGGTCTGTGGTTAAATACATTTGGGAAATGCTGGGCACTGTATCCTTCTGTTGGAGATCAGCAAAGCATATGGTTTTCCAAAGGTTCTGAGAAGTACTTCAGCAAAAAAAAGATTCATTTGGGGGAGTGGGAGGGCTGACTTAGGATCTACTTTTGTATGCAATAGCCACCATGATGTGGGTTGAAATGTCTGTTGTCTTAAGGGGATCTAGACCAAAAGCAAAGTTGGGAGAGGCCATGGTAGAGATCAGAATTCACACAAGGGCTCTTGGCCACCCCTGCCAAGAAGTGTGTTCTGAGCCAGTCTGTCTTGTGATGTGCCAGGCAGAGCCCATCCACAGACTCAGACACCTAGCGTTCTTACCCACCACAAATACACCACCTGGGATGCCTGAAAACACTGCGGCCTGCTGTACCCTCGGAGGACACGGGGCTGGGAGTGAGCACGGCATGTGTGCGGGACAGTACAGAGGCCAGGATGACCAGAGCAGGGAAGGCAACACTCCGGAAAAATAATGGGAACACCAATCAGACAGACAAATGATGATGTGAACAGATGGTGAGGGAGTACGGGGAAAGGAGATAGAGCTTGGCTTTAGAAGCCTAATATCTAATTGATTGGAAATATTGAGATAGATTAAACCAGGAAACAACAAACTGTACTGCAAAGAAGAATTCAAGTGTCTTATTAGGGCCATGAAATACCACAAGGATTCAAAACAGAAATCATAATGTTTGGGGGCAGAACTATCATGAAGGGCTCCTTGGGGAGGAAATTGCATTAAGGATGATTTTGAAGAATGAGTGGAATTTCAGAAGTGATGTCCGTTATTGCGCCAGTTGAGAGGGCTGACGAGTTACAAGGAATGGAAAACCCGAATGATAGCCCCGTGAGCATTAGAGATGTTTCATTCTTGTGTGAAGGATGGAGGTGAATGGATGGATCTCAAAAACATGCTAAGAAAAAAAGAGCTACACCCAAAAGACTCCATTCTGTATAATTCCACTTACGTGAGATTCTAGAAAAGATAAAACTGTAGCAACAGAACACAGAGCAGTGGCTGCCAGGGGCTGGGGTAGGGGTATGGGACTGACTACAAAGGGGCCTGAGGGAACTTTCTGGAGTGATAGGAACGTTCTGTATGTTGATTGTGGAGGTGGTTACACAACTGTCTACATCTGTCAACACTCATAGAACTGCACACTTAAAATGGGTTAAATGTTTTGTGTATACCTCATAAACCTGAGTTGTTTTATTTTTAATTACAAAAGAATATATATTAATTGTAGAAAACTTGGAAAATACAAAGAAGCCCAAAAAGGAACTTCAGAATCACTCATAGTATTGAGGCATATCCTTTCAGTATTCATTATAATAGAACTGGGATTACACCGTCAATGTCTTTCTAGAACTTAAATTTTAATGCCTTAGGAGTATTTCATCATATGGATGTACCAAAGGTATTTAACAGTCCCCATTTTGGAGGAATTTGTAGTGTCCACTCTTTTCTGGTCATAAATAATCCTCTGCTGCATCAGTACCCCACAAGATTCTCTAAGTGGCGTGTTTGGTGAAAAGGCCCAAACATTTTTAGCACTCTTCACACGCTGTTAGTGTCATATTCTTCTGATTATCCTCCTAGAGGAAAGACCATCACCCTTGGAAGGTAGATTTTATTTTTAAGTAATTGAAACTCATGTGGAACCATACCTCAGGAATGAGGAGGCAGGTGAGCTGGGGAATGTTATGTGAGTAATATGACCAAACTTCCTGAAATTTCCGTAGGCTGCTGCTTTTTTTTTTTTTTTGAGGAATGTTAGCCCTGAGCTGACTGCTGCCAATCCTCCTCTTTGTGCGGGGAAGGCTGGCCCTGAGCTAACATCCATGCCCATCTTTCTGCACTTTACATGTGGGACGCCTACCACAGCGTGGCTTGCCATGCTGTGCCACGTCCGCACCCGGGATCCGAACTGGTGAACCCTGGGCCACCTAAGCGGAACATGCGAACTTAACTGCTGTGCCACTGGGCTGGCCCCTGTAAGCTGCTGCTAAAGGCAATTTCAGAAGGGGCACTCCAGTGTTCCTCTGAGCAATCAACAGCCTTAAGGGCACAGCCTCACAAGACAACCCCTGTGAGGAACAGGTCTCAGTTAGATGGAGAACTTCCCTGTGTGCTCCTCTGCTATCTCAGTGTCATAGCATCACACTCACATCCTGGATACATGTGTCCCTGTATATTGTATAAGGCTGATTTCTGTATATGTATATTGATTATTTGATTATTTACATAACTATCATAACACCTATCCTTGGTGTTGTGGGGAAGGGAGTACAGAATTTTCTGGATTCACTGCCACACCTTCATTACAACTCTGTACTAGGGCCTGGAACCAGGCCTGCAGGAACTGCTCATCTTGGTGTGAATCATTGGGTCCCGCCAGGCTTGGGCCCTCAACCCCTGGGATGAATAACTGGGGGTTTTACACTTCTGAGTGTCAGCTGTTTCCTCGCTGGGCTGTCCCCTCCCAGATGCATGTGTTGGTTTGTAAGGACATCAGTCTCATTGGGTTAGGGCCCACCCCACTTCAGTGTGACCTCATCTTAACTACAGCTGCAAAGACCCTATTTCCAAGTAAGTTCACAATCACAGGTACCCGGATTAGGACTTCAATCTACCTTTTTGGGGAAGACAATTCAACTCACAATGACTTCGCTTTCTTTGTCCTGGTTAAGCCAACTTTTCAGAACTTCTGTTCACAGTCGAAAACTTTGTTATAGACACACATCAAGCATCAACCTCCTGGTTGATGATGTAAATCATTGATTCTCACGGGGGGCAATTTCCCCCTCAGGGGGCAGTCAGTAATATCTAGAGACATTTCTGGTTGTCATGACCAGGGAGAGGTACTACGGGCCTCTAGTGGGTGGAGGCCAGGGGTGCGGCTGACATCCCACAGTGCTCAGGATGGCCCCACAACCAAGACGTTTGTAGTCCAAAATGTCCATAGTGCCCAAGTTGAAAAGCCCTGATCTAAAGTGGACATCCCGTGTGGGTTAGGACTTCAGCACATCTTTTAACGGGGCACGATTCACTCCCAACAGATCTCCCACACAATTTCATTTCGGTCTCACCTCAGGTTAGGCATCTGACTCATTATCATGATGACCGATGGTTGCTCAAACACAAGTCATTTTCACTTTGGGAAATGAGTGAGAACTGGATGTAACGGGAAATGAGAAATATCTATTTTAAATTATAAATATTAATCACCGATCTCTGTTAATACCTGCAGCAAATGAGACCAACAGTGCTGGGAGCGGGTGCAGAGAGAAGGGACAAGAGCAAGTTGTGTAATTCTGGAAACGCCACTTCATCTGGAACAATGCCACATTCCACGACATCGGAGACGACGTCTGTCTGTCTGCCGCAGCGTGGCCAGCTCTCGGAATGTGGCTGGTACACCGTAGGGGCTCAGTAAATACTTGTCGGGTGGAATACATAGCGTCGCAGGAGGCGTTCCGAGGACAACCCTCACCTCAGAGGCCTCACCCTTTATAACTCAAAGCACTTTGAAATGACTCCAACTCCAGAATATTTTAGAAAGTGTTTGTGAGGATGAATTGCTGTATGTGCAGATTATAGACTAGAACTATGCGTGTGAAAGAATACAAAATATCTGTCTGAACGCATATAAATATATACAATAATTATTTAATGCTCTACTCTGTAAACCCCCTAGGACCACAGTGAAGAGAACATTAGCTGGAAGTGTGACGCCTGAGCTGATGGCTGTGACAGTGCCCAGAGAAAGCGATCTGTGAGGCGAGACAGAACCGGCTGTGAAGACAGGACCTGGGCTGCAGGGAAAATAGGGGGCCCCACAGTGCCTGAGCTGGATCCAACCCGACAGAAGGACTGACCGCCGGCCCCAGTCGCCGTGCTCCTGGAGTCGCCTTCTGTCTTCCGTCCACCCTGCGGTGTGGAGCCCCTCCCCACACTGTCCCCTGTGGGTTCTGGCTCTGGGGGGCGAGTGCCCCTGGCAGAGAGCTGCTGCCCCCCACGCTGTGCACGGAGGGCCCTTTGGCCACCCCGAGGAAACCGGCAGCACCTCCTCCCTTTTCCTGCCTATCTCCTTTATGCCCTTTAGCTCAGAAGGCACGGGAAGGGGAAGGAAAGGGCGATGCAAGAGACCGGGAGTACCTGGAAGGCTCTGCCTCTGTTTTCAGTAATTCTTAGCTGGCCTTGGGGAAATCTGTCTGCAGCAAAGTCCAACCCAACACAGATAAAGGAACTTTCTGCTGATGTGTTGGACAAGACCTTTAACCCAGGGTTTTGTGAAGCAGTTGGACTGCCCTGCACAAACTCACAGGAGACGGTTCTTGTCTTGCTCGTCCCCTTTCAGGTGCCCCACGTGCTCCCACATGCCCACACCCGGCAAACACCAGCTCTCACGTTGCCTGGTCCTAAAGAGTTTGTGTCATAGAGCGGCATGCCCTAAAGAGTTTGACCCGAAGGCTGACCTGCCCTGGGAGTTCAGGAAGACTCCATTCTGGGGACACAGCTGACGAAGTCATGCTGGCGGGGTAGCCACTTCAGTCTTGGGTCCTCTCCACTGCACCCTACTCCTAGTTGCTGCCTTGGGACCCTCAGGCTGGGAGTTCTGGCCCTCAGCCCTCACCCTCCGAGGGACCCCCACCCCACTGTGGCTTCTGGGCCCTTCCTCAGACTCAGAAGGGCTCCAGGGACAGAGGGGCTGAAGCATATTATAGTTTTGCTACAAATAATAATAACAACAATAAATGTAACCCAAATTATGTGCCCGTCATTGTTCCAAGTGCTCTACATGTACAAGTCCATGTAATCTTCCCTACAACGCTGTGACACAGATGACGTACACCCCCACTTTACAGCTGAGGAAACTGAGGCAGCCAACAACTACTGCCCTATGTGACACAGCCAGTACGGTACAACGATTGAATACGTCTTGTGGATGTGTTTGAAAAGTTAATCCTCCACTAATGACATGGTTTCTACAGGGAATGCTTTCTCAGTTCTAAACAATTACTTCCTAACAAACTCTTAAACATAATCAACCTCAGCACTTCGCATCGATATTTTCATCGTGGTGTTTCAGGTTCTGTAGGACCCTGGTGGGGGAGACCCTTCCTCCAGCTCTTCAAATCCCACCCACAGCACCATTCCTCCCTCACCTCCTCCCTGCTCTCCCCACCCCCGTGACAGGACACACCTTCGTAGGAAAGAAAATACATGAATTCCCTTCTCACTCAGAACATTAATGTGAGAGCAGATCTTTCTTAGTGGAAGAAATTACCATAAAGAATATCCCTAAAGTTTGCCCAAATGGGGAAACACCCATGGCGACTGCAGTTAATAATACTGCCTTCATATTGGAAAGTTGCTAAGAGAGTTAGTGACAGATGTTAACTACACTTATTGTGATGATCATTTTGTAATCAATATAAATATTGAATTAAAAAAAGAAATATATATTTACATAGGCAAATACAAAGATTAACAGCATTGAAATCACACTACATAAATATCTTGCAACTTGAGTTTTCATTTAACAAGATGTCTTGGAGATGGTTCCAAGTCACTGCTACCTCTAACCTACACTATTATTCTTAACCGATCCATGAAAAAAAAAAGAAAGAATTGCGTACTCAAATTTTACAATAATCAAAGGGTGGGAACAGCAACATCTTCAAGCGAGTTACCAGTAAAGAAACAAAAACTTCAAGAGGGAAGCCCACAGCAGATGCCCAGGTGCGGGCAGGGGCAGCGACGGAGGAAACTGATGGAAATGTGCGGGTGGCAGGAAGGGCCAGGAGCAGGGAGTCCCGGGTCCAGGAATCCCCAGTCAGTGACGTGGTTCCACAGGAGCGAGTGGGTGTCACATCCCAGGTGGCCCACTCAGCTCTTACCAACGTCGTGTTTCTGTGTTAGGAAGTGGGGTCTGTTATTTTCAAAGGAGAAAAGTGAATGAATAAAATGGGCAGGCACTTCGCACTCTGGGACCCAGTTTTCTTTATGGTAAAGGGGGACTCGGGCCACCCTGTGCCCTTTCAGCCCTGGATTCTGTGAGTGGGAGGAGTTTGTCGTGAGCAGAAGCACTGGGACTGAGCCGCATGCCTGGGGCATTTGAACAGCGTCTTGAGAAGGTGTTCCTTGCCCATTAGGGCTCATAGTCAAAACACCAGTCCAAAGGATAAGTAATTTAGTATCGTCTCAAGAAAGAAACGGAACCGGCTTTGGGACCGGCGTTGAGGGCCATTCAGGCAGCTCCGGCAGGAAGGGCAGCATGAGGCTACCTGTGCATCGCGTGTGTTTGTGTATCTACGTTTGTGTGTGTGTGTGTGCGCGCGCGCGCATGCATGTGCTTGCCCAGTTGCTCACCGTGGTACTTCTCTGTTTTTCCAAACCCTCAGCCCCTGAGTCTCTCCTGAGGAGCAGAGTCGTCTGTGGGTGATTTTCCATGTGTGGGTCCGTGAGCTCCAGCTGTGCCCGGCTCAAGTGTGGCCACTGGTGACTCCGCAGAGAAGAATGTGTCGAGCTGGGTGTGCCTCCCTGGGCCCATGCAGAGAGAAACAATCCGATTCTCTGCCTGCAGTGCAAGGCTGTCCTCAGTCTACAGAACAGTGGCTCGCTCCTGTCTCTTCTCAGGGGTAGACGGCCATGCGGGAGCTGAGGGGGACGTTGTAGCCTCACCGCAGAGCTTCGCTGGGCTGCCCAAGCTGCACAGCGTGGCAGAGGGGACATACCTGTGTCACCATCAACTGGACCTCCCATCCAGGTCTGTGCATTGCTGTGTCCCTGTTCCCAGAAGAGATTCCAGACCACTGCACCAGGCCGGGTAGACAGGCCACCACCGTCCTCCCTGAGGCCAAGCATCCCAGCTGCATGTGGCCACAGGGAAGTGGGGATGTGTGTAAAGCAGGGCCTGCTTTCCCTAACTGCTCACCCCGCATGTTCCTCAGTGCCCCACACCCACAGCTGCCCTTTACGCCCCCTCAAGGTTTTGTGCTAAGGTCCTCACCTCAGGCTGGGGGATTTCAGGAGTCGTCGGCCAGGAGCTCAGGGACTCAGGAGCAGGGCAGCCCTGCCTCTGGTCCCATTCAGGCCTGGGCCCCCGAGTTTAGGAGCTGAATCTCGCCTTGTTACTTATACCAAAGTTCCCGGTTCTACTAAGCGAGCTGGATGAAGTCTGCCCCATCTGGGATCGCAGTGTGGAGACTTTGCTCCCCACGCTCGTCCTGCTTTCCCTGCAGCCTTCCCCGGCCACTGGTAGCCCCCGGTCCCTGCACCTATTCCGCAGTCCCAGCTCTCTCCTACGGCCTGACGGGCAGCTGTGGACATCGCCCGCTCACCGTCCCCGGGTGCTCTTCTCCATCCTGCTCCAGCTCCACTCATCATCTGCCCTCTTGGCTCCCGCCGCTCTCCAGGGGGACCAGACTTGTCACCAGTCTCACCAGTCTGCCACACCTTCCCTTTGGCCCCCTGCCAAGGCTGTCTACACCACAGCCTCTGCAGCAGGCCACATCATCATCACCCATGTGTGTTGGTCCTCAAATTGGCTCCTCCGGGGTTTCCCTGCAGTCCAGGTGAGGACCTGAGGATGCACTGTGCCTGACATGGAAGATAATGGGGACAGGTAGGGCAGTAACCTCTGCCAAACCAGGCTGCCCGGCCCTGCTTACTGTGAGGTGGGCACTCAGCTGGACGGGCTCCTCGAGGCTTCAGGCTGGAGATGGCAGGTGAGCTGAAGCCCCATGCCCAGCAGCATGCTCACCGTCTACCCAGCACCTCTGTCCCACTAGCGGGATCTGCCCCCTTTCCTCCCCACAGGCGCCAGCTGGGCCTCCCACACAGGACACTGCTCACATCGAAAGCCCGTTATCCTACTTCCACTGCTGACGGCGGCACAAGCCAGCCCCTTCCTTAGCTACTCTGTCCGGGTGGAGGGTTGTTTGGTTTCTTTATCTTTAAAATAAAGATAAGAGCAGCACTTACTTCATAGGGTTATAATGAGAATTAAACTTGTTAATATTTGTTAATCACTTGGAGTAATATTGGTGCAAAGTCAACCTCCCCCACAAAAAAATTAGTCAGACCCACTTCACAGAAACACTTTGTCTCAACAAAGCTTTCTTTCAAGACTTTGTCTTGCTGGTCACGACATCCTATTTTGGCTGGTAGAACACACAGAGCGAGGCCCTCTTTCACTTCCTTTCCTGGCCTCACCAGCCCTAACCACCCCCTGAACCCCAGCACCACTCCTGCCACACCCCACACCGCAGCAGGCGGGGTAGGGCCATGGGTGGACGTCAAGTACATGGAGAACAAAAAGCACACTCGTAGATGTCGGAAATTCTTTCCCCGCTGAAACCACATTTGGAGTGAGACTTTCCACAGAATAGCTTTGGGTCATTACAAACGCAGAGGCTGCTGTTCATTTTCAAACACCGCTGCCCACCGTTGGCCTCAGGCTCTTGATGAAAACCCTTGTTGTGTTTCCAGATTGCTTTTCCTCCTTGCCCAGTGAATGCCTCCCTTCAAATACATCTGAGGAGTGATGACTGAAACAAAGAGCTTCATTTCTGTTTTCCTAGATTGGACTCGAAACCCCAGTTCTTCCTCTCCCTTAACCAAGAAGGCTTAGGTGGAAATCAAGAAATGATTCCAGGCAAGGCATTTCAGAAGACCTGCAGGAGCCACAAGGAGCACAGAGGGCCCAGGAGGTGTGCTCTGCGCTGGACCACAGCCACTCCCTGTGGGGTTGGAGAGCCCCTGAGCTGCCTCCCACACCCAGAGCTGTTGATGTGGGATTTGGATAAGAAAATCAGAGTGGAGCCAGGGTGTGCAAGGATTTCCTCACCCTCACCACTCCTTAATTTGTGTCCTTCCTCTCAGAATAGATTTTCAATGTGGCATCACGGAGGAATGGTCCAGGAGCCAAAGTGGCTACAAAGCAGCTGCCCCATGGTGACCAGAGGCCACTGGTGTGGTGGGGAGCATATGGGTTAGGAGAAAGGCTGGGGTTAAGAACTGGGCTTCACCCTTTCTGGCTGTGTAACCTTAAGTCAACTTATTAAGCTGTTACCATGCCAGGTTCGTTTTTGCCCATTGCCCGGAAAGCCAAACACTGAGACGATGAGATGGCAGCAGAGAGAGGGTTTAATCACAAGGCAGCCAACTGAGGAAGCGAGAGAATGAGTCTCAAATCCGCTTCCCCAAAAATAAGGACTCAGGGATATTTATGGGGTAGGGGCATGGTGGTCTGAAACGTGGAGAGAGGTGATTGGAGGTGAGGAGAGGTGAGGCAATGGATGATCTGGGCAAGCGTAGTCAGACTCCATGCCTCTTCACAGGACACGTGTTCACAAAATGGCAGGGTAAACATGATCTGAGGGTGGAGTTTTAGCCTCTTGACATCAAAAAGTCGCCTATAGCACATCTGCGCTTGCCCAGTTGATGGGTTGGTGGTCTCAACCAGCCTGGAGTGGACAAGGAGTTCTAATTCCTGAAGAACCACTCACATGCCCATTACCATGGTGACCCAGGCTCCAGGGAGATGTTATCTATAGGAGCCTAGTGGGAGCCAGATAGCATATTGCCTAAGCAGCAGTTAACAATGGGTGGGTTAAACAGCTAAAAGCTATAATCAGTCATTGCAAGAAGGAAAACAGACTTTAGCTCCTAGCTACTTAATCATCAAAGGCTAACTGTTTGCCAGTTTCAAAGCCTCTGGGAGCCTCCATTTCCCCATCTGTGAAGTGGAGGAAATGATGCTGTATTAGTCTCTCCAGGCTACGGTAACAAAAGACCACAGACGTGGTGGCTTAAAGGATAGAAATTTAATTTCCCGCAGTTCTGGAGGCTGGGTCTGAGGTCAGGTGCCGGCGCGGCTGGGCTGGCACACGCTCTTTCCTTAGCTGGCAGATGGCCTCCTTCTCGCTGTCCTCGCGTGGCCTTGCCTCACTGTGCAGGCGGACAGAGGGAGAGAGAGAGCTCTTCCTCTGCTTATGAGGGCGCTAATCAGCATGAGGGTCCCAGCCTCGTGACCTAATCTAACCCTAGTCACCTCCCAAGGGCCCCACCTCCCAATACCATCATGTTGGGGGCTGGGGCTGGAACATGTGCATTTTGAGGGGACACGAACATTCAGTCCACAGCAGATGTCCACCTCCCAGGGTGAGGGTGAAGGAGGTGGTCCCTGGCGTGGCTCGGGGTTAGCTCCCTCCCCCATCCAGCAGCAAGTGCATAGAGCACGTTAAAACTTAGCTCCATTGGACACAAGTATCCGACAGTAGGGGCCTAGTTAAATGAGCAAGTTAAACTAGCCAAACACACACAGTGGATACCACGTGACTACAAATAGGAACAAAGAACTCCTTGTGTGTACTGGTGCGGAGTGGTCTTCCACTGTACGCAGTTGAGTGAACAAGTAAACATAGAGAATGGTGTACATAGTATGTGACTTTTGTGGAAGAAAGGGGAGAGAAAGGACACGTATTGGTATTTGCTTCTACTTAGATAGAATGGTATCTAAAACTAATAAAAATCGCTATAAGGGAGCAGAGGTGGAGGGGAAATGGGTGGGAGGGAGACTTCTCAACTTGGAACTTTTTTAAAATTTGCATTTTCAACCATGTGACTGTTTGAAAAATTGTGTGACAAGAGATGAATAAGTAAAAGGTTTGCTCCCTTCCAGTGTCCACAGTGGATGGGGACAGAGGCCTAGAGACAATTCGGGCATCTTACAGAGGCTGAAGCTAAGCCCAGAGAGCCCCAGGGCTGACGGAAAGTCGCACGTCGGTGGCAGGTAGAATCCACATCTATTGACTCCTACTGCAGGGCTCTCTCCTCTTCAACACCTTCCGCCCCCCTCCCCCCACTCCCCGGGCAGGAGAATCTCCGAGTTTACTCCAAGGCCCTCTTGAGTGGAGTGCAGAAAGATACATTAATTCCCTCTCATCTCACATCATTTGGCAACTTCCAGAAACGAGATGTGCAGGAAGGGAAGACACAAAGGCCTTCCTGTTGAGCAGATCCAACCACAGCGCTCTGTGCTAGCCCCTCCACCCACGTGCAGAGCAGGCGAGGCCAGCGCTGTCTGCCCATCTCTCCAGGAGTCACAGTCACCTGTCCTCCGCTGGTCCATGGGACCCCGCAGGATACCGAGGAATAGCGAGCTCCCAAAATAACAGCCATGGGAGCACAGAAGCGCTGGGAAACCCCAGCTGTCGGGGGAAGCCTCATTCGTCGGTGCCTCAGAGACAGTGCTCCCAAAAGGTCTTCTCAGCTTCTGGCCAGTTGGGTACTCTAACTCCTTGGGGTTTAGAATGACAGAAAATTTCTGTAGGAAAGTGCCTGAGAAATCCTCTAGATCAGAGCTTCTCAAGCTCAAAGTGCACTGAAATCCCCTGGGATCTTGACGAAATACAGATGCTGATTCAGTAGGGAGGATGGGGCCTGAGGGTCTGTCTTTCTGACAGGCTCCCGGTGATGCCCCTGCTCCTGGTCTGTCCTCTTCAAAATGTAGAGGAAGGAAAGGAGGCCCAGAGACAGAGGCTCCATCACAGACCTCACCCCCGTCTCCAGCTCTCTGCTGAGGGGTGCTCCTCCTCCTGAGTCAGCAGGCCCTGAACTTGAGTGATGACGCTCCGTTTTAAAGAAAAGGAAAAGCCACACCTATGGCCCCCAAGAGTGCGTCTTCGTCTCTAGTCTTTATGAACTATCGACTTTTAGTCTAGTCTCAGGTTGTGTTCCATAAAAATGTCCTTCAACTGCTAGTTGTGATTCGAAGGGAGAAGTTCTCTCTTTAAAACTGGTTGTTTTTTATCGTCAATGGAACAGCACAAAATTAAAAATTCTCATAAAATATTGATGTAGATATCTATATAAAAAGACCAGAAAACTCTCTAAGATACCTTCTTAAGGGACAAATCAATGCAGAAAAGTATAGTATGACTCCATTTCTGTTTTTAAAACTCCTAAACTCGACCGTGTATATCTATGGGAATATGTAGGATGATGTATGTGTGTATGCGTGTGTGTGTGTCATCAGAGAAGATCTGGGATAAGGCATACAAATCAATAACAATGGTTACCTTTTGGGAGAAGAATGGAATTAAGCAATGATTAAAAGAGACTTTGGCTTTATTCGTAATATTTGGATTTTTTACAGTGAGAATACATTCACCAATTAATTATATAATTAAAAATAAAAACATTTAAAACAGTGACTTTTTTTTTTTCATATAACTTGTGTTCCCCCAGAATAAGCTTGTGGATCCCAGTCGAAAGAAACACTCCATTTTCCCCACCCCACCTTCCTAGTGGCTCAGCTCTCGCCTCTCCCTCCCCATCAGCCCATTACACAGTGTCATACAGGATAAAGAACAGGGGCTCTGGAGCCAGACGAACCTGGGTTTAGATCAAGGGAGGTCACTCTATCACTTATAGGCTGGTTGACCTTGGAAAAGTTAACCTCTCTGAGTAAACTACAACGATCAAATGAAGATGACAGCTCAAGTATCGTTTCCTTTCTGACCATCCCCCTTCCCCCAAACCCACCCTATTCTAAGTCAGGATCACCTAATATAAACTCTCATGCAACAATGTTTCTTCCCCTGAGAGCACTATCTCAGATTATAATTGCATTCATTGACCCAGGTCCTCTTCCTCCCCTGGACTGCAAGCTCCCTGCAGCAGACTCTGCATAGCTCTTTGCTCATCGTTGCATCCCCCACAGCTAGCATAGTGCCAGGCATCTAGTGGAGTCTCAGAAGACACGTGATTAATACATGAATGAACAAACAACCTACTTTACCAGGATATTGGAAATGGTAATAGCGGCACATAAAAGATGGCTGCAAATTCTTTGACATTTTTCTCCTCCCCTTGAATCTGGGCCAGCACCAATATTCACGTCAACCTGTAGAATAAGGCAGACGTGGCACTGTAATTTCTGAGACTGGACTTCATTAGATCTGCAGTTTCCACTTTTGTGTACTTGGAACACTTTTTCTTAGAACTGGGCACACCTATGGAGATGCCACATAGAGGAAAGCTGAGGCCCTGGCTACTGTAGCCCGGGCTGAGCTGCCAGCCAACAGCCAGTGTCAACCTTGGCCACGTGAGTGGGCCACCATGGACCCCCAGGAGCAGGGGTGCATCCAGATGTTTGCAGTCACAGCCAGCACCACCTACAGCAAGAGATCCACTCAGCTGAGTCCAGCCAACCCAGAGAACAGTGAGAGAGAAGCAATGGGCTTGTTCTAAGTCCTGAAGTTCGTTCTGCAGCCACAGATAACAAGAACAGATGTGAAGGCCTCGGCACGTGGTGGAAGATCTGTCCGTTAGTGTCAGGCTCCTTCCCTCTCCTTCTGTCTTTTCCAATCTGCAAAGCCTCCTTCCTTGTCCCGTTTCCTGCCGCCTCTTCTCCCTGCACTTCTTCTCCCAGCTGGAGCCTCCACTTAAGTTTTTTCCATCACTCATGGCCCACCTGCAACCCCACCACTGACACCATGAAGCTTTCTCACCCGCTCTCCATGTCGAAGGCTTGCTTTCTGTGGAAGAGTTGCCCTGTCCCGGGTCAAGGCCTGTGACCCCGAGGAGCACTGCCTGCAGATCCCCTTACCTGTTCAATACGACTGCTTCACTCCCAAGTGGACGGACTTCCCAGAGGGAAGGGACCAGAGCGCCCAACAGCTTGCTTTGCTCCTAGCTGGGCCCAGGTGCTCTGACTTTGACACGGCAGCTTTCACCAGGAAGGGATCATCTGCTAACCGGGGGCTGGCAGAGTTCAGCTGAGGTTGCCTTGTTTTCCCTTCAGAAACCTGGGCTCACTGAGTCAATGCCTAGTTCAATTTCCGGACCTTCATCTCTCACACTTCCCACATTTACCCCATCCTAGGAAGGGAGGAGGAACCAGGGCTTACATTTCAGCAATGTGCAAGGTCTGGATAAATCCACAAGCAGATTGAACTAGAGTGACCAGAGAGGCCTGTATCGTCATGCGTTTCCTCACGTGGCTCCAGAAGAGCGAGGAAAGGTTATCCTCACTCTGGCCCTGTGTGGAGAGTCCGAGGCCCTGATTATGGTCGATTCGACAGCCACAACTTTTCCTGAAGTTAACATACGCTTTTATCAGAATTTTCTGATATTCTCTTTTGAGCTTGGTGTAGACGTGAAGTCCCTGAATGTCTTTGTGAAAAGTCACGTTGGACAGTGGCTGTGGGCTGCTGAAGTCTCAGGAAATTCGGGGCTCTGCCTCCGCTCATGGGCGCCTGTGACCAACGCCCCCTCCCAGACTGCCCAGCGCTGGACCAGAGTGCCAGGGCGGGTCCTACACGCACACAGGCCTCTCTGGCAGTTCTTCGCGCCTACAATACGTACCTTTCTTCGTAAAATAAGAATTGGTCCCTTGCCACATGTCAGACACGCTGGATATCTTGAATACAGAGAGAAAAGGCACAGTTTCTGTTGCTAAGGATCTTTAGTTTGGTGGGAAGCCACACATGCCCCAAACAGTATGAAATAGGGGCAGTTACACCCAAGCCTGCTGGGGCTTCGACGTCCAAGGGGTGGATGGGACCATGAGGTGGGACCAGAGTCTGCCCCATTTCACTTATAAGTAAGTCCAAACTAGCTTGGCGTCCTCCCGAGGACTGGTGCCTCCCTCCCAGATGCTGAGAAGGCTGTGGCCAGGGCTCCCGGGGAAAGGCAGCTGCCTCAGGGACCGGGACCAGAGTGATTGCAGGCACGCACCCTGAGTCTTCCTGTGCACTTCGTTTAAACAGGGGCCCCACCAGCAGCTTCTGCAGACGCGGAGCACTCCGGCTCACAGGTGTGCGTTCGGTAACGCGGAGGGGGCACTGAGGGGGGCTGGGGCTCAGGGCACCGGAGCACTCGCTCCACCTCTCCCAGCCAGCGTGAAGAGGGCAGACACGGTGCTCAGACCTCCTAGCTGACAGCCCAGCGGTGCTCTTTCCTGCTGCTGCCACGCCTGAGTGTGCCGAGGATGTGCGGCGGCCCCACCCGCCAGGGCCTCGTAGTTACGTCCTGTGGAAACCTTCCTACAACAGCGCTCAAAACTAAGCAGAATCTCTGATTTTCTACTCTGGTTTGTTTCTGTTTCCTCTCTCATGATTTATGACACTTATTTTTTGTCTTTATTTTATTATACATTTTTGTGGTGAATTGTCTCAGGCAGGAAAGAAACAAACAGATCGACAAAGAGGAAGGGAGAGAGGAGGGAAGGAGAGAGGGAGATGATAGATGATAGACAGATATGACGGACAGATATCGATAAACAGATGGATGGATGGAAGACAGGTGCAAACTGCGGTGCAGAGAAGAGGGTGAGGGGTGAGCAAAAGAAAACAAAAGAGAGAGACCAGCAGACAATCTGATGACCTCGTATTCACCCCAGCTCTGCCCTTGGGAACTTTGCTAAGCATCCAGCTCCTGAAGGCAGCTGACACCGCCCAATGCCAACACCAGGGCTCAGCCTTTCCAGGCCCCCGTGCAGGCAGCCCGAGGCTGTGCTCAAAATGAACACAAAAACGGAACCAGCCGAGGTTTCCCGAGTGCTCACCGGGCTGGCAGTTCCTCTGTGAGTCAATGATTACTTCCAAATCCTGGCTGCAGGACAGGCTCACAGCAGCCCCGCTGGTGCAAGTGGAGAGCTGGCTGATGTGTAATACATGTAATAAAGCCAAAAACCAAACACTAAAGGTCAATTCCCGGGAATCACAGAATCTCAGAGCTGGATGGTGACGAGGCCCAGGGGGGCGGCACAGTATGTCCTGGATCACCGAGTGTCAGCTTCCTGCTGTTTCATATTTCGCTATTTGATCACACACATACACACCAGACGGCTATATAGTGATGTCCTAAGTTATCAAGTGAATCGTAAATGAGAGAGCCCTGGTTTGGAGTCTTGAGCTAAAGTTTATGTTTAATAGACACCTGCTGGGTGAACGAGTGCTCAGATAAGACAACGGTACACACGCCTCTCATTCCAAACTCCTCACCAATTAGCCTGCCCACTTCATGAGGCCACCGTGGAACTGGTTTAACATTTCAAATCTTTCTGTGTTGGTGCCCTTTCCTCTCTCCCACCCCGCTTCCTCTCATGAGAAGCCTTGTGTCCCCACTCCTTAAGTCTCTGTGCCTCTTAACATTTATTACCAAGCACTTGCTGAAAATTATTTACCCATGATTTGAAAGCTTTTCTGTCCAAATTATATTTATTAAGAAATAATTCGTTTTCCAAGATGTGGTGGGGTAAAAGTGGCCCCAAATTCTTCCTCCATCTCTCTCTTTTTTTTTTAAAGATTGGCACCTGAACTAACATCTTTTCTTCTTCTTCTTCTCCCCAAAGCCCCCCAGTACATAGTTGTATATTCTAGTTGTATGTCCTTCTGGCTCTGCTATGTGGGATGCCACCTCAGCATGGCCTGATGAGCGGTGCTAGGTCCATGCCCAGGATCCAAACTGGTGAAACCCTGGGCTGCCGAAGCAGAGCATGTGAACTTAACCACTCTGCCACCAGGCTAGCCCCTTTCTCCATCTCCTGAGTCAGTTACTTGATGTGACCAGTAGAATATGGTGGAAGTGACCTTGTGCAATTTCCAGACAAGACTTCAAACTTGTGGCTTCCACTTGCACGCTCTTGAAATGCTGCTGCTGCTGTATGAAGCCGGGGCTACCCTTCCGGTGAACCAGTGGACAGCCCCAGCTAACTAGCAGACACAGGAGTGAGGCCACCCTAGACCAGCCCCAGTAGCACCTCCAGACAGCCTCTGCCACATGATCGACCCCAGATAAGACCAGTAGCAGAACTAGCCAGCTGAGCCCAGACCAATGGCAGGATCTTGAGCAAATACCTGCCTGTTGCTTTGTGTTACTGAATTTTGGGATGGTGTGTTATTGAGCAATAATAGATAATAGACAGAGAAGTTATTACTGGGAGTGAGGTACCAGAGTAATAAAAAACTGCAGTAAGTGACATAGTCTTTGGGACCAGCCAGGCTGAGCCTGGAAAAGCAGTGAGGAGGCTGCAGGAAAGGTTGGAGGAATGGTGGCCAGACTGAGAGCAGAGGCTGGAAAATCAGTGAGGAGATTCTTGTCTGAGGCTGATAAAAAGGCAAGGCATGTTATGTAAGCGGTGGAACAATGGGGGAAAAGGTCACCTGTGGCAACTGAGAAACTAGAAAGTGCGTTTAATGAACTTGTAGCTCTGGGTAAGAACATCTCTACACAGACTATTGAGGGTTGGATGTTTTCAGCTTAATGTGATAAGATACTGCAAAAGAGAGATGAGCTAAGAAGAAACTGGTTTGCAAGCAGAATTTAGAGGAAATATAAAGGGTCCAGGACTTACTAGGTTGGAGAGTGAAATTCAGCTAAACAAAAGGGCATTGCCCCAGAGCAGCATGACATGGCCAAGTAGAAGAAGATCTGTCTCAAAACAAATGTACAGATGTGGCTAGGGAACACGGGACAGATCCTCTCAGATTCACAGGAAGCCCACAGAGTCTTTAAGACAGTTGTCTTGGCAAAAGCACCACCAGCTCAGACCAATGGGGGCTGAGACAGGCTAAAGTGAAGAGATTGCCATGCCCCCAAATTTCCATGGGAAGGAAGCAGACTGAGAGCAATGTTAACCTGCAA
Organism: Equus przewalskii; assembly: GCF_037783145.1. Taxonomy (NCBI): domain Eukaryota; kingdom Metazoa; phylum Chordata; class Mammalia; order Perissodactyla; family Equidae; genus Equus; species Equus przewalskii. Next base: position 4,526,017 of record NC_091849.1, read on the forward strand.
CCATGAACCTTTCTTATGGAAAAGGAAGGACCTCTCAGAGAGTAATAAAGAGCCCAGAGGACTGAGCCAAGAGCCAAAAGAACAGTGGCCCTGAGAGCTGCTCCAGGGAGCAGACCCAGGCCCTAATCAAGGAACATCCCTGACCCCCGGTCCTCAGCTGGAGTTCAGAATCTCTGTGTGCCCACGACTGCTGTGCGCCTCTTGCCCTCCCCCCACCTCTGCTTTTAATGTGATTGCCCTGTTTCCCTTTACATTGGGTAGTAGGTGCAGGTAACTTGTCTTTTTGGTTCGCAAGTCTTCAGATCAAGAAAAAGTGCACCCAAGGAGCTGCCTCCAAGGAGCCTCCGCCATATGTGGACCTGCTCCAGAGCGTGAGAGGACAGGGCCTGAGCCTGGCGCCCTGTGGGACGAGACTTCAGGGGGTCTTGAGCTAGATGAGTGCATTTTGTATGTGGGAATGATGCAAATAATTGTGACCAAAGGGTGGAATGAGATGGATTAAAAATAGCCACAAATTCTCCACAGTTCCTCCCATCACGAGATGAAGTTTGTTTCCCTATTCCTTGAATCTGGCCTGTCCTTGCAACCTGCTTTAATTAACAGAACGTGCTGGAAGTGACGTTGTGCAACTTCTGAGCAAGGCAGCAAGAGACCCTGCAGCTTCTACTTCCTGCTCTCTGGAATGCTGCCACCGCTGCAGCTGCACAACAAACGCCGCACTCACCCGGCCACGTGTGGGAGAGCCAAGGCTCCCGCCAACACTGCAGCTGACTGCCACACACGTGGGTGAGCCCATCCTAGGCCACTCAGGTCTGGTTGACCCACCAGATGGCCAGAGCTGCAAGAGTGACCCCAGGTGAGACCATCAGAAGAACTTCTCAGATCAAACTGCTGAACTACAGGATTCAAATAAATAGTTGAATTTGAGCAAATAAAGAGTTGTTATTTATTTGAGCCTGAGTAGTTGTTATTTGAGCAAATAAATAGTTGCTATTTGAAGCTATTAAGTTCTGGGATACTTTGATTTATGATAATAGAACATTAAGACACACGAAAATAACCCTTGTTATCACAGTGCTAATCTAGTTGCAAAAAGTGCACAGAGCTGTGATACTGCTCTCGGCCTGTGTGTGACGTCACTCGGGCCCGTTCCTATCCCTGCAGATGCCGGAGACTCGGGGGAGCGGGAGGGAATCACCGCCTTCAGTTACCTCAGTTTCCCAAGTCGTTCCTGCTGGGGCTTAAGGCATGACCCCTCCCCAGGCCTGGAAGCGTGGGCATCCGCCGTGATTCTCAAACTTTGGGGCATGCTAGACGTGGTCGTCTGAAGCCACGCTTCTGGAGCTTTAACGTGCGAGTGAGTCACCTGGGGGCCTGTTAAGCGCAGCCGAGAGCGGACTGTTCTAATGGCCCCGGGGCCACCAACGCTGCAGGGCCGAGCTGGCGCGGGAGGCAAGGGCTGGGCCAGGCGACCCGTCTCGGAACCAGCTTTCTGGACCGTGGCCTCCTGCTGGAACCGCCGGTGGAACGTCACAAAAAGCTCACTCCTTAGCCCCATCCCCAGAAATTCCAACCTAACGGGGCTGGGGCGCAGCCTGGGGTCGGACGTACGAACTTTCCTTGTTGACTCCAAGGGGCCGCCCAGGTGGAGGACCCCGTCTGAACGGACTGGCCCTGGCCCTTTGGAAATGAGGCCCCACCCACGCAGCCGGCCGCTGCCCCTTCCGCGGAGACTGTGCCTGGCCCCGAACCCGCAGCGTTCCCCTTGGGCGTGGCTGGAACCGCCGCCAGCTGCGGGGCGGCAGGCTCTCGGCGCCGCCGGTGCTCCCCGGGAAGCGGGGCGCGGGCGCCGGCTCAGGTGCGGGACCTCGGCAGGGCGCCAGCCTCGCCCGCCTCACCCCTTCACCTGAAGGACCATCTCAGGCCGCCTCCGCGCGGTCGGAGCCGGGTCTGGGCGGCGTATGCCAAGTACCTAGCCGGTGGGAGACTCGGGAAACCGGGGCTCTTACTCCTAATCGGAGCAGCGAGAGGCCTGCACAGCCCGGGCAGAGAGTGGAGGAGGGTTAATGGGGGGATCGCCGCTGCCAGCGTGGACACCAGGCTGGAAGGACGGCTCCTGTGGACGCCGGGCCGGCCACGACGTGACCAGCTTGGTGCATTACTCAGTGCTGCCCTGCCGGGGAGCCAGGACCTGGACGGCTTCACTTCAAAGGCTCCAACTGTGAAAAACTGAATATTTTATAATTTCAGGTCCTCTTTAGAACGTACTTTTTCTGTGTTTTGAAGTAAAAGAACCCCATTAAAACAAATCAAAACAAAACAAGCTTCATTGTATCACTGAGTGTGTAGACTAAACTCCACATCAACCGGAGGTGGAGATGGTGCTTGGATGGAGATGGTGCATTTGTTCCTATGAAAAAGGCAACTTTGTAAACAGTTCTTGTGAGGTTGGCTTTGCTCTGCTGCTCATGAAATACTAACGTCTGTCTCTTGAGCGAGACACACAATTCCAGCACCCAGGACCTTCCAGACGCTGGTTTGGGGTTGTTTTTGGTTTCCGAAGGGGTGCGTGGTGGGGTGTTTCCTTGGTGGTGGTGAGAGTATCTGAGAGAGAGAAAGAGAGCAAGGAAAAGTAGATTAAAGGGAACAATGAGAAGATTTTAAATGGGACTATCCAGAGTCTGGGCGATGGGGTTCCTAAACCTGCGCCCCCTCCCTCACCATACTGTCTTTTTTCTGCTCGTCCTCCATTCCTTTCTTCCCTCCTACCTGTGGGGGTTTTTGTTGTAGTGGTTTGGGGTTTTTCCTTTGTGAGGAAGATTGTGGCTGAGTTAACATCTGTGCCAATCTTCCTCTGTTTTATGTGGGATGCTGCCACAGCATGGCTTGATGAGTGGTGCTAGGTCCATGCCCGGGATCCAAACCTGCGAACCTGGGCTGCTGATGCAGAGTGCAGGAACCCAACCACTACACCACTGGCCAGCCCCTCATACCTGTGTTTTTTAAATTAGAAAGTATCCAATATCACATACATCTAAAAGTAAAAAGTGAGCATCCCTCTTTCTACCCAGCTCCTTGAACAGTGCTTCTCATCTTTTAGTGTGTGTAAGAACCAGCTAGGGAACCTGTTAAAAAGCACTTATTCCCGGGAGGGTCTGACTTAGCCAGATCTGGAGCCTGTCTGAGAATCGTCACTTTTAGCAAAGCCCCCAGCCCACCCCAGTGGTTCTGGTGCTAGTGACCATTGCATTCTGCTTTAAGATACGCTGTTTGGGGCTAACCAGTGCTGACTGCTGTCAGAAGCTTGGCGTGTGTCCTCTCACTTACCTATGCACACACAAGCATACAAAAATGTATGTGTGACATGGAAAACACAGCACGCCCAGGACTACATTCCGTGGAGTGTATCGTGCTCCCTGTTGCCTGCGGAGCCATAGGCCAGGCCCCATCTGCTATGTAACCAGCACTTCACTAGACAAACAAAGAGGAGGCTTAGGACATGCTTGTAGGCCACTTTCTGTGGTGCCCGGCTCTGTGCCCTCTCAACCTCGCAAACACGCCCACGCAGAGTCAGGTAAAGACACGCCTTACTGCCAGTGACACACTAGAAGTTCTAGCTGGTCCTTATCTGCAGTGGGCAATAGATACAGCTTTCTGCTGCCCTGCAAGCAGCCTTTCACCCGTTCCCCGTGGTGATTAATATTCCATGGTGAGCGAGAGCTCTGATGTGTGTCCACTCACCAGTCAGAAGGACTGGCTCGCTCACAGAACTGACTCCAGGGCCCCGGGCATCAGGTGGGATTGTGGAAAGAGCACGATCTGGAGATCAAACAGGCCAAGCTCCCTTCAGCTCTCCCTTCCCCCACTGTGTATATTCAGGCGAGTCAACTAACGTCCGATTTTCTCACTGTGAAATGGATGTGATGCTTCACTCCCAGTAATATCATGAGGGTTAAATAAAATGACACAGAGAGAACTTTACCCACAGTAATCTTTCAGCAGATTCATTCGCTCAGCAAATATTTATTGAGCACCTGTTCACTGCGCCCTGCTGCATTGCTCAGCCCCACCCGACTCTCCTCTGCCAGGAGCATTGCTGGACATGGCCCTGGGAGACGGCAGTGCAGCAGGGAGTGACCAGAACCGACAAGCATGCCCCTTGATGGAGCTCACAGTCTGGGGCTAGAGTCATCATTATCACTATTATTTTATGGCCATCGATTGCTGTAATGCTGTGAGTGGATTTTATCTCTGTGACAGAAGCAGGGAAGCTGAGTTGGATTAATAGGCAAGCTACCAGGGCAGTTTTTCTAGGTACCAGGCTATAGATGGGTTCAAATCTTACTGGAATCAATCACAAATCGGCGATTGATTAACTCAGGTTTCCATGTATGACTCTTTAGATAAATAGCTAAATATAAATTGGTCCTGTAGCCACCAAAGTGGTCAATTCTTTCAAGTGGAAAGTGAGACAAGTCTCCTTGAATATGGTCGTCTTTCTTAGTTGACTGAATATCAAAGGTACAGCCATTGGTCTCTCCTCACCAAACTCAAAAGCAGCCAGCTGAAGCTGACAACATGGTCCCGAGGTTCTGAAACCAAAGAACACACGGGAGAGGGCTGTTTCCTGGCACTGAGTGGTTTGATTTTATTGCATAAGTTTTAGGCTGTTTAGTGTGTATCTGAGGAGTTGTTATGTTCAGAAAATTTCAAAAGAAAATCCAAGAGATAATAAAGACTCTAGAAAAATGGAAAATGTTTTCGAGGTAATAAAAGCCACGAAAAATAATCTTAAAATCTATTTTGAATAAGACTGTATTTTTTTAATTCCTGCTGTGTGCAAATGACTAATTGTAAGCCAGTCACAAGTGATGGGAAAACTGAAATGAAAGACAATCCCAAACACAGTCAGCTTAGATGCTGTTATAGTCAATGTATCTAATAAACCCCTAGATGGAAGGAAAGATATACACAATGTTTACTAAAAGAAAATCTGCTTCTTCTCACTAAATAAGTGCAGAATGAATATTAAAAGAATGTTGGCTTGAAGTGGGGCTAAATTTGTAACTGCCCAGAAGCCCTCCTGTCTGGGCCCGGTCCTGTTGGCTTGAGGCTCTGGCTTCGTGAGATAAGGATCTCAACAGATGGGATTAAGGCACTCACTCATTTGTTAATTTAAAAAAGTTAATTCATTGTTTGCGCGCTTATTTATTAGTTAAAATCAGATTTATTGAGCACCTATTACATAGTGGGTACTAGGAATACAAAAACGAGTTGGCCCCACCCCGCCCTCACAGAGCTCGTAGACAGGGGAGAGAAACTACAGAACAGGGCGACCACAGGACCCAGTTAAAATCCAGCCCCGCTGCGAGACCCAGCAAAGCGGGCAGGAGAACTGAGAACAGAGGCCGCGCAGCAGATGCACCATTCAACCAGACCGCCTTTCCATGGCCATCAAGCGAGGTCGTGTGCTGCCGAGGAGAGGAGCAGCGGCAGGCAGGCTGAGGGAGGGGGAAGGCTCTGTGGTCTGGTTGGGGGCTGAGGGGGCACTGAGCTGAGAGGGGCTCTCTTCTTTAGACCAGGGGGCAGTAAACGTTTTCTGTAAAGGGCCAGAAGGTAAATATTTTTATCTGTGTGAGCCACGTGGTCTCGTTGCAACTACTCAACTCTCCCTTAGCCTGAAAGCAGCCTCAGACACAGGTCACCAGGTGGGCGTGGCTGTGTTCAGGGCATTTACAAAAGCAGGCAGCGGCAGACTGGTCCATGGGCTGCAGCTCTGCATCCCAGCTGGGGACCTGGGCTGAGTGTTACCTCGCAGCTTCACTGCCCACTGTTCCAGGACTGTTTCTTTGCTGATGCAGATGCTATTGGGCAGCATGAGCTTGTGAAGGAAGAAAAGCAGAATTTCTCTGTCTCTTGGTTTATGTGCATGGCACATAACTCAAGAGTCCCCTTATGTCTGGGCTTTAATTGGGCAGCAGCTTTTACTAGCTGTCTAGTTTGGGCCAGGCAGGAACGCCTGTAAGCCTTGTTCCTCCTCGTGAAGGGGGGTAGCAATGCCATCTCCTCCGCGTCAGAGGGCAAAGCCGCGCATGGGCCTCCTCCTCCTTCCTTCCCCAGCACCCCACACACTTGTCTTCCCTCCTCACTAAGAAACGCAGCTGGCAGATGCTTGTTCTCAGGCCATGAGGCCAAATTCCCCGTCGCCCTTGAGTAGCCCTCAGTCGGGAGAAACTTTATAAACATCCAGAGCCTCTTTTTCAAAAACCCCAGGCACAATAAAAGCACATTGTGCTCTCACTGTTTGCTTTTAAGAAGTGTTTTTCCAACGGTGTTTTCACTGAAGGGTTTTGTTTCTTCTTTCGTTACTCCTGGCGGTTCTTGGCGACAGAGGCCACATGCCGACCTTTCCTCTGTTACTCGCTCTCGCAGAGAAGACTTTCAAGATTAAGTTCATGGCATCTGGGAGTTGGCCAAGCAACCAAATAGCTTCTGTCTCCTGGGTCTCAAACTCCTCAAGGCAGTGCAAGCTGCATGTTTCCAGGACCAGGATAGGATACCAAAGTGGTGATGTCACAGCCCCACAGCCAGCCCCTCCGTTTCCTGTTTCTTTCCTCCTGACAGACTCGTGAATCATATCAGCTTTATCATTTGACTCCCAGCTCATTTCCCTGTTCCACAAGCGTTTGGACTTATAGGAGGTGGGAGCCAAGTGTAATCAAAACATGAAGTCCCGAGTTGCTTTTTCCTCACAAAAATGGAACACATGTTTCCCTGTCTCGAAAGAAAGCGCACCATCTGGCTTCATCTGGAGTTTTCTTAATTTGGAGTTTTCCAAGCAGTCTGCTCCCTGGGTCAGACGGTGGTGATCTCATCTGAGAAGCTGGACGCTCCCTGTGCCAGAGGCAGGCAAGGTCCCAGCCAAGGTGGCAGCAGGGCCCTTGTGCGTGTCCGCGCCTGGCGCTCACGGAGCATGAGCATGACGGGGAGGGTTTTCATGAAACTGAACCCAGCCGAGTGTTTAATGCTTCACAAATGCAGATGCAGCCTGTGATCGTGTTTAGCGATTCTCCCTTGCCATGTTTCTCCCCCATGTGTCTCCTTCTGCATCTTAACGTCCTTGGTTAGAGTGTTGATAGGAAAGGGAAAGTCCAACGAGGAATTTAGACACATGAGTTTGAAACTAAAACACCAATGACTTGCAAATATGATGAGGAAGGTTTAGGGTGGGCCGGGGGCAGGAGTCATCCGGACACTCAGCCACCTGGAAGGCAAGCCCACCTGCTCGCAGACACGTGTTGCTGAATGATGGAGCACCTGCTGTGTGGCGGCCCAGCTCTGAGGGTTCCACTTGCACCGCTCATTTCATCTTCACAACGACCCTATGAGGTAGACACACATGAAGGAACTAAGGCACTAGGAGATAATTCACCTGAGGTCACACGGCTAGGAAATGCCAGAGCCTGGGGTGATGGTGAGGTGTCTGAAGACCTGTGGGTGTATGTGTGCCATGTGACACAAGAGTGTAATATTAGAAATAAGAATATCAGTTTTTAAAATGCAAGTGCATATTTCAGAAATTCCAAGTATGTTTTAGTACAGTAATATTTGGTATAATGAGATTTGACATTTGTATTTACTAGAGCCACACTGATGTAGTGTGAAAATACAGAACTCAGTACATACACAACGGAAATAGGCATGCATGCAAATAATAGGACTATTTGACATTCCAGGAGCCTCTGTGTCCCAGGCATGGTCTGTGACTCTGGCTGGTTCCAGGACAGACCTCCGCGAGTGTTGCATGTGAAGAGCGAGTGAGATCTTTCATCCCGAGTTATAATTCCACACGCTGGTCCTCTTGGGCTGCACTGCTGCTGTAACTAGGTCATGCTAACTGTTTCTAAAAATGCTGGTTAGGCCATGCTTATCCACATTTAGTTGGCTTTCCTGCATCTTCTTTGGAAAACAGTTATTTTGAAAAAGCTTGTGATAACTGAATTCTGATTCTCCCAGCACTTGTCTAACTAAGAGGAGGGTGTGTTTATTGGCCAGGAGGCGGGGGGAGGTCAGACAGTAGCTTACTTTCATTAAGGGACTACGACGCCCCCTCAATTGGCCAATTAGACTTGTGAACCCTGCGTTTCATCCTCCCATTTCGTCCACCTCTCTGACAGCTGTTCCACAGCCTCTGGGGGAAGCAAGCTGAATTTAATTTGGGCTTTAAATGAGAAGCTGCAGATCACAAATGTATCTTTTGTGATCATTTTTAAATTGTGTTTAAACACACATAACATTAAATTTACCATCTTAGCTGTTTGTAAATCTACAGTTCAGTGGCATTAAAGACATTCACGTTGTTGTGCAACCATCACCACCATCCGTCTCCAGGACTTTTTCCTCTTTCCAGCTGAAACTCTCTGCCCATCAGACAATAACTCCGTAATCCCCCCTCCCCCAGCCCCTGGCAACCCCCATCCTACTTTCCGTCTCTATGAATTTCACTCCTCCAGGGACCTCCCACGAGTGGAATCATCCAGTATTTGTTGTTTTGTGGCTGACTTGTTTCACTGAGCCTAATGTCCTCAAAGTTCATCCATATTTTGGCATGTGTCAGAGTTTCCTTCCTTTTTAAGGCTGAATAATGTAGGTATGTGTATACCACATTTTGTTTATCCTTTTCTCTGTCGATGGACCCTTGGGTTGCCTCTACGTTTTGGCTGTTGTGAATGATGCTGCTGTAAACATGGTGTACAATCTCTCTCCAAGACTCTGTTTTCAGTTCTTTTGGGTCTATGCCCAGAAGTGGAATCGCTGGATCATATGGTCATTCTATGAGGAACTGGCATACTGTTGTGATTATTTTTTAAAGGACTACATCAGATGGGCAGGTGACTTTTCAAATTCCTATGGTTAGAGTTTTTAAAAAATCATAATACACATTTGTTTTGTGGAAAATCTGAAGTAACTCCCTGATGGGGCTGCCCTTTGCCTTGTCTTTCTCATTTATGCACTTTGAGAAGTTTTACAAGCTTCCTTCTCTCTAAGGATCCCGTCAAATTAGAGTCTCTGATCAGTAGCAGACGGTCAGTATTATAATATAAAATAAATAATAGAAGAAGAAGGCTCCACTCGATTTACTCTTTAAAGAAGATTCTAGCAGTTAAGATGATTGCTTTGCTCTCTATCCTCCTGGCATTTGTCTAACAAAACTGCACCATAGCCTTTCATTTTTCTAGTCATTCTTCATTATTCTGGGTAGGCCCCATTAGTCAGCATTTACCGTCTTGTTCTGCAGGTATCTGAAAGGATGTCTTATTGCTTGTCACTCTGTGGAAGGTGGGCCCAGTTTTTCAGATCATTCTAATTTCCAGGAAAAGCAAGAAATCTAGATATTAATATGAAATCTCTGTTTTTAAATGCTAGTCACTCATTCAGAAAAAATTTTTAAAACATCGCACAACCCAAATAAAATACATTTGCAGGTCAAATACAGCCCGTGGGTCACTAACTTTGACCTCTGCTCCAGCTGAAATTCTTTCCTGGATCACAAAGACCATATCTGATGACGATCTTGTCTTCCCTAGAGGGTCTATCAAGAGCGGATGAACGAACCCAGAAATGGAAACAGAGGTGGACTTCCAAGAAGATAATGAAGCAGTAGCTTCCTGGCCCCTTACTTGACTGGGCCCCTTCTCTGGGGCCATATTGTGCTGTGGTGTTTTCCAAAGTAAGAAGCTTCAGCCACAATTGACTAAGACTGCTGTCTCCTTCCATTCTGACTTCCTCTCTGTCGCACTTCCCCTTGTCTCAGGTGGCACTGGACTGGCCACGGATATTCTTGGCAGACTGCAAAGGGGAAGTTGAGTTGAAGATTCATTTTGTTTGAGTTGAGAAAGATTTATTTTTGTGGTTAGCACAAGTAATGTTCTTGGGCCACAGCAAGACTGCCCCAACTCTGACCATTGGCTGGCATAGGTGGGAAGTCTGCAGGACCATTTGTTGGACCACCCCAGGGCCCAAGCCCCAGATTCCACACCATCCCAGGGATCCCGCGATTTCCTGCCCAGCGCCTGGGGCCTGCTTGGAACTCTCAGTCAAATCTACTCTCCTGTGGATGACAAACCCCACTGCTGGGTCTGCACCCCTAGGCCCAAGAATGGTACGAGGTGGCTGTTCCCGGGGAGTATGAATGGAATGTGGGCATGCATATGTATGAGGCCCCAAAAGGTGCTGGATGGAGCTGGAGGTAGGTAAAGACGGGGAGGGGCTGGCCTTTGATGGGAATTCTAAATCCAAACCTGGCCTTCCTGGTCATTATGAAGGCGTATTCTTCAAGGAAGGAGGAGAGAATGTATTTATTTAATCGTTTATTAGCTTTACTTACAACATTATAAATATTAGTTTATTTATAAAATTTAACTTACAAAAAATCTTTAAATATTTAGACCTATGGTATATAGACCTCTGTTTGTATTCCAACCCAGGACTTCACAATGTTATGAGTGTACCTGGGTCGCTGTTTGTTTTGTCTATACTTATTTTGGTCACTACTGCTGCGTAACTATTGCTCCAAAATTCAGTGGCAGAAAACAACCATCTTTTATGCTCATGGATTCTGTGGGACAGAAGTTCAGACAGTGCACAGCTTGTCTCTGCTCCACAATGTCTGGGGCCCGAGTTGGGAAGACCTCATGGTAGGGGTGACTATACAGCCAGGGGCCAGAATCACACCTGGTGGTTGGTGCTGGCTGTCAGCTGGGATCTCCGCGGGGCTGTGGACCATAGCTTTCTTCCCAAGGATGGTGGCTATGGAGCAACTAGACTTCTTACACGATGGGTCATGGCCCCAAGGGTGAGAATTCCAGATTACAAAGCAGTAGGTGCATCTCTTTTTCTGATCTAGCTTTCTGTTGGTTACAACCAAGTCACAAGTCAGCCCAGATTCAGGGGCAGAGACATGAACTTCATCTCTCAATGGGAGGAATGGCAAAGAATTTGGGGGCCATGTTTTGAAAGCACTGTATCAGTTAAAATATTGTTGGTCATCCTGGTGTTGGAATGGCTTCCAGGAATACATTTAAAGCAATTCAAAGAGCATTCCAAGGAGACTTGAAATCTCCTGAAATTTTATACCTCACACATGAAAGAAACTTAGTAGGGACTTTCCTCATATATGACAAAAATTCTAAAAACTTATGTCATTATCAGTCACGAATTTTTGAAGCTGTAAGAAACTTTTCTAAAATATCAGTAATTATTTTTGATCAACCATGTTATAGGAAAGACTGAATTATATCTTTCTATTCTCTGTATAGAAAATGTCACGAAACTGTTACCATATGAAGAGGCAATCGAGAATGTGCTGCCAAAAAAGTGAAGGTGTTTTAGACTCTTACACCATCAGGTGAACATCTTTAAGAATATTCAGGACACAAAGTAGTAATTAATCCCGAGGAAGGAAAGACCAACACGAGCAAGAGCACTCCAGGAGACCTTCAGAGAGACGGGGTTTCAGTAGGCAGGAGGATGCAGGCTGACGGTCAGCTCATGTTGTCGGTTACATCTGACCTCAGTTCTAACCGGCTCAGGCTCCATGCTGATTGGTCGGTGCCTGCCAGAGCAGTTGGTAAATGTTTCGCATATCATCCTGGTCAGTTAAGAGGGAACAATATTAGCAGGGGCACGGAGAAGGAATAATCTCGGGCTGTACATCAAATGGTAAGAAAATTAGGCTGGCTTGAGTCCAGCTGGGACAGTTATGGGGAGCACAGCTGTTTAATTATAGTAAAACCAATTGTGAAGATTGAAGCAAAGGAATTTGTACATAATCCTGCAAGCCGTGGGGAGTAATGAACACTTTACTTTAATGGAGAAAATCTAGGAAGACCTTTTCAGGAGGTAGTCATAATAATCCGGGCTTGAACTTATCAGATGTTAACTAGGGAAATAGGAATTTAAGTTTGTTTGTGTACCACTTCCTTATCTCAAGCTTTGTATTATTAGCTTATGGATCATGTACTGAAGACCTCTGGTGCCCTGCTTAAAATCCTCTGGTCCCATCTCCTTCCAGCCACGGCTGCAGTTCTATCCCACCAGCTTCATGCTGGAGCACCTTCAGAGTGCCTCCTCTCAGTTCCCTGGCTTCTCTGATGCAGTGGCTGGCTGGGATGTCCAGCCAACCCACTAGACACTCACTTATGCACAACTAAGAAATGCAGGGCTGTTAACATCCTATGGAGGAACTATTGACCAGTGGGGATGTGAGCTGTAGGGTAAATGCTTCCCCTTTTCTCTCCACCCCACGACGACACATTTCATAGACTTCCGAAAGCTCCTGTGGGGTCAAACAGTCACCTGTAGAGATGGCTGCCTTGATTGTACCGGCTTTCCTCCTCATCCTCCCACCTCATCTGAACACTCCCTCCTGCTCCCTGTGACCACGTTCTCAAGTAAACCACCCAGACATAAGCCTACGTACCATGCTCTTCTTTGGGGAAACCCAGGCTAAGCTAGAACAGCATCTTCACTTCTAGTTCTTTTGAAGCCGCCATGGTGGAACCTCATATAATGTTCTGTCCCCATTAGGACCATCAATATAACCAAGAGCTCATGTCTCCTTTTGACGTTTTAATTTTTAAAAATGAGTTTGTAGCACTGCTGCAGTCCCATATAGGAAGCGATGGTTGTAACCTGTAGGGAGTTAATTCAGAGTATTGAAAAGAACAGAGAATTCAGAGAATTTAACATCTAGATTTGAGTTTTGCCACCTACCAGGCAAGTGATGAAGGCAAACCACACAACTCTTCTAGTGTTTAGTGTCCCCATGTAAAGATAGGAAGATGAGTAACCACCCGCCGTCACAGGGTTCTTGTAAGTATCAAGCAGGACAACGGATGGTGAACATCTGCCAACCCGAGTGCTCAGCTGCCGTTCTCCCTTCCTCTTAGTTGTGCCATTCCAATTTCTGTTCGGTTGACTATTCACCTTTCCCTGGTGCCCCCACCACCCTGTCCCCTGGTCTAGGATAGGCTCTGATTGACTAAATCCAAAGTGGCCACTTATCATTTTCCCTGACACTATAATTGGAAAAAGCAAGGAGAAATTTGTTATCTGGGAAAAAAAACTTCCTAACTCTTCTGAGAGAGCAATCAAAGGAATAATCTCTCAGCTTTGAAGACAGCCTGTAACTCCTAGAAATTGTTAGACACATCTTGTGACCTGAGGAGTGTCAGTCTAAAGATGAAGCAGAAAAGAGAGATGGTGAGGTCCCTGGACTTCCGAATCGACCCACACTGAAAGCCACATGACCTCGGTCTTCTCAGAGAAGTGAGTCCTTAAATCTTGTGTTTAAGCCAGTTTGAGTCAGGCTCTCTCTTACCTGGAACAGACACTCCCGATTGACACAGTGTGTAAACAAGCTTTGTAACTTGCAAGTTCCCATAAAAAAATTAGTTTTTATTATTTTTATTACCACTAGTTAGCAAGAATACCTATGGTTCATGGAGCAGATTGAGAAAAAATCCTTTTTTCATTTTAACTTAGTACCTTCTTTCAGAAAAGATTTAAATCACTGTATTAGAGTATGTTCAGAAATAGATCCCAGCTAGACAAAATATATACATAAAAAGAAACAAACATTAAAAATATCTACAAAACTGAGTGAGCTTTAAAATGTATATTAAACTCACAAGTCATAAAAGACGGTCAGATTTGGCTACATAAAAACAAAATTCTAAAAACTGCTATGTGGCCAAAAAAAAAATCCCATAAACAAAGTCAAAAATGCAAAGATCAAACTGGGGGTAATCTTTGGAACTTATATGACAGATAAAGGGTTGGTAGTCTCAATATATAAAGAGTTCCTATAAATCCCTAAGAAAAGAAATCTCCTCAGTAGAAAAATAGTAAAAGATTTGATCATGAAATTTAAAGAACATAAGATGCTGAATTTAAATTCAAAGAAAGTCAAGGGCTATCAGGTTAAAAAGGATTGCTAATAATTGTAATAACTAATATATATTAAACACCAGGCACTACAAGAATTCACTCACAGAGATGTAGGTGTAAGAATGATCATTATATCAGGGCTAGCCCCATGGCATAGTGGTTGAGTTTGGTGCACTCATCTTTGGCGCCTCGGGTTGGTGGGTTTGGATCCTGGGCGTGGATGTACACCACTCATCTGCCACGCTGTGGTGCTGACCCACATATAAAAAAGGTGAAGGAAGATTGGCATGGATGTTAACTCAGGGCTAATCTTCCTCAAGCAAAAGAAGAGGAGGATTGGCAACAGGTGTTAGCTCAGGGAGACTCTTCCTCAGCAAAAAAAAAATTTTAAATAAAGAATGATCATTATAGAGTTTTAAAAAATGAAAATAAATGTTAAGCAATAGAAAACTGTTAAAATATGTTATGATGTATTCCTATGCTGAAATACGTTGGGGTCATTACAAAGTAGGCCTTTAAGTGCCAGCATAGAAAAAAGTATGATATATTGTTTGAGGTTATCAAACAATGTACAGAATGATCCCACTTATATTAAAATACATGTCTACATATACATTTAAAGTCTGGAAGTAAATGTCAACTATTAATAATGATTATCTCTCAAGTGCTGGATTATATAAAGGCCATTTTATGTAAAGTTTTTACAGAATTTATGTAGTATAAAAATATTTTCATTTTAAAATAAATAATTAAATGAGCCCAAATCAGAGAGGAATCCAGGTTGGGTAATCTGTGGCCACCCTGACAGTGGAATGTATCTTTCTCGTCCTCAGCTTCTGAACGCCGACGAGCGTCTGGCAGATGACAGAGACCGTCGTGTTTGGGAAGGGTAGAAGGAAGGGGAAGGGGCAGAGTTGAGATCTACACATTCCGCCTCCTCCAAGTAGTACAGAGAGTGGGGCTGGAGGGCTGCAGAGGACACAGGGAAGCTGCCCAGGGAAGTGTGAGCGAAGAAGACGGAACTTCCCCAACCAGGAAACCAGGAATGGAAAATTTCACAATCAGCTCCAGGTGAATGTAAAGGATTTAGTTTCCAGTGTTCACTCTCCTGGAGTCAGCTGCTACCTAAAGTGTTCAGAATTTGGCTCCTTGAAAAGCACAAGAAGTAGTCACTTGTCAGGTTCTAGCTGCGAAGGCCAGACAGAGGCTGCCCCAGCCTCTCTGCTGCCAAACCAGCGATTTCTTGTGCTTGATCCGATCCCTTCCCAGCCCTCTGAGTTTGCCTTTGGACTAATTCGATAACACGTCAGCCCTGTTATGACCAGCCAAAGTCTGATATGAGCCTATGAGCTAATGCCTTTGGCTGAGTTGACATCTCTCCACCCCCAGAAACTGGAGTTTGGAGCTCCAGATAACAAGCAGTAAGGAGGAATTACACAAACAAACAAGCTCTAGGCTTCCTGGACGCACGTCTTGTGATCAACTCAGATGAGTTATAAGAACGTTCTTTTGATGGAGTCCTAGGCCTGTACAACTCAAAACCATCAGACAATTCAGTATGTAGTTTTCCAGATGAGAAAACCGCAGCTTAGAAAAGTGTGTGGCTTTCCCTGAGGCCACAAGAAGTTGCAGAGCCGGTCCTCCTCATGGTGCATGATTTCCACTCTGCCATACTGCGTCTTTGGCTGCCACATTTCCAGCTGCAGGGCCTCACAGTTTCAGGGGTTTGTGAAGAGTAATCTTTTATAACTTCACTCAATGTGAAGAATTGAAAATGCAGATGTGGCACTGAACACCTTTACTGTAATGCCTAGTGTTGCTGATATTGGCAGTATCTCAATGTCATATAATCAGTGTGACATTTGCTCATTCATTTATTTATTCACTCTGTCAGTCATCAAACATTTATTGAGCATATACAATATACTAGGCCTTGGAACAGGAAAAATGAAAACACGAAGCAGTAGCAAGAGGCCATATAACTTAGCAAAAATTTTAAACCATACATCCTTTTCCAGTCAATCTGGTCCTGCCCATTAGATTCCTGGCCCTTAGTCTTGGCAATGCTTGTACAGAGAATTAGTGCATCAGTGCCAAACAAACAGTTTACTGAAGACCCTCTGGCAACATTCACTTGAGATCAACTCTTGGAGGCAGCCCTTGTGGACAGTGGTCTGACGGGAATCTCAATGAGTCAGAAAGTGAAGAGGGTTTCGCCTCTTGCATTTCATCTACCACTGGAATCTTAGCATCCTTTATAGGCTCATGGTAAGTCCTCCACGTAGGACAAGCTGCATCATCATTTAGACACAGAGACCCAGTCCTAACCCCTGAGACAGTTATGGATCATTCCACTGGCTCAGCAAAGATCCTTACTACTTAATTTTGGCTACAAAGGAAGCATAGCTATACGTTAGCAGACTTGCAAACCACCACATCTTAGAAACAGTGTGTCTGAGAATGGGCTTTCCTTGTGTCAGGATGGTCACCTCTGCATGTGTTGAAGAGATGCATGGGGAAGCCCCAGAGCAGGCTGCTGTGGGCATCCTGGCCATTGACACCATTGGCAGCCAGTTGTGTTGCACGTGTCTCAGCACGTGCCAAGGAGCCTGCGTCTCCTGAAAGATTCTGTGCACTGCAGCCAATGGCAGAGGGAAGCACTGTGGGTGCCCTCTCATTTGTTTTCTGCAGTCCCTGAAATCACCTTCAACACAGTGAAGGGCACAATCCTGTCTCCACCATAGATTCCCATTATAAAGAGAAGGTATAGACTAATTTTTTAAAAACCTAGGTGATAAATTGGTCACTTAAAACCAAGAATGATGAAGGAAATTCTTTAGATGGAAGGGAAATGATACTAGAGAGAAACAAGTAACTTAGGAATGAAGGAAGAGAAATGGAAATGGCAAATATCTGGGTAATTATAATCAATTGACTCCTTTAAACTCTGTACGGTGGTTGAAAGGAAAAATTATAACATTGCCTGATGAGGTTTTCAATGCATGTAGATGTAACACATAAAATAAACACAATATGTAGGTAAGGGCAAAGTGACTTACATGGTGTTAAGGTTTTTACATTACTCTCAAAGTAGTAAAATATTATTTCAGGTAAACTGAAAAACTAAGAATATATGTTGTAATCCCCAGAGCAACCACTAAAAATCCACAAAAAGATATAGTAAAAACCTCAATAGATAAATTAAAATTGAATACTAAAGAATAACCAAATAATTCAAAGGAAGGCAGTGAAAAGGAGCGAAAATAGAGAAAAAACAGAAAATGAATAATAAAATCTTAGCCCTAAATCCTAACATATCAATAACAAATGTAAATGGTCTGAACACATCAATAAAAAGACAGGGATTGTCACAGTAATTTTTTTTAAACAAGACCCAACTAGATCCTGTCTACAAGAAACCTACTTTAAATGTATCGATACAAGTAGGTTAAAAGTAAAAAGATGGAACAAGATATGCCATGCAAACACTAATCGCTATATTAATATCAGACAAAGTAGACCTTAAAGCAAGGAAAATGACTAGAGATAAAGATGGAAGTTACAACAATGGGTTAATCCACCCATAAGACATAACAATCCCAAATGTGTATGTCCCTAACAATAGAGCTTCAAAATACATGAAGCAAAAATGGATAGAACATAAAGGAAAAATGGAAAACTCCACAATTGCAATCCAAGTCTTCCATACTTCTCTCTCAGTAATTGATAAAACAAGTATACTGAAAATCAGCAAGCTATAGAACTGAATCAACTGATCTAATTGACGTTTTTAGAGCATCCCAATCAATAACAGCAGGACACACATTCTTTTTAAGGGTACATGGGACATTCTATGTTGCCGAGCTAATATAGACCATTTCCTAAGTAATAGGATAATCCTTACAAATTTAAGAGAATAAAAATCATAGAAAGTATGTTTTCTTATCACAATAGAATTAAACTAGACATCAATAACAAAAAGATGACCAGAATATCTCCAAATACTTGGAAATTAAAAAACACACTTCTAAATAAATAACCCATGAGTCAAAGAAGAATTCTCAAGAGACATTAGAAGACATTTTGAATTGAATGAAAATGAAAACACAGTATCAAAATTTGAGAGATCCAGTTAACATAGTGCTTAGAGAGAAATTTATAGGTTTAAAGGCTTGTATTAGAAGAGAAGAAAGTTTTCAACTCAATAATCTAAGCTGCTGCCCTAAGAAACTAGAAAAAGCTCAAAATAATCTAAAGCAAAGAGAAGGAAGGAAAAAATAAAGGGCAAAAATCAGTGAAATTCAAAGCAGAAAAACAGCAGAGAAAATAAATAAAATCAAAAGTTGATTCCTCAAATAGGTAAATTTGACCTTGAATTGGTCAAATTTGGCAAACTTCTAGACAGAAAGAAAAAAAGAGAGAAGACAGTATAAGGAATGAACGAGAGGAAATCACTATGAACTCTATGGATAGTATAAGGATAATGAGAGAGTAACACAAAACTATGTACATAAATTTGACTACCTAGAAGAAATGGACCAAGGTCTTGAAGGCCACAAATTACCAATACTTACCTTAGAAAAAATAGACACACCTGAATAGTTCTTCTATCTATATCTATTAAATAGGTTGTAGCTTAAAACCTGCCAAAAAAGAAAACTCCAGGCCCAGATGATTGTACTGACAAATTCTCCCCCACGTTTAAAGAAGAAATGATACCAATTCTATATAATCAACATCACACAGAAAGCTCTAGTCAACGTAATAAGACAAGAAAAAGAAACAAATAGTATACAGATTGAAAAGGAAGAAATTAAACAGTCCTTGTTCTCAGACAACAGTTGTTGTCTCGGGAAACATGATGTTTACATAGAAATCCCAAAGAATCTGCCAAAGAGCTTATGGCATACATGAGTTTAGCAAGATGGAAAGATACAAGGTCAACAGACAAAACTCACTTGTATTTCTATGTATTGGCAATAAACAATTAGAAACCAATTTTTTTAAATGCCACGAATAATAGCTCCAAAAGAAAAAAAGATAAATATTTGGGCATAAAGCTAACTTGTGTGCAATCTGTATACTAAAAGCTACAAAATGCTGATGAAAGAAATCAAAGGAGACCTAAATAAATGGAGAGCCATACAATGTTCATGGATTAGAAGGTTTAATATAGTTGAGATGGCAAATCTCCCCAAAGTTGCCCATAAATTTAGTGCAATTCCAATACAAATCCAAGAAGGATTATTTATACAGATAGGCTAGGTGATTCTATAACTTATATGGGAAGGAAAAGGACTAGAATACCCAAAAAGTTCTTTAAAAAGAAGAATAAGATTGGAGGATTCATATTAAACAATTTTAAGACTTGCTATAAAGCTACAGTACTCTAAGACAGTGTGATATTAACAAAGGAACAGACATATAGTTCAATGGAACAGAAGAGTCCAGAAACAGACTCACACAATACAGCCAATTGATTTCTGACAAAGGTGCAAAGAAAATTCAATGGAATAAGGATAGTCTTTTAACAAATGGTGTTGGAACAATTAGGCATACATATGCATAAAAATTAACTTTTACCTACACCTCATATCTTACACAAAAAAATTAACAAAAAATAGATCACAGATATAAACGGAAAATGGAAAACTATAAAATTTTCAGAAGAAAGGCTTGGAGAAAATCTTTTGACCTTAGGTTAGGCAAAGAACTCCTAAATAAGACATCAAAGGCATGATCCATAAATGAAGAACTGATAAATTGGACTTCATCAAAATTTAAAACTTTTGCTCTGCAAAAGACATGAGAATGAAAAAAGAATCTATACTGGTAGAAACTATTGCAAATCACATATCTGATAAAGGACTTGTATTCAGAACCCAACAAAAACTCTTAAAACTTAATAAGAAAACAACCCAGTTAAAAAATGAGCACCTAGCCAGAGCAATTGGGCAAGAAAAGGAAATAAAAGATATTCAAATTAGAAAGCAAGAAGGAAAACTGCCGCTATTCACAGAGGACGTGACATTGTATATGGAAAACCGTAAAGACTCCACCAAAAAACTGATAGAACTAATAAACAAATTCAGTAAAGTTGCGGGATACAAAATCAATGTACAAAAATCTGTTGTGTTTCTATATATTAATAGCAAACTAGCAGAAAGAGAAATTAAAAAAACAATTCCATTTACAACTGCATCAACAAAAACAAAATATCTAGAAACAAATTTAACCAAGGAGGTGAAAGACTGAAAACTATAAGACATTGATAAAGAAATTGATGAAGACACAAATAAGTGGAAAGATATCCAGTGTTCTTGGTTTGGAAGAATTAATGTCATTAAAATGTCCATACTACCCAAAGCAATCTACAGATTCAATGCAATCCCTATCAAAATTCCAACAGGATTTTTCACAGAAATAGAACAAACAATCCTAAATTTTGTATGGAACCATGAAAGATCTCAAATAGCCAAAGCAATCTTGAGAAAGAAGAACAAAGCTAGAGGTATCACACTTCCTGATTTCAAGCTATATTATAAAGCTATAGTAATCAAAACAGTATAGTACTGGCAAAAGGCAGACACATAGGTCAATGGAACAGAAGAGAGAACCCAGAAATAAACCCACATGTATATGGTCAATTAATCTACAATAAAGCAGCCAAGAATATACAACAGGGAAATGATAGTCTCTTCAATAAACGGTGTTGGGGAAACTGGACAGCCACATGCAAAAGAATGAAACTGGACCACTATCTTACACCATACACAAAAGTTAACTCAAAATGGGTCAAAGATTTGAATGTAAGTCCTGAAAAAATAAAACTCCTAGAAGAAAACATGGATGGTAAGCTCCTTGACATAGGTCTTGGTGATGATTATTTGGAACTGACATCAAAACCAAAGGCAATAAAAGCAAAAATAAACAAATGGGACTACATCAAATTAAAAAGCTTCTGCACAGCAAAGGAAACCATCAACAAAATGAAAAGGCAACATACAAAATGGGAGAAAATATTTGCAAATCGAATATCTGATAAGGGGTTAATAACCCAAATATAAAAAGAATTAAACTCAACAGTAAAAAAATAACCTGATTAAAAAATGGGCAGAGGGGGCTGACCCCGTGGCCGAGTGGTTAAGTTCGCGCGCTCCGCTGCAGGCGGCCCAGTGTTTCGTCAGTTCGAATGCTGGGCGCGGACATGGCACTGCTCATCAGACCACGCTGAGGCAGCGTCCCACATGCCACAACTAGAAGAACCCACAACGAAGAATACACAACTATGTACCGGGGGGCTTTGGGGAGAAAAAGGAAAAAATAAAATCTTTAAAAAAAAAAAAAATGGGCAGAGGACCTGAATAGACATTTTTCCAAAGAAGACATACAGATGGCCAAATAGGCACATGAAAAGATGCTCAACATCACTAATCATCAGGGAAATGCAAAGCAAAACCACAATGAGACATCAGCTCACACCTGTCAGAATGGCTATTATCAAAAAGATAAGAGAAAACAGGATAAAGGGTAAGGATGTGGAGAAAAGGGAACCCTTCTGCACTGTTGGTGGGAATGTAACTTGGTGCAGCCACTATGGAAAACAGTATGGAAGTTCCTCAAAAAATTAAAAATAGAACTACCACATGATTCAGCAATTCCACTTCTGGGTATTTGTCCAAAGAAAATGAAAACACTAATTTGGAAAGATAGGTGCATCCCCATGTTCATTGCAGCACTGTTTACAATAGCCAAGACATGGAAACAACCTAAGTGTCCACCGATGGATGAATGGGTAAAGAAAATGTATATATATATTCAGCCATAAAAAGAAGGAAATCTTGTCATTTGCAACAACAGAGATGCACCTTGAGGGCATTATGGTAAGTGAAATAAATCAGACAAAGAAACATAAATACCATAAGATCTCACTTATATGTGGAATCTAAAACAAACAAACAAGCAAACAAACAAAAAACCACTAAGCCCATCTATGCAGAGAACAGACTGGTGGTTACCAAAGGTGGGGAGTGGGGGGTGGACAAAATGGGTGAAGGGGTCTAAAAAGTACAAATTCTCAGTTATAAAATAAATAGGTCATTGGGATGTAATGTACAGCAAGGGGACAAAAAAAGGCAAAATATTTGCAAGGACACTTTCCTAAAGAAGACATATGATGATAAATAAGCACTCGAAAAGATGCTTAACATCATTCACCACTTAGTGAAATGCAAATTAAAACCCAATGAGATGCCATTACACACCTACTAATTAGAATGGCTAAAATTAAAAAATAGAAACACAGTACCAAGTGCTGATGAGAATGTGGGGCAACTGGAACTCTCACATGCTGCTGGGAATCGAGGCGATACGGCCTCTGTAGAAAAGAGTTTGGCAGGTTTTATAAAATTAAAGACTTACCATATAACCTAGCAATCTAAATGAAAACTTTTGTCCACATAGAAACCTTTCCATGAGTATTTACAGCAGCTCTTTCATAATGGCTTAATGGAGAAACCGTGGTGCAACCATACAATGGAATACTGCTCAGCAACAAAAAGGATGAACCATTGATACACGCAATAACACGGGAGAATCGCAAAAGCATTATGATGAGTGAAAGACCTCTGACTGGAAGCTTACGTGCTGTATGAGTTCATTTATGTGACACTCTGGAAAAGGCAAAAATGATGTGGACAAGGAAAAGCTCAGTGGTTGCCAGGGGTAGAAATGGGGGGAGTATAACTACAAAGGGATGGCACAGTACGTGTTCTGGGGTGACAGCTATTCTGTTCCTGATTGTAATGGTGATTATATGATTGTATAAGTGAGCTAAAACTCAGAGAATTGCATAGCAAAAAAAGGAGTTACTTTTACTGTGTTTAAATAAAAAAAATTTTTAAAGGACTTTGTGAAGAGAATTTTATGGCAGGACCTCAGCGATATCTCACATGTATTCCCACAGTTGAGCAATAACAGTCATCAAGAAAGCATCCTGCATCCCCCCCACCCCCCCAGAAAGTTAAATTGTCAACCAAACGCGGGCACAGTGCTAGCGGAAGAAAGTCTTGGGCCACGAGTTTCTTCTAAATAAGTGATGACATAACAACAAAATGTGGCATTATGGCCAGGGCCCTGGGGTCGCAATATTTGAAGGCCACAGAGTCCAGGATCTGACCAGCTCCTGTATGCCCCTGCCCTCAGCCCCAGAGGGCAGAGCCGAGCGCCACCCAAAGGCTGGACCATGTCCTGTGGGCCTCGGCAGCCTGGGTGTGCCATGTTTTATTGTCAGGAAATCAGCTCAGGGGCCAGTTGGGACTTCTGGGATTAGTAACAGGGCTTTCCAACCCCATGTGCCCTGACCAGTGCCTCTGGAAAAGAAGAACACTATTTAGAATCTGTCAAAAATTGTAGGCATCTAGGCATTTGTCAAAATTCACATCACTACACGAAAAAGAGAAAATTCTACGTATGTGAATTTAAAAATCAATTTTAAAAAGCTTTGGGAAAAGTCTATGTCAAATTGTAACTGAAGACAAATTTTAAGCAACTGGCTCATGTCTTTACTCCTTTGGGCTCAAATTAAAGTGCTGGGTGGAAGAATATACACCCTGAGTTTGTTTCTTTTGTGATTTGGTTTATTACCACAAACTGTGGTGCTCTTGACAGAAAGTACAAATTGGCAGAGGGGTCAAACACGGAGGGGATGGGGTCTGATCTGTTGGAGGCTTCGCATTAATTGTTCTGTTTATTTATTGCACAACCATCCTGTCAACGTGGTGGTATCTTCCATGTTTACAAGCTGTTTAAAGAATAAACCCTAATCGTGATGCACCATGTAAGATGCATAACGGTGACCACAGTGATATCAAAACTCCCCTGGGGCTGGCAGGTCCCTAGAGCATCGTGATGGCTGTAGGAAAATTATTAACCCGTCTGGCTTTCCATGAGACATAGCCCCACTGAGTGGTAGCAGGCTTGGAGTGTGAGAGGGTTTTATCAAAAGCTCCAGGTTGCTCCGGGCAGTGGCTCCCTGGCAGGAGGTCACAGAGGACATCCAGGAGCTCTGACTGATACGGAGGAGTTCGCCAGAAAATGACTGAAGGTTAAAGGAATATGTTCACGTGGAGCCAAGCAGTACGTCTATCTGTTGGTTGTAATGATGTTGTCCGGGACACCATAAATAATCCAAAGAGCATATTGGCACCGTAGATGAGATTTCTGGGTTTACATGGGAGTAGGCTAGCACCTACCCGTTTGCTTTACCTTCAAGGGTCCCCAACAATGCTTGTGTAACCGAGCAGCGGGCTTGCTCTGCTAGTGCGATCTGAGCCAATCAATCACAATGACTTAGGGACCGAGAAAGGGGGCTTTAATTAGATTAGCCAGACTAGTGTCTCAGAAAACCATCTTCGAGAATTACCGAATCTCAAGGTAGTTAGACAGGGAATGCATAGTCATACAGGGAAAATGGGCAGAAGCTGGGGTTTAGAAAAGTCGGCCTTCAGGCATGACGGACTCCAGGGTCTTCTATTGTTCTGTTCTGTCAGTGATGATGAATGCCTTGTAGCTGTGTTTCCCTCCTGTGGTGAGCCTGTTCCTGGAGAGAAGCTCATAGAACAAAATTTTAATTTATGGAGCTATTGGGGAGTACATGTGTAAGCGGAGGCCATAAATCAGGAGAGCACGTGAATTTTTTAGAGTACGTGTGGAGCAGCGAGTAGTCACACAGAGGAGGGCTGGGGCCATTCAGGGTAACAAGATGGCCTCACTTATGTTCACTTACACTTGGTCCCTTGCTCTCACCCAAAGTCATCTCTAAGTGCAGACATTTTCTTATCTCAGAATTTAATTTCCTGAATTTATTGAGCAATCATTCCTCATCCACTTCCAGCACCAAGAAATTGGTATCTCAGGTAATCTCCCTTCTACTGGTCTCATTACCCAGGAGTCCCACAGGGACCGTCTTAGAAGCAACCCCAAGGACAGGTTTTCCTGCCGTAAACCCAGTCGTGCCCCAGCATGCTGGACCCTGTGGTGCTACTGGGGTCTGTGCTGGCTGTGAAGTGTGTCAGTTGAGGCTGACAGTGAGCCCCAGCCAAGGGCCCAGCAAAGCGGCAAGTGCTGCTCTGGCTACTGAGTTCTTCACCCACCATCACTCCCAGTTGGGAGAAAAGAAAGGTTTTGAGGTAATTAATCAGTTCCACAGTTGTCCCTTTGCCAGGATCTGAACCATCCACTTTCAGTAAAGAAGGAAGAGCAGGGTGGTGTTTAGAAACCAATAGTCTCCGTCGATGATAATATCAAAAATGAGGAGGCACTGACTAAGGCCTCCACAGGTG
The DNA here is from genome assembly GCF_037783145.1 of Equus przewalskii. Taxonomy (NCBI): domain Eukaryota; kingdom Metazoa; phylum Chordata; class Mammalia; order Perissodactyla; family Equidae; genus Equus; species Equus przewalskii. The sequence goes on from NC_091849.1 coordinate 4,551,309, forward strand.
GTGATGAGCCAGGCCCAGCCCTGACTTGCTGCCGTCTTCTGAGACGCTGTATAAAAAGCCACACTCGCTGTAGTGAAAAAATAAACTGTCCTTGGGAAAACTGTGCAGTGTGGTGGCATAACACTTTCTATGTGTTTTCTCCATAACATAACACTTCTCTTCTACTTTCCTGTAAGTGCACAGCAGGAGGAGGGACAATCCTGACTCAGTTTTCTAGGAGACATCTGACTTTTCATTTTCCTCTGACTTTTTTCTCTAGGCACGCGCTCCTGCCACTTCTCCCTCGCCCCTGATTTCTGTCATGTCCCTTCACTTCCCTGGCGATACTTCTAAAAGCTGTGTTTCAAGTGATTCTTTGCAATCTGAAACAAAAGCTGTAGCACTTTTTGGAAGAGAAAGAAGGTCAGAGCCTTCTCTCCCCTCTGCCCTTCACCTACCAGGTGCGCATGGAGCCCCGTCCACCTCCACCCGGCCCCAGCCGTCTAGGTACAGGCTAAAACTCCTCATAAGGATGTGAAAGCACACTCTCACATATGACATCTGCCATAGGTTTCTCAAAAATACCTTCTATCAAGTTAAGAAAGTTCCTTTTTCTAGGTCTAGGTTGTTAATTTTTTGAGTTTTATCTGCGGGCACTGAGATGTTATTAATGTGGTGAATTACACAGAGACAGATTCTAGTGTTGAACTACTTTTGAATAAAGCCACTTTGTCAGTTCATATATATATTCATAAACTGCTGGATTCAATTTGCTAATATTTTATTTTGGATTTTTGCCACTATGTTTATAATTAAGATTGGTATATAATTTAATTCCTTGTATTTTTCTTATCTGACTTAAATACTCACAACCTCTATAATACCCTCTCTTCACATGAGTTGGCCAGACATTTCAATCTATTGTAGAGAAAAATCAAATCTTCAACCACCATAAGAAGTCAAAAGATAAAGTAAAATTGGTTAGTCACAAAATAGCAATAAAAGAATTATTGAAAAATAAGAAGGTAAATATGAGAAGAAACATCTGAAAGGGTTAAAAGCGACTGCCCCTAGGGAAGGTGATAAAGCTGGAAACTTTTGTTTGCTAAAATAATCCTTTTAGCATTACTCTTCTTTTGAAACCACGCATATGTATTACTTTGATAAAAACCGAGGAAACAACTTAAATCTCACAAAACTCAGAGACATTTATGGTGCAGAATCTATTTTGAAGTCCATGACATCTTCCCTTAGGTTTCTTTTCTTTTCTCCCAGTGAACACATACAGAAGTCCTGGCTTGTTTGTCCAAGCTCTTTCCATCTAGTTTATTCTGCACTTCCCTGTCTCTGAACACAGGAGGGTTCTTTCCCTAAACCAGCAGCATCCTAAAATATTGGATTTCTCCCAAGCAAATGTTGGAAGACATTTTTCATTTTTTTATTTTTTAGCAAGGAAGATTGGCCCTGAGCTAACATCTGTGCCAACCTTCCTCCATTTTATACGTGGGATGCTGCCACAGCGTGGCTTGATGAGCAGCGCATAGGTTTGCACCTAGGATCCAAACCTGTGAACCCCAGGCCACAGAAGTGGGGCACGTGAACTTAACCACTAAGCCACCAGGATGGCCCTGGAAGACATTTTTTAACCTCTTGCTAGAAAGCACACAATAAAAACTCTTTATATTCATTTAGAAATATTCTATGAAGGAGTTCTGTTCCAGTGACAGAATTCTTCAGAGGTCATGTGCTGGTTTGTTGGGTTTTTTGGGGGGGGGGGGGCGCATCTGGTTGGATGGGAGATCCTGTGGCTAGTTCAAGACCTGCTTGAACTGGTTCAGAATACGATGATGATTGGAGGGATCCCTGAGCCACAATGCTACCAGGAAGCACACCCCAGGCCCAATCTGGGCTGACTGGGAAGGGGCCCTTTAGAGACGTTGTTCCTCCATCAGCTGTCCTTATGAAGGCTGACTCTGGAGAGGGAAGTACATCTGCCACTCGTAGGATTATCATTTTAAATCAGAACTCACACTGGTGGAAGGCAAGTTGAAAACCATTCATGACAAAAGGTGTTCTTTTCTGTTTTGTTGTTGTTTGCAATGGAAACTGCGTTTTCCCCCTTTTTTTCTGTTAAGCTAGTTACAGCAGTAGCCTTTTCCTGCTGTGGGCTTTTTTAAAGAATTGCTGCTGTTTTGTCTGCACATGTGTTTCACCATGTGACTAAGCCTGGAGCAGGCTGCATAGTCTCTAAATTCCAATTGTGTGTTTGTTTAACCAGCATTTCAGATTCACTGGAGCAGACTGCTGCTCCCTCCCTGCTTCTGCTGCTATTGTCGATAAAGTTTAAAAGAGTTTATGGCAAGAAGCTTGAATTTGGTGGGGTACTTTACAGTGAGAATTGAGGCCACAAATGGTTACCATCTTGGAACTTGTGGGGAAAATTCTTAAAATCAGGATTTCAGATTCTTAGGATAAATCTGCTTCCTTCCGTTATTTGTTTTTCTTGTCAACATTTTTGAAGAATTTCAGACTAACTTTTTAAATTCTGGGGCTGGCTGTTTATGCTATTTGGAGGCTGTGATTGAGTTAAGAGGATGGATGCTAGATAACAGGAAGAGGGATGATGAGGTTTGGAGACTATGTTGACATTCAGGTTCTGATTAGATTGAAGACTAATTAGAGTAGATGTGGCCATTCCACAGTTGATTGGATTACAGTGTGGCTGGTTGGATTATCTAGTTGAAAAAGGAGGTGGCCAAGCAATCTGATTTATGTTATATCTAATAAAGGTAATCAGAGGGGTGCCTGGAGAGAAGAGGGGATGGGTAACTTTGTGCATCTGTGGGTGGGGTGGCATGGAGGGTGCTAGAGGTTTTCTTTAGACGACAGCCGAGCTGATCTTGAGGGCTGGCAGTGTCAAGCAGGACTTCCAGGAAGAGTGTGTCCAAAGGTAAGAGTTATGAATGAGCATCTTCTATTCAGGAACAGTGAAAAGTTCAGTGTGGCTCCTGGGTGGCGTGGAGTGTTGGGAAATGGGTGAATGGATTCGGTTATTAGAAAGCTGGCAGGAAAAATGAAGGATTCCAATTTGATCTTAAAAGGGAGAGTTGGAGAAGATTTTCACGTCGGAGAATGACATTATCAGGTTTACTTCTTATGAGGATCACTGGCTAGTGTATAGAAGATAGGCAAGAATGAGAACGGACTGATGAGAGGGCACCTGTGAGGAGGCTGTATGTGGAAAAGAAAAGCACGATTCCTGGATTAAGGCAAGTGATGAGAAAGCAGAGAATAAGAAAATCTATCAGAGGTGTTTTGGGCTTTTTTTTTTTTTTTGGTAATTGATTATGACAATAGTCCAGGAAAACACCTAGATTTCTTGTTTGGCCAACTTGGTGAGTGGTGACACCACCGTGATATTTTCTTCTTGGTGTGTAGGTGTCATGTTTTATCCTCATATAATAAAGGATTTCTTGTTGAGGTTGTGCTCACAGGCATCTTTGCTTTTAGAAGGGGCTAGGCTGAAAGGCTGGCATGTATTTCACAGCCAGTTTTTCCAAACTGGTCCCATGAACCACTAGTTTCAAGAAATGTTAACAGATACTCTGTAGAGGGAGAAACATTTAATAATCCAAAACTTTTGGGAAACACGAAATCCTCTACCCGCTCTTGGAGAGTCAGAGCGGAAACAAGCATATCAAAGACTCACAGTAAAGAAGCTGTTACACTTTCTCTAACTCAGAGTTTCTCGTGGTTATCTGAGTTTAGATCCCCTTTTTCACAGAACACACATTTGTGCGAAACTGCTATACAGAAAAGATCTAACTAGTTATGAAATTTGGGAGGGGGCAGGATTCTATTACCCAAGATTATCTGTGTTTGAATTAGAAGAAAGAACTATATCCAGTGGGCTGCTGGTCAATGTTTCCCAGCCCACTGTGGGGAGTGGAAGAGGCGGGGGAGAGCGGGAGGTGTGAGGATGTCCAGGAGGAAGGAAGCATGAAGTCATTGGCTTGGAGAGCAGGACAGCAGACTCACTGGGGCAGTATGACAGAATTTCTAAGCAGTCTTAAGTCCCCTCTGGAAGTTTGAGGTCATGAATTTAAAGTCAGACTAGCCAGCAATGGTTGTGCCATTGTCTCCAGCAATATTCACTGCCTGAGTTTAGGAGTTGAGAAGACAAGGGCTAGGTTTAACCAGGATTAGAGTTTTTCCGAGTGAGAACAACAGGAAGGAAAGGAGTATGAGAGAGTCAGGAATATGTGCAATCTCTGGGGAGTAAGGAGGGATTAAGCACATGAGGGTGTGATGACTTTGGAGAGGTGGTGGGGTCTCAGTTATCAGAGGACAGCTGGAGTTGGGTACTACAGTAAGTGGAAAGGAAAGGAGGTGATGGAGTTAAGCTTTTGGAGCTGCCCACTTACGGAAGGTGATAAGAACTAGGATGTGGCAAAGGAAGAGATTATCAGAAGTGAGGAGATCAAGGCGTTGGCCGGGTCATGCTGATGACAGAATCCAGGACTGTGACGGATGGAGGAGGAAGGCAGGTGAGCCAAGTGCTAATCCACAAGAATTCAGGAGGAGAACAGGGAATTCTAGAGATGACAGCAACAGTGGGGTTGGTATCGCTGGATCCAATGTGCTTCAAGGGAGCTGGGAGTTTTCAAGAAAATAGAAGAAATGGTTTTGAAACTGCAAAGACACTCATCCCACTTTGGACCTTGAGATGCTGTGGAATGTGGGAGGACGACAAACTCTGCTTTAGGGAGGTGAGGGGAGAAGTGGTCTCCTCAGGGAGCAGCCAGGTCCCAGTGGAGGGAGGAAGAGGTGGCTGAGGATTTAGGACAGCTTGCTGATGAGGTGCTGCATTCCAGAGGGCACTGTAGAACAGTCTGGGAGGCAGGGGATGGTTGGATGCTCGCTGGGGTGAGGGTCCAGCAGGAGGGGGAGCTGCGCTGCATGAGGCAGGATGGGACGGGTCCCAAGGGAGGACCATCTGCTCAAGTTGAGTCACGTTAGATCGGGGGAGGCCTTACTCTGCTTTGGCTGGAACACCAGGAAGGCAGTTTTGTACCTAGATGACCTGTGCCTTCTCCAGTTCCCTAGACGCCCCATTTCCCGCAGTGAGCAGGGCTGGACCACGCTGCTTCTGCTCACTTTAGCACTGGGCATAAGGCGGACTCAACAAATACTCACTGCAGGCATGATTCTTACGGGAGAGGTGGGGACAGCAACGGACACGGCCCTGCCTTGCAGGTAACATATAACAGGAACTTACACGTTAGCATTGCCACCCTCTAGGGAAGTACTGGCAGACACTTCTCTCTGCCTCTTCTGTCCCCATTTGCCATGTCCTTGGGTGGAGCCCTGCATCTGGCTGAGGAGATGCATGCTCTCTCCTCCAGGCCAAGCCTCGGCAGGGGACGGTGGGGTGCATTTTCCTCTCAGACTCTGTTTTCCCGGGGTCAACACACCCGGATCCAGGCCCAGGTCCACTGCAGGCCTGCTGTCTGGGTGCTCTGACTCTGGCACGTCTGTGTTTGTCCAGGGGTACTTGGACAGGTGAGGGGACCTCAACAGGTAACTGCTCTGTAGCCCAGTTGTCTCCATGTGCAGCTCCCAAAACCCAGCCTTACACCGTCCAGAATGAGAGCCACTAGTCACATGTGGCTATTTAAGTTTACATTAATTGACATAAAATAAAAAATCAGCGCCTCGATGGCACTAGCCACCTTTCAAGCTCTCAATAGTCTCAAATGGCTACCTATGGGTCAGCCCAGCTGCAGGACATTTCCATCATGGTGGAAAGTTCTATTAGAATGCACCGAGCTAGGACACTAATCAAACTGTTATTTTGGTCCCTCTCTAACTCAGGTGTTTTTTTTTCACTGATGCAGAATCCATGAGTTAGCCCCGCAACTCCCAGGCATCAGAAAGGCACTGGAAGCAGGCGTCGCTCTGAGCGCGCGGAGCAGCGGGAATGGCTCAGTACAAGGGCACCATGCGCGAGGCCGGCCGGGCCATGCACCTGATCAAGAAGCGCGAAAAGCAGAAGGAGCAGATGGCGGTGCTGAAGCAGCGGATCGCCGAGGAGACCATCATGAAGTCGAAGGTGGACAAGAAATTCTCTGCCCATTACGACGCCGTGGAGGCCGAGCTGAAGTCGAGCACGGTGGGTCTGGTGACCCTGAATGACATGAAGGCCAAGCAGGAGGCCCTGATGAGGGAGCGGGAGATGCAGCTGGCCAAGAGGGAGCAGCTGGAGGCGCAGCGGCTGCGGCTGGAGGCGCTGCGCGAGCAGGAGCGCAGGCAGGAGCGCAAGCGCAAGATCTCCAGCCTGTCCTTCTCGCTGGACGAGGGCGACGAGGGCGCCGAGGGCGCGGCGGCTGGGGAGCGGCCCAAGTCGGCGGAGATGAGCAGGAGGAAGAAGCACCTGGGAAAGAACCCCGACGTGGACACGAGCTTCCTGCCCGACCGCGAGCGCGAGGAGGAAGAGAACCGGCTGCGGGAGGAGCTGCGGCGCGAGTGGGAGGCCAAGCGCGAGAGGGTGAAGCGCGAGGAGATGGAGGTGACCTTCAGCTACTGGGACGGCTCGGGGCACCGGCGCACGGCGTGGATCCACAAGGGCGGCACGGTGCAGCAGTTCCTGAAGAAGGCCCTGCAGGGTCTGCGCAAGGACTTCCGCGAGCTGCGCGCGGCCGGCGTGGAGCAGCTCATGTACATCAAGGAGGACCTGATCCTGCCCCACTACCACACCTTCTACGACTTCCTCGTCACCAAGGCCCGGGGCAAGAGCGGGCCGCTCTTCAACTTCGACGTGCACGACGACGTGCGGCTGCTGAGCGACGCCACCATGGAGAAGGACGAGTCGCACGCCGGCAAGGTGGTGCTGCGGAGCTGGTACGAGAAGAACAAGCACATCTTCCCCGCCAGCCGCTGGGAGCCCTACGACCCCGAGAAGAAGTGGGACAAGTACACGATCCGGTGACGCCCCCTACCGCTCCGGCGCCTGCCCCACCCCCGCCCCGCCAGAGCAGTGACAACCAGCATAGGAAAACGGTCAGTACTCAGATTTCTGTGACCTGTAACTTCCAGCTTAATTTGGTGACCTTAACTTCTTCCCTGAAATTTAATAAAGAGCAAAGGTTCGCATTATTCAAATTTGGTCATTCTATTACTGACGTTATTTGGGGGTTGATTGGTTGTTTTTTCAGGGTACTTGTAATGTTACTGTGCAGATTCGTTACAGAGCTCTGTTGAAACCATGACGGGATGCTGCACACCATGGGACAGAAATGGGAATGAGGGGAGCGTTTTGACCTGGGTCACAACATTGAGGCTAGCGGTCATGAGCACGGACTTTGGAGCCAGACCGTCTGGGTTTGATTCCCCACTCAGCTTCTTACTTGCTGTGTTAATTTTGGGCAAAGGTACTGAACCTCTGTGCCCCAGCGTCCTTGCCTGCAGATAGGGGTAACAATAGCACCTCCCTCATAAGATGATGTGAGGATTAAATGAGTCAATATTTGTAAAGCACCTAGAACTCAAGAAATGTCTGCTATTCTTCTTCTCATGGTCTTGGTTAATTTACTTAAAGGACTGCCGTGGCCCATTTCAGAACCATCTGAGGGCGGAGGCTGACCCACCCATCTCTTTCCCCAGGATCAGGTGACCGAGGGGCTCACAAGCTGGGGGCGCAGCCCTGCCTCCAGTGTTCACAGCTGGCTGTTTAGCCTGAGGGGTTCGGAGTACAGAATGCTGGCGAGTGCAGCCTATGGCCAAGATGACCGCTTTCCTCGTGCCTCACGCTCCAGGATGGCTCTGCACAGCACGCTTACACACCCGTCTTTATGTAAAATTTTGATATTTTATTCATCATGGATTTCCTTGTGTTAATGTTGATATTTAAAAAGAGTGTTTTAAATTTTTATCTTGATTCCTGAATTTTGAGAGTTTCCAACCCCCGCCCCCCTTTACCTTAACACCCAGGCAGAGGCCTCTCTCACCTTACCGCGGTCTCAGCCCGCAGCGGGGAGGGACTCTTCCTTTCCCAGAGCTCTCGCCTCACCCTATGAACGAGAACTCCCCCCAGGACACTGGTCCTCTAGGGCAGTGGGTTCCGGCCTTGGCTGCCCCTTGGGATCACCTGGGAGGTTTTTCAACCTCCCAGTTCCCAGATCACCCCAGAGCCAGGATCTCAGGGGGTGGGCCTTTAGACATCAGCATGTTTTGAAGCTCCCCAGGTGTCCAACGTGCAGTCAGGTTTGAGAAGGAGCGGGTCAGAATCGTCTTCTCTCAACCTCTTGGTAACTCCTCTCCTGAGACTCCGTGCAGTAAGTGCACTGGGGGTGGGGCCCAGGACTGGCTCAGATTTGGCTCTGATTGACTTCAGTGTGGTATGAAATGAATGCTTACTACCCCAAGTGTGACCCTCGGACCAGCAGCATTTGCACTTGGCAACTTAATAGAAAAGCAGACTCTCAGCTCCCACCCTAGACCCATGGAGTCAGAAGGTGTGTTCCAACAAGCTCCCCAGGTGACTCACATGCACACTAGGACTTAAGAAACCTCTGGCTGGCTAGAGGTCCGCTCTATAGACTGCACTTCTAACTTATCAGCTCCAGACCTCGACTTAGAGCGTGCTAATAGTAGAACCGCACATCTTTGGTTGTAGGTGAAGCCATAGTCCCTAATCCAGCTTTCATTTAAACACTGACCTGCTGTCCACAATCCAACTCCTGGGTCTATTTCTTAACAGGTTTGGTGTTACTTAGACTTAGGTCCACTGTGTGTGACAAAACTCCCAAAGTAACAGTGGCTTACCGAGCCTATTTCTCTTCCTCAGAAAAGTCTAGAGATAAATTTGCGTGGCTTCAAGGCCCCCGGCTACTTCCATCTTGTCCTTTCATCTACGTGGCCTCCATAGCTACGGTTACCTCCCATCCACATCCCAGGAAACAGCTGTCTCTTAAGGATTCCTGTAAACTGACGATACTTTGGTTTCCATCCCTTTGGCCAGAACTTGGTTACTTGGCCATACCTTGCTGCAAGGGAAGCTGGGAGCTGCAGTCTTGAGTTCAACTATGTCCTTAGGAATTTCTGCCTTCTGGATCTGTCCATTTCTGACAGAGGGGTGTTGAAGTCTCCAATTATGATGGTGAGGCAAGTTGATAAGTGCCTCACTGTGGATGCGCGATTCCAACTACGCAGCCCCAGCCGACACTGTGACGGAGCTCATGAGAGACCCTGAGCCGTGTATAACTAACACAGATTAATTGAGACATATTTCATGTCCTGTAAAATACACTCGTTTAAAGTACACAATTCAGTGACTTTTAGTGTAGTCACAGAGTTGTGAAAACATTACCACAATCTAATTTTGGAACATTTTCATCGCTCCAAAAGCAAACCTGGTACCCATCATAGACACACCCCATTCCCACCGTTCTATAAATTTGTTTCTATAAATTTACCTATTCTGGACATTCCTAACAATGGAATCATACAGTATGTGGCCTTTTGTGTCTGGCTTCTGTCACTTAGCATAATGCTTTCAAGATTTATTCATGTGTTAGCATGTATCAGTACTTCATTGTCTTTTATGACCAAGTAATATTTCAATGTATGGCTAACACATTTTGTTTGTCCACTACTCATTGGTTGATGGACATTTATTTCCTTTTTTTTTTTGGCTTTTATGAATAACGATGCTGTGAACATTTGTGTCCAAGTGTTTGTGTGGACATATGTTTTCATTTCTCTTGGGTGGGTACCTAGGAATAGAAGTGCTGGGTCATATGGCAACTATATGTGTAAACTTTTGAGGGACTGCCAAACTGTTTCCCAAAGCAGCTGCATCATTTTATATTCCCACCAGCAGTGTATGAGGGTTTCAAATTCTCCACATCATCACCAATACTTAATATTATCCACCTTTTTGATTATAGCCATCCTTATGGGTATGAAGTAGTATCTCATTGTGGTTATGATTTGCATTTCCTTGATGTTTATTGACGTCAAGCATCTTTTTTTTTTGTTTTTGAGGAAGATTAGCCCTGAGCTAACATCTGTCCCCAGCTTCCTCTATTTCATATGTGGGACACCTGCCACAGCATGGCTAGATAAGCAGTGCATAGGTCTGCACCCAGGATCCGAACCAGCAAAACCTGGGCCATCGCAGTCGATGGAGTGCGCGAAGTTAAGCGCTGCATCACCAGGCTGTCCTCATGAGCATCTTTTTATATGCTGATTGGCCATTTGTATATCTTCCTTGGAAAAATGTTTATTCAGATTCTTTGCCCATGTTTTAAACTGGGTACCTCATCTTCTTATTATTGAGTCTTAAGAGTTCTTTATATGTTATAATACAAGTGCTACATCAGATATATGATTTGCGAGTATATTCTTCCATTCTGTGGGTTATCTTTTCACTTTCTTGAGAGTATTATTTGAGCCCCCAATTTTTCATTTAAATGTAGTCCAATTTATCTCTTTATTTTGTGGCTCGTTCTTTTGGTATCCTATCTAAGAAACTATGGCCAAACTCAAAGATTTACTCCTGTTTTCCCTTAAGAGTTTTATAGTTTTGCCTCTTGTATTTATGTCTTTGATCCATTTTGAGTTATTTTTTTGTAGCATGTGAGATAAAGGCCCAACTTCATTCTTCTGCATGTGGCTATCCAGTTGTTCCCGCACATTTGTTGAAAAGACTGTTCTTTCCTCATTAGATAGGCTTGACACCCCAATGACAAAATCATTCAAACATAGATAAACATAGGTTTATTTCTAGACTCTTAATTCTATTCCATTGACCTATATGTCTGTCCTTATGCCAGTACCTCACAGTCTTGATAAGTGTTGCTTTTTAGTAAGTTTTGAAATAGGCAAGTATGTGTTCTCCAACTTTTTCTCCTTTTTCAAAGCAATGAATTCTCTCAATTTTTAGTTTATCTGGGAATGTCTTTATTTCACCTTCATTTTTAAAAGATAATTTTGCTGAACGTAAGCTTCTTGATTCACAGGATTATTTTTTCATCCCAATGAATATGGCCTTGGGCTTCCATTGTTTTTGATGAGAAGTCAGCTTATTGGGGATTAAGTCAATTAATCTTATGGGGGTTCTCTGGCATATGATGAGTCATTTCTCTCTTATGGCTTTCAAGATTGTCTCTTAATTGGTGACTTTCAACATTTTCACTATAGTATGTCTGGGTGTAGCTCTCTGCTTTAATCCTACTTGGAATTAATTGATTTCCTTGGATGTGTAGATCAATTCTTTTCAGCAAATTTGGGAAGTTTTCAGCCATTATTTCTTTGAATATTTTCTTCTGTTCCTTTCTTGCTCTCCTCTCCTTCTAGCATGCCCATTATATATATGTTGATGTGCTTAATGGTGTCCCACATTTCTCTGAGGCTCAATTTATTTCTCTTTCATTTTCTTTTCTCTTTGTTCTTTTCATTGCATAATCTCTATTTATCTATCTTCTACTTTGCTTATTTTTTCTTTTGCCAGTTCAAATCTATGGTTGAGTCTAGTGAATTTTTCATTTCAGTTATTATACTTTTCAACTCTAGAATTTCCATTTGGTTCTGTTTTGTAATTTCTGTCTTTTTATTTATATTTTCTATTTGATGAGACATCATCATCATATCTTCCTTTAGTTCTTT